>NC_059327.1:192776185-193078129 GCF_018350155.1 Leopardus geoffroyi | reverse complement strand
TGTGAGCTCCTTGAAAGAAAGAACTCTGAGTCCCACTCTTGGTCCCAGTGTGTAGAACAAGGCTTGGCAAAGAGCATTTTAATGGGATGATTGGCTAGATAAATGGATGGATGAGTCCTGCTAGATATCAGAAGATGTGTGTTGAGAAGAAAATAAAAATCATCTCCACCTCAAATGATCATAGACAGATTTCAGCTCTCCTAACAATTTCACTTCCAAATAAATTACGTAAATTTAGGAAGGTATTTTCAAAATTAATATAGTGGGGATTTTTCCCAGATTGAGAACCATATTTCAAGAATACAAATGGAGGTGCTTTGAAGTTAAGACAGATGATGACTGCTAGGCAGGTGGATAATAAATCTATATAATGAGCCCCACCTTTCCTACCATGAGTCTTTTCTTTTGGTCATACAGCCAGGAAATAATCGGTGGAACAGTGAAACTAGCGTTTTGATAGGGAAGGCTACTTTGATTTTCTAGATGAATGGGCCAGTACCAGTTGGAGAACCAATGGTGAAGGCTTATTTAGACTCAGAGAAACCACAGATTGAACTAGATATTTCCATGGGAACAAATAAAGACAAAAACAAAAACTATAAATGTCTGGCACACAGGAGGCATTCAAGAAGTTTCGGTTGAATGACATACATGAAATAGATGTGTGCGTCCAGAAAGAAAGCCAGGAAGGGTACAAATCACACATCACTGAGATGAGGCGGTGCTTCCAGTTACGGCAATAGCTTTTGTATAATTTCCCCTCTGCACCAAAGCCCCTGAGTCTTCAGGAGGCCTTGGGGATTCAAGATAAAATATCAAAACCAGCAATAGCTATCGGCTAACTTCATCCGGCAGTTTTGAATGAAAGCTTTAGAGTCCATCTTTACTCTGCATACACAAGTTATTAGTTTCTGTGGCTTCTCTTAGCAATGGGAAGCACTTCTTGACCTGGGCATGCCCTTTCACCTGGGCATGCCCTTTATTGTAAAGGATGCCTGGAAGCTTCTTAGGAAGACAGGTCACTCCTGCTTCCCACAATGACTACATGCATCCCTCATTCTCTTCTGCTGTGTCTTGGAAGCACGAAATGGTTCAAAAGAAGGGTCTCTGAAGACCACCTTGCCCAATACCGTCATTCCACTATGGGTTGATACAGGACAGGGCACTGAAATGCTCAAAGGCCCCTAGGTAGTGGGCAGAACAGTGCATATTTGAACCAAGCTTTCGTGTCTTATCTTGGTTCATCGACAGCACAACCTTATGAGGTAAGGACCGCTATGGACCCGTTTGTACAAATGAGGGAGGGGAGGCTTCAAGATCAGTGGCTTGTCCAAAGTCACAAAGCAGTGGGAGCATCTAGTATCGTACTCTTTCCGTCCACAATTCCAAACCACTGCATTCCGGTCAGAATACACATCGGTTCCTGGACTCCCTAGAGCAGCTAAGCTCTGACCCTCATTACCAATCTAACCCCTGGCTTTCATTTGCCGCATCGTGTTCTTTCTCTGTTTGACATAGAACAATGCCGGACGTCGTCATACTCACTCTCAGTGCACCTGCCCTGGGAGATATGTCATCAGAAAGCCTAACAGTCAGAAATCGGTCGTGAGTGAGCAGCATATGTTGACAACTTTGATAAGACCTTATTCCCCAATCCTACTAATTCTGCCCTCTAATCCCATACACCTGAAACCTCACCAGGTTCTCAGAAAAGTCAGGTAAGTATAGCTTGTACCTTTCCCCGGTGGTCAGTTCTCTGGCCAAACCTTCATTTTCTTTTTTTCAAAGCTTCATTTTATTGCAAACCATCACAAATATTTTTTTTTTACTGACTAGCAAGTTTGCTCATCCTTACCATATCTTATTTTGTCATCTATTGAATTGAGTGACAAGAACCCCTACCTCAAATGACTGTTGTGAGTTTTAGACAAGATAGCTTATGTAATGTCTTCATTCGAGTGACTCTCAGCTTTAGGTACTTGGTGTCTCGAACCAGAAATATCCATTCCATAGTGCAGCTCACAATACGGCAACTGGCTTCCCTCAGGATGTGCCAGCAAGGCAGGGCAGCCATGATGGCTAGCCTTGTATATAACCCACATGAGCATCAGGAGAAAACTTCTCTGGCCCTCCCCTCAGAAGGGATGGGCTGCAGCATCAGAAGGGAAATGCTGCAGCAAACAAATCCCTTTGGGTGAGAGTAAAGGGAGGCCTGGACTATAGACAGGATTCTCTAAGAACTGTGAGAGGCTGAGCAGAGACAGCTGCATCGTAGCCATATTAAAGGCTGCTGCTGCTCTATGGAAAAGCATCCATTCGTCAACTTCTTCCCTGATGGCTGTGTATTCATAGCCAGGACTCTTTGGCAGTGAAACACAGTGCGTGAGTCACACCGGGTTGCCAGTGACTAAAGAATTATTCCCTTCAGTGTCATGCCTACCACACCATAATTCTACTTTCCACTCGCTACTTTATGCACTTGAAACTTCTGGAAAGTAACTCATTATTGAGGTTACTAGAAATATATGCGGTGGTTATTGGTATGGTCCATACTACTGGGGCAGTGTGCTTCTATTCCCTTCCAGCTTGGTAGAAGATGAGTAGTGAATGTTAAAAGAATTAGGTCCACTCACTCAATCTACCTGGCCATACAAAGGACCACGCCTGTAGGTGCTCATGAGAAGCTCCCCCTACCTCTGGAAACAAGGAAAGAAAAACTAACATTCGTCATCATCAACATCATCTTCATCATCATCATCATCATTTTTTTTTTAATTTTTTTTTTCAACGTTTATTTATTTTTGGGACAGAGAGAGACAGAGCATGAACGGGGGAGGGGCAGAGAGAGAGGGAGACACAGAATCGGAAACAGGCTCCAGGCTCTGAGCCATCAGCCCAGAGCGTGATGCGGGGCTCGAACTCACGGACCGCGAGATCGTGACCTGGCTGAAGTCGGACGCTTCACCGACTGCGCCACCCAGGCGCCCCAATCATCATTATTTTTGACTGCCATTTATTACATATCAGGTCCTTGACATTACCTGTCTCCATTTTGTGGGTAGAGAAATGAAGGTTTAGAACAATGAGATTCGGCCAACTTCACACAACCGCTAAGTGGCAAAGAGGTGGGATTCCTCCTGTGATAGGCAGCTTCTAAGATGGCCTCCAAATATCTTTGCTACCTAGAGTTCCTTCCCTTGTGTAATCCGCTCCCCTTGAGTGCGGGCTAGATTTAGTGACTGGCTTCTAGCAGTAAAATAGAACGTGACACAGGTGATGGAATGTCACTCTCAGGATTTGGTTACAAGAAGACGGTGGCTTCCGTCATGGCTGCTCTGTGTTGCTGGCATGTCCTGAGGGAAGCCAGGTGCCATATTGTGAGCTGCACTATGGAATGGATGTTTCTGGTTCGAGACACCAAGAACCTAAATCTGCTAACGGTCTCAGGAGTGAGCCTGGAGATGAACCCCCGCCCCCACCCCCGGTTGAGTCTTGAGATGAATGCAATCTCAGCTGACATCTTGATTACAGCTTTGTGAGAGACGCTGTTCCAGAAGCACCCAGCAAAGACACAGCAGAGTCCTAAACTACAGAAACTGTGGGATAATAAGTGTTTGTTCTTTAAGCTGCTACATTGTGGAGCAACTTGTTATATAACACTATTTAACTAATATACTAACTCAGTTTGGTCGATTCCACAGCCTGGCCCTTGGGCTCATTGTACATGTCACAATAACCTTGAGACACTTGCTTTTATATGATAATGCTGCAAGTCAGTGTTCGGGGAACCTCATTTCAATGATGGTCCACAATAGGGCGTAACACAGCAAGGCGGGGGCTGGGAAGCAGAGAAGAAAGAGCGAAAGGAAGCCGGTTAAGAAATTCCAAAGACTGACACGTCTGCTCTCTACCATTGCTGAGCTCTGAGGAGAACTGGGAAGCGATGAGTCTACTAAGTCCTGGAGCTCAAAGGGTCTCCATTTCATCGCCAACTGTGGCATACGGTAGGTGCTGCATCATCTGGACAAAACTGCTTGCCTAACAATACCACCCAGCACCCCACACTTCTATAGGCCTCAGTGCTTTTCCCTTGCGGCACCTTCCACCAGGACTGCTATCTCCTCCCACCTCCCTTTTTTCCTTCCTTCCACATTTATTATCTTCCTGGTGAACTCCTACATATACTTCAAAACCCAGTTCGAAGACCATTTTTTTTTTTTTTCCTCAGGAAGTCTTTACGGACATCTGGTGATCAGCTCACACCCCAGATCCCAGGCTGGGTCAGAGAAACCACCTGTGTCTTCCCATAAAACCAAGTATTTCTTCTAATGTAATATGCGTCACACTATTACAATTATCTGTACGTATGTCTTTCTCCCCTGTTAACGGAGTGCCTGGAGGACAGAACCTATGGCATGCATGTCTGTATCTCAAAAGTATTTTTGAAACGAATAAATGAATGTGAGGGGAGGCCATGGGAGGCAAAGCAACCCCACGCAGGAAGACTGGATGCTTGGTCCCTGAGGTGGGACTGGACAAAGACTGGACAAAGACGCTCTGGCCCTTTTAGTGAATTAATACACGTCCTACTGCAGGGTGAGAGAAACTGACTTCTCAACACTGGCCTGACCACCCAGCCGCTGCAGATGTGGAGGGCCACGCAGCTGAAGTGAAGTAAACCAGCCGCTGACGGGCCGATCTGCCCCTCTTTGCTGTGTGTATTCCACTGCAGCAATACATCCTGATCCCTGCGTGGGTAATAAAAACCCAGAGGATGGGGCGCCTGGGTGGCTCAGTCGGTCAAGCGTCCGACTTCGGCCCAGGTCATGATCTCACGTCCGTGATTTCGAGCCCCGCGTCGGGCTCTGTGCTGACAGCTCGGAGCCTGGAGCCTGTTTCCGATTCTGTGTCTCCCTCTCTCTCTCTGACCCTCCCGCATTCATGCTCTGTCTCTCTCTGTCTCAAAAATAAATAAACATTAAAAAAAAAAAAAATTTAAAAACCCAGAGGAGCTTAGAAAGGCTCATGAATGGGCCAGAAAGTCCCTGAGCTTGGGGTTAAACGCCAGGAAGGGAAAAGTAGGCTCTGTTTCCAATGTTCTGGGTTTAGTGAAACTGGATGGTGCACGTTGCCCAGCACCTCTTCCTCTGACTTCCAAACCCTCGTGCACTCCGTGAATCAGAAACATACGAGTCGCATTCCTCTGACCCAACTCATCAAAATATGTTTTGTAAGGATTATGTGAATTTCAGGGAGCCCTTGAAAGGTGGCATTCCTTTATCTCATGCTCCTGATGCTCCAAATAGTCCCCCAACACGGTAGGGCGTCATTTGACCTAGAATCTCTCCAGAATCGCACTATCCCTTTGACTCCTACGGAAGGCTTGCCCCAGAATATTTGATTCTACCCCAAACTGATAGCCAGTGAGTTTGCCTCAGATCAGTTTGCATGCTCTGTCTTCTTAACGATTTTAGGATGAGAAAAATAATCTGGGGGAAGGCCTTTCTCAACTTTCTTACTTGACAAAATCCTATTCATCCTTCAACACATCTAACCCTTTCTACCATACCTCACCACCATTAGGGAAAACCTGTCTTAAATGTGGAAAAGCCCTATCCATTTTTTTAAAAGTTTATTTATTTATTTATTATGAGAGAAAGAGAGAGAGCATTAGCAGGGAAGGGGCAGAGAGTGAGAGAGAAGCCACAAGAGCCTGACCGAGGGCTCGAACCCACGGACCGTCAGATCACGACCTGAGTCAAAATCAAGAGTCAGACACTTAACCAGCTGAGTCACCCAGGTGTCCCCAAACCCTGTCCTTTCAAACAGTCATCACTTACATGGAAATATGGAACGGATAGGAGTTCCTGGATTCAGTTCAAAGGATTGAAAATTAGTGCCCGAAGGCCGTGTGGAGAAAGATTCTGGAGCCAATACAATACAAGGATGTCTTGAATTGGCATCAATGAAAAGAGCTATCAAGATTGACTTCCGGTGTCGGCTTTGTTTAGATACAGGTGGAGGGAGTGATGAGGTGTGTGCCATTTGCTGTCTGTGGATTGTGCTGCAAGGCAGTCATGCCCTTAAGGGCTACTGAAAGGTACGTGGGGAAGTTCATATCTGTATCAAGCCATCACGACATTTATGCTTTTGAATTCTGGTGTTGGGGGAAAGGAAAGGGAAGAAATCGATTCTGTGTCCTCTTTTTTTATGCCATCACCTGACTCTTTTGTGCTGGCTTGCCAATGGTAGCTGCCTTTCATTTGCTGAGTCTCCCATTAATTAGAGAACCAGGTACCCAAGCCTTCTGAATATGTGCACAAAGAGTAAAATAACAGTTTCAAATCAGGGCTCGTGAACTCCGGTATGAGCGAAATACAGGAGCTTTGCTGCATGGGATTTATCATTTTGGAGAGGTGGGCTTTTGTCATTTTTTTTATGTCCTAGTTTCTCAGACATGTTCCATACAAGCAGCAGCTCTCACTGAGAACAGTCCCTAAAGACTGGAAGAAGCATGACCATCCAGGTGGTTAGCCATCTAGAAATTTTGCAGGGTTTAGGATTGTTTTAGACGAGGGCATATGCCGCGGAAAGTACCGTCACAAATTACTAACGTGGCCGTTGAGTTACACTGAGGGTCAAATCCTGAGAGTCGCGATTATGCCATCCCCATCTCACAGATGAGAACGCCAAGGCCCAGGGAGCTAAAGTGGCCAGCTTAGGGCCATATCACCATGTCAGAGGCAGAGGCGAGATTCCAGTAGGCCTGGGTCCACGGGGAGTGTCGCACGAATGCAGAAAAGCCCTTATTGTTCTCTGCTGCCCCCGCCGGCCCACGTTTGCTCTTCCTCTCCGAAAGTCATCAGACCAAAGAAACTGGAACCAGGGGGTTCAGCGATCACACTTCACGGGCACGAGGCTGAAGGCAGCTGACCTTGATGCCCGTCTGCGGGAGTCTAGGGCAGTGTCGTGTTTCTGGTAAGGCTCTGATTATGAAGGCGGGACACTGATCTGTAGACAGTAAGATCCTGTAATTTACCTGACGCTCGTTCCTGCTGGATGACAACTTCTATTTGGGTACTTTGTTTTCATCTCTGCATCTTTATTCTTTGAGGTTGATAATAAGAATCATTTTGTTGCCCCAAATCCTCTTACGTGTGGACAGGGGAATGCAGGGGGGAGGGGAGAAGAGGGAGCAGTCTGAATTGGTGAGAAACCTAAACCATCTAATGATTTTAGAGAGATGACATGGTTTTTAAATTTATAATTTATCTGCCAGCCAAAACAAGCAGAACAAAAAGGTGCAAAGCAGTTTGGTGTATTAAACCTCATATATGTCAAAGCAGTTCAAACACAATTCACACAAAGGAGAGCTTAGAAGCCATATAGAAGGAAAAGCAATATAATTGCCCTAAGACGTTAGGAAGCACTATCTGTGCTGCGTTCAAGTTTACTCTGCAATTTGCACTCCCTGATAACAAAGAATCTCCAGATAGGAGTCCGGTCGGTCGGATCTGCTTTAATGGGAATCGGAACCCCGCATCTGATCACAACCCATTTAAATGCTGACATTCCTCAAAACCATTTTGCTGTAGGAAAAACAAAACCTGGTACTGTCTTGTAGTAAATCACTGACTTTGGAAGCCCATTCTTCAGCCCAGCCCAGCCCAGCCCAGGTAACATATTCAGTCTACATTTGTGGAGTCTAAATCAATGAGGTTTTAGTTGTTTTCCTCAATTTGGAATCCCAGTTCTCTGAGAGAAAGGTCTGAATGCTCTAAGAAAATCCTTTCCCGGGCTGCTATTTTATTTTATTTTATTTTATTTTATTGTTTTTTGCCACATCCCCTTCCCTTCTAGAGAGGGAGACTTTTGAAAGAGGGCTGGTGTTCATGGAAGCAACTAAATGGGTGCTTAAGTGATACACTGTGACTAAAGAGTTAAGGGTGCTTTATTCATGAATTTCACAAATGTTTCTGGAGTGCATACTGGGAGCCAGGTGCAGGGCTGGCGACACCATCAACGGAAGGTCCCCCTATCTGTCCTCGGGGAGTTTAAAATCTACTCAACAATAAACCAGATGATTGCACCCATGAACATATAGTAATGAGTTGTGATAAAAAGAAGACTGGATGCTCAGGAGAGTGTAATAGGGGTGGGGGGCTTCGTCAAGATAGGGGCGTTAGGGCTGGCCGTGGAAAGAAGTCAGGGAATAAGACAGTGGGGACAAGGGCATAAGAATGAATTACTCTTCAGTGTCTTAATTGTGGAGTTTTCTTCTTCCGTTCTTCTACGGAGACTTGGCCAAGAAATAGTAGCTGAGGCTGATGTTGAGATAAAAACTGAACTAGCCATGCCCTCTGTCAAAGCACAGGGAGCTGAGCATACTGGGCTCTGGAGATAAGTGCCAGGGTTCCAATCCCGGCTCTGCCACTTAACTGGCTACACATCTTGGGCAAGTGACTTCACCAATCTCTGCTTCTTTTCCTCTTCTTAAAAATGGAATGTTAATGCATTCACCTCGTTGCATTATAGGATTGTGAGGATTCAATGAATTAACACGCATTAAGTGTTTTAAAACAGTCCTTGGCACACAAGGGCTTTGCACGTGTGTGTGTGTGCGTGTGCGTGGGTGTGGGTATGTGCGTGTGCTTGCAACTATATATTGAGTGTGCAACCTCCAGGGAAAGAATAGTTACAAATGTCACTATAACCTAAGTGAGGGAATGGGCTTTATGACCTATGTACCACGTGAGTGCAAAGAAGGGAATAATGGGTTCCACTAGAAAATGTATCTAAAAAAGACTCAGCATTGCAGAAGGAAATACGTTAGACCATGCTGAGCGCTCTGTTCTTTGATTTGACGTCTTTTGCTTCCATTTTCCTCCTCTGTATAATGGGCATGACAACTTTCTGGATGGCTGTAGCCACAGGATGCTACCCATGAGAGCTCTCCATGCTGCACGAGGTGGCCTGGAGGAAGCACTCAGCCAGTATTTGTTGGGTGAGCACTCAAAGCGAGAGGGGAGCTCGGGAAGTCGCCCAGCCCAGCTCAGTCAGGTCTAGTTCAGGCTTCCCCGAGAAAAGAGGAATGAGTACTTTAAAGTTTTTTTAAATGTTTATTTATTTTTGAGACAGAGAGAGAGAGAGAGAGAGAGAGAGAGAGAGAGAGAGACAAGGTGCGAGCAGGGGAGGGGCATACAGAGAGAGGGAGACAGAATCCAAAGCAGACTCCAGGCTCTGAGCTGTCAGCACAGAGCCCGACACGGGGCTCGAACCCACGAACTGTGAGATCATGACCTGAGCCGAAGTCGGACGTTTAACCCAATGAGCCCCCCAGTCGCCCCAAGGAAGGAGTATTTTAAACAAAACTTAAAGAACTCGCTAAATGAAAGGGAAATGGGAATAACTTTAATGATATCCCATGTGTCAATCTTTTCCTCTATTTTCAAATGAACTTTTGCAGCTTCTTTCTGTTTTGCCAACCCTTTCCACATCGCACTCTTAAAGTCTGCGTCTTCTTTTGTTTCTTCACTCATTTGGCAAATATTTACCGTGAATTACCTGTACCTGCCAAGCACTGTTTTTAGGGCAGAAAGGTAGGCACCGTACATTTCCTGCATTCAAGTATATCATCTGGGACTCCGCATAGATAAGGAAGGATTGTTACAATAAGACACAAACATATGCTCTGTGACAGAAGTGAGCACATGATTTTACAGAAGCAGAAATCTCCCGCTTGGAATTTGTAAGATGCTGTTTTTTTAAGTTTATTTATTTTGAAAGAGGGAGAGCTAAAGTTTATTTATTTTAAGAGAGAGAGAGAGAGAATCCCAAGCAGTCTCAGTACCATCAGCCCAGAGCCCGAGGAGAGCCCAACGTGGGGGCTCAAACTCACAAACTGTGAGATCATGATCTGAGCTGAAATCTAGAGTCAAACGCTCAATCGGCAGAGTCACCCTGGCGCTCCCGTAAAATGACTTTTAATGCTTTGTTCCCTCCTGATGCAAAAGACAACAATAAACTCAGGCTTGGATTCTTCAACTTTGAAATAAAGTTTCAGAGACAAGTTTGAGAGCTTTAAAAAACATGGATAACGTTTGCAGAAGGAGGAAAGCAAACTAAATAAGAATTATAATCTTTACTTGGTTTCACATTTCTCCTCCTGAATAATTACATGTAGAATTAATTCTAGACAAAGTGTTTCTAACATTGTCTGGGGGGAAAAGCTTGCAAATTTCTGTTGCCACGTGAAATAATTTAAAGGTTAAAAAGCTAATTGTGCTAACTTGGGTCTATAGGAATTTGGCATGGGCATGCCTTGGCTTCAGAGAGAGCTCTAAAACAAAATCCAAAGATAGGTCTAACATTCCAAGCACATACCTGGCAAAAACAAATCTTTTAATGAGAAAAGGATCGCGATTATGATGAAAGAGTATAAGTGTAGAGGAAGATGCAACCAGAGAATTTTCTTCAAGTGTTGAAGGTAGCTCCCATTTTAATTTATTTCTTCAACGAATACATAACCAGAGCCCCAGCTGTGCAACGAGCAGGAGACACAGGGCAGGTGGATCCGATGCGACTCTGCCTTCAAGGCACTCGCAGTCTTGCAAAACAGCCAGAGAAGACAATCACATCCATCACGCATCTATTTCCAAACGACTTCGTAGTCGTCTCACTTTGTTAAGTGGTTAATCCCCAAATTTTCATCCATCCAACTTCTGTTCATCATCCGTTCATTCATTGTTAGACAGCTACTAGGTGTCCCCCTATTTTATATATTTTTGTAGGATCCCAGACCTTTCCTTTATAGTACTTCGGTCAATTAGCATGCACTGCTTACGAGTCTTATTACCCCTTTATTCTGTAAGGAATACAAGGTGACTTGTGGGTCTGCAAAAAACAATTTGCACAATGAACAAATAGGTCAACTAATAGACTAGTGAAGAAAGACATGAGTAAATGGAGAACAATAATGCAGCCTGGGAAATGTAGTAACAGAAATTCTCCAAACAGGTGATGGATTCTACAAGGTTAACCAAGTTGTTAAGAACCACCTCAGTAGGGGCGCCTGGGTGGCGCAGTCGGTTAAGCGTCCGACTTCAGCCAGGTCACGATCTCGCGGTCCGTGAGTCCGAGCCCCGCGTCAGGCTCTGGGCTGATGGCTCAGAGCCTGGAGCCTGTTTCCGATTCTGTGTCTCCCTCTCTCTCTGCCCCTCCCCCGTTCATGCTCTGTCTCTCTCTGTCCCAAAAATAAATAAACTTGAAAAAAAAAAAAAAAAAAAAAAAAAAAAAAAAAAAAAAAAAAAAAAAAAAAAGAACCACCTCAGTGTGCCGGGCCATTGGAGAAGCTTCAGAGATGGTCCTGACGTTAAGGAGCAGAAATACCCCACAAGGCCAATACTACAGATAATATATCTATCCACTCCTTCCTCCTCCGTTTCCCAGATCCATGGAAGAAAGGAAAATAATAGTAACAGCTAATACTTTTTGACCACTTACTGCCAGCCAGGTACTATTAAAACCACTTGCTACTTGTAAACTAATTTTTTTTAAGTTTTTATTTATTTTGAGAGAGACAGAGACAGCATGAGTGGGGGAGGTGCAGAGAGAGGGAGAGAATCCCAAGCCGGCTCTGTGCAACCAGCATGAAAACTGTGAAATCACGACCTGAGCCTAAACTAAGAGTTGGATGCTTAACCGACTGAGCCACCCAGGCGTCCCCAAACTAATTTAATCCTCACAACAGAGTCTATGAGGTGGGTATTACTATTATCCCCTATCTACGTATAAGAAAACTGACCAACAGAGAGGTGTGGTAAACTGGCCCTGCTCATACAGTTGGGAAGTGACATATACAGGATTCAAAGCTGGCTTGTCTTGCTCCAAATTTTCCTCTGGAAAAAGCAAATTCTATTTTAAAAGACTCCTAATAAACTGTTTATTATTTCATACCTAACGTAAGATTCACATTTGAAACAGGTCCTTATTAGAAAATATTGTCATTTTAATTTATTTTTTATTTTTAAAATTTTTTTCAACGTTTATTTATTATCGAGAGGCAGATATTATCATCGAGAGAGACAGAGTATGAGCAGGGGAGGGGCAGAGAGAGGAGGAGACACAGAATCTGAAGCAGGCTCCAGGCTCTGAGCTGTCAGCACAGAGCCCGACACTGGGCTCGAACTCACAAACTGCAAGATCATGACCTGAGCTGCAGTCGGTTGCTTAACCAACTGAGCCACCCAGACGCCCCAGAAAATAGTCATTTTTCGTTGAAAGTCAACCATGATAGCTAGATGACACTTTGCATTTACGTTGAGCCCATTTTTACTCGAGGCTCGGAATTCTTGCCTTCAAGATGCAGCGGAGCAAACCAACGTCTCACCGGTCTTCTGGAAGGTTCAGCCTCACTTTCATCGTCAGTCTCGGGCAGTTAACAGAGTACAGCCTACATCAAAGCCTTAAAGCCTTAAAGTGCTCTTCACTTCCTAACCCAGGACTGCACAGTTAAAAGACAGGGGATACCTGTTCCAACACTAGCAGAGAGTGGAAACCTATAAAGAAGAGAAAAATAAGGCTGAAGAGATGGAAACGTTTTGAATTTGGGCTTCCCTCAGGGGGCCGGATGTAGAGAAGGGGGAGATGATATTTCTCTGATGAGTAAACAGCTTTTTAAGGGAAAGAAACAGGAAGGGCACTGTGAGAGAAGAAGACTTCATTTCAGGAGATGATGGTTGGGAAACAGGAAGTTGGTATCTGAGGAGGAGCCAGAGTGGCCAACAGCTTTTGAATAAAGGGGCTTACCTTTTAGTATCAATGAAAAGAGCAGAAAATGAGTCTACGCGGAAGAAATCGCATTCAGTGAGAAAGGAAGAAAAGATAAAGTTTGTAGTGGGAGAGCCCAGTGGTAAGTATGTTGGGAAAGCAGGTGGTTCAGGGGGGAAAAAGACACACACAATCCCATAGGGGGGAAAAAAAAAGTCAGAGAAGTAAGGACAGGGACTAGGGCGTGCCTTACTATGAAATTGTATCAACAAAGAAAAGTAAATAGCAGCGAAAACGCCCCACAATTACTCAGAGTAATCAAAGTAAAGGGGAGTGACCTAGTGTAATGCAATTTAAGAACCAGTAGCCGAGGGAAAAAAAAATGGCAATTCTGAAGTGGAATGGAGAGTTGAAAAACAGCATGTCTTCCAGAGCTGGTCTCATCTCCGGGAAATCATTGCCTTAGAAAAGAGAATCTTTTAGAAGGGAAAAATCAAAGCAGTTTCAGACAGCGTAGGAGAGAACAAAGGGGTCGTGCCCGCTCCGTCAGGCCAAGTAGGAGTCTGAACTTCCTACCGTGATTAATATGACAATGAACTACATGGTAATTACAGGAATATACGAGAGGAAAATGATGTTTTTTTAAAAAGAAAAGGAAAAAAGAAAGAATCCAGAAGGTAGAAGCACAACAACCCCCTTCTAAGAAAAACAGAAAGAAAGAAACAGGGAATGTCCCATAAAAGCTACATGATATAGAACAACTTGACAAGAACATGAATTCAGCAAACCAAAAACTTAGAGACAGGATGAAGAAATACCCGAAGGAGATAAATTGAAAATTAAAAATAAAATCTAATAAACCACACCAAGGAACAAATAATAATAAATAAATACACCAAGGAATAAATAATAATTATCCACTTATTTTCCATAAACCCAGATTCAAGGTCCATTTGTTTTCTCACTGCCAATGACTCTCCTGCAGGTGGCCGTGACCAAACACTTGGAGGTATTTCTCACAGAGAAACCCATGGACCTTTATTCCATATTGTAATTGTGTGTTTAATGATTGTCCTATCTAGACTATGTGCCCCTGGAAAGCAAACATTCTCTCTTACTATTCATTACATCCCCATGAGTGAGTGCAAACACTTAGTGAGTAGATGTTGAATAAACAGACAGATAATTGGTCTTAAGACCAATGCCTCGTTTTCATGCAAGCTTAAGGTGGACTAAAAAGGAAAAAAAAAAAAAAACAACAGAAGAGGGTAAGCAAAAGGACTTTCTCTTCTTTATTTTTTCCTAGGAAATGGGAACGTTCTCCTGCCTGAATTGGAGGGTTGGTTAAGATCCTGGACCTCCCTCCACCTTTGGTGCTGGTGGAACCACCTGTATGGGAACATCTTACATCCTGGACATCACAGATTTGTATATTTATTACAGCAATTTTTCCGGTAGATGGCGGTAGGCTGTTTTGGTCTACATAATCAGTTTATTATAACAACTTTTTAACAGATGGGGATAGAAGTATCTTGAGGGAGAGGCACTTTATCCTAATTCCCATGGAGACTCCATATGTGCTAATCGCAACAATGCCCAGGGCCTGGATTCAGACGTAACTATGTTCAAATCCTCATCCCACTGGTTACTAGCTGCAAGATCTTGGAAAAGTAACATAACTGTTTCAAAGATCCTTCTTTATGAAAAAAGTTGATACAAGTTCCTTTCTCCTAGAGCGGTATTAAGAAGTCATTAAGACAACACAAGTAAAATATTTAGCACAGCTAATTGTCACAAAATAAGACTTAAATGTTGCTTGATATCATTATTATTACAATTACCATTGTTATTCTATTATTCTATTACTATTATTCTATTCAATTATTCTATTCTATATTCTATTATCATTGTTAAATGGTGCTAAAATCTTGATTCCTTTGCATTTTCCCCACACCAAATGGATGTGAAGGTCATGGCTGAAGGTATAGCAGTTATTTCAAACTAGTCAGATACACTCTATGTTTTAAGCCCTTCAAAACGTTTTGTTATTTGCATATAGACATTTTAAAATAACTTCCACATTTTGGTCTTCGATGGGCAGTAATTAATTAGTGATCTTAAAAAAAAAGATTTCCAGTCATTCAGTGCATCTCAGAAATAAAGTGTAAGGAATCAACTTATCATATCATAGCATATTATTTCACTTCCTGACTTTTTCTTACAGATCGAGTCTTGAAATGCATTCCGAGACATAATGTTGTAGTGCAATGGCAAAAACAGCACTTTGGTTCTTCCTCGGTTTCTTTGGGATCTCTTAAACAACAAACAACTTCTCCAAGTGCTGCTTTTTGAGTAATTGTTGTTTGTCCATGTTTTGTCAACTTGTCAATTGCTCACACAGTTTACGAACACTCTCGTAGCACAGCTGTCTACAGTCTGATGAGGAAGCTCATCCCTTTGGAATGCCATCGAAGATGGCAGCCCTGTTTGCGTAAGTGCTGTTTACATCTAAGAAGAGAGAGAGAGTTCACGGGAGATTTATTGCCGCCATTTTGGCAAATTCTGATTTTGACAGAATTTCTTTGAATACTGAACACCGACCGATGCAGAGACACAAATGAATGGTGTCTGTGCTTCAATAGTTCATTCCAAGCTCCAGGTGTTTCCTTAAGGAATGGTTGATCTAATGCCATTAGCTCCTTCCTCCAGCAAGATACCATTTTTCACCACCAACCTCATCATTAGGTATTTCACACAAACCGGTTTCCATCGTAGACTTTCTGATAAGGCTCCTCTCTTTCATAATTCCACCGTTTACATCCCAGTGATCCTCTCTTGTTAACTGTATCTTTTCTGTTTTCCTTCCCTATTAGATATTCAGGCCAACTACGTTTCCATACATCCTTGCTTTCCCCTTCTTCCTTCCTCACCATCGCTCTGTTACTATTCCAGCTACCTTCTGATGATCCCATTTGCTCCCAGGCACAAGAACAAACACTTTTTTTTTTTTTGGGAAAAGAACAATCCTAAGTAGTGTTGAAATAAAACAACTTCCTGTGTTCAATCTGGGGACAACTGAAGCCCATTGATAAAGTACAACATCTTGTAGGCAGTAGATTAAACCCCAATAATTCAGATCGCAGCCATTCAGAGCCCAAGCGAATTCACCTGGTAGTTCAGGTGTCCTTTTATCACAACTCTGATGAAAAAAGAAAGGGTCGATTAGGTAGATTCAAAGTACAAGCCAGACTGTAGGAGGAATGTTTTACCTACTTAACAACAAACAAAGAGAAACGAGGATAAAATGAATAAGAGAAGATAGATTCTGGTGAAGAAAGGCAGATTCAGAACCAACAGAAGAAGGACTTCTATCCCAAAGCATCTGGGGTTGTGGCTGCTCTGTGTGCCTTGGAGTCAGAGAGCCCCATGCTTGAATCTCAGAACTGCCACTCCGTAGCTGTGACTTTGGCCCTGATCCTCCTAAGTGTGTTTCCTTGTTTGTACAATGCGATGATGATAGCATCTACTTCAAGGGCTTCCCTGAAAATAAGTAGAACGTAAGTAATTATTATGAGAATCACCCAGGGTGGCTTGCAGAGGACCAAGCTGCCTCAGGAATTGGCTATCATCCACCCTGGAGCCAAGGTGTCCTTTAGCATTTTTTAGTGATTCAACGGACAGAATGAGATGTCCCTTAAGGCTCTTTTCACCCCCAAATTTCATTATTCTGTGAAGTAACCAAGAATTCAAGGACTCCTCGAGCCCTAAAATGGAGTATGTAAAATCAATGGGCTAAGTACAACTATTTTCACCTTTTCATTAAAGCACATCTCCAAAGACTGGCTTCTAAGTTACTATGACTTTCTCACATTTTAATCTTAAAAATAGGCTATAATTTGGAAATCTCTCTTCCTTTTCTTTCTTTCTACTTCCCCATTCGCCATTTTGTCTTAGAAAAACTCAGTTTTCGGGACGCCTAGGTGGTTCAGGTGGTTAAGCGTCTGACTTCGGCTCAGTCATGATCTCACAGTCTGTGGGTTCGAGCCCCGCATCAGGCTCTGTGCTGACAGCTCAGAGCCTGGAGCCTGCTTCGGATTCTGTGTCTCCCTCTCTCTCCCCTCCCCCGCTTGCTCGTTTTCGCTCTCTCTATCAAAAATAAATAAACATTACAACAATTAAAAAAAAGAGAGAAACTCAGTTTTAGAGTACTGTAAATTCCATACTGACTGTGGAATATTGGATCATTCTCCCCCATCCTTTATTCCATCCTTATAATAGGATAATATAAATGCACACTTCGCCATGTGACACTGCAGAACTTTCCAGAAAAATAGGCAGAGCAAACTTACTTATACCACTGACTTTTTTGGGGCTTAGCTGTGTGACTTGCTTTGGTCAAAGGAATGTTAGTGGTTTGACATGGCCTCCTATACCTCCGTCATCTGCCGTGAGGATATGACCTGGGTAGCCACTAGCCCCTGAATGAATCTGACCTACAGACTCCAACCAAACCCTACCAATCTTAGCCATCAGAGTTACAGCTGACCTGCAGATCTAAGAGCAAGAAATAAGTATTTGTTATTGTATACCACTGAGATTTGGGGTTGTTATGCAGCACGATCACCATAATGGCTAGCCTACTGCCTAGACTCGCAAGTGAAAAAATACTGAATTTGAGCTGTATCTCTTTCCTCTGGCGCTCTTCCCCAGACGCATGGTTACAAAAAATTGCCAAGATACCAGGCATTAAGAAAAAAGGGGGGAAATGGTATAGTCACTGTAGAAAAGGATTTCCAAAGGTATAAAAATAGAATTACCATACAATTCAGTTATACCACTGCTATCATCTACACGAGAGAAATGAAAACATTGGTCTACACACACACTTGTACGTGAGTGTTCATGACAGTGCTATTCATAATAGCCCAAAGTGGAAACAATCCAAACATC
Organism: Leopardus geoffroyi; assembly: GCF_018350155.1. Lineage (NCBI taxonomy): Eukaryota > Metazoa > Chordata > Mammalia > Carnivora > Felidae > Leopardus > Leopardus geoffroyi. Next base: position 193,060,411 of record NC_059327.1, on the reverse strand, counting down.
CATCAACTGAGGAGTAGATAAATAAAATGGGGCATATGCACGTAATGGAATACTATGTGGTCATAAAAAGGAAAGCAGCACTGATACGTTTATACTATAATATGGGTGGACCTTGAAGACATTATGCTAAGTGAAGGAAGTCAATGACAAAACACCACATATAGTATAATTCCATTTATGACATATCCAGAATAGGCAGATCTATAGAGACAGAAAATAGATCAGTGGTTGCAGGGGCTGGGGCAAGTAAGTAAGGCAGCTGACTGCTAATGGAAATGAGCTTTCTTTGGGAGGTGAAAAATAATGTTCTAAAATTAGACTATCACCACAGATAGTTCCACAGATCAAAAACATAGCAAAAACCAAAGAATGGTGGACTTTATTTTTTAAAGTTTATTTATTTATTTATCTCTTTTTAAAGTTTAAAGAGAGCATGCAAGTGAGGGGGGGACAGAGAAAGAGGGTGGGGGGAGAAAGAGAGAGAATCCCAAGCAGGCTCTACACTGTCAGCGCACAGCCAGATGAGGGGCTCGAACTCATGAACCACAAGATCATGACCTGAGCTGAAGTTGGACGCTTAACCACCTAAGCCACCCAGGTGTCCCAGAATTGTGGAATATAAATAGGTGAATTGTATGATGCGTGAATTGTATCTCGATACGGCTGGGATATAAGAAAAGCTAAAAGAAAAGAGAAAAATATTCCTGAATAGTGTACAATAAGAGATGTGCAGCCAGCCCCTGACGTTGAACTTCTTTGGGTCCCAGCAGTGGGTCCCAGGTTCCATGTGACTGTACATCTCCCCTGGTCAGGGTCCCCAGGATGGAGCCCATGCTCCTGGAAAGGCAATCAAGTTTCCCCCACCAGACTCTGCTTCAGCGGGGCAACCCACACTTCAAATACCCATACTGTTCGCAGACCCTCTCTGTGAGTCCTTGTTGACTCTTAGACCCACCTTGAGAGAAGGAATGCATCCAATGTTTAGTATATTTGCAGCCAGAGTTAGCACACCCAACAGGCTTACTCAGCTTTGTCCTACCCCAACCCTATCCTCTCGACATATTTCTATCATTTTATGTCTCTCAGTATACTCTAATTATCTCCCAGTAATTAGAGAATACTGGTTGGTCCAGTATAGAAGAAGAACTAGTCTGTCTTCCTTAGTCAAAGATAAATTCCTCCAGAAGTAACTTTCTTCTTTTAGTGCCTGAATTAATAAATGTGACTTTATTATTTAAATTTTTTTCTCACTGAAGTACAGTTGACATATAATATTATACAGTTTCAAGTGTGCTTCATGGTGATTCAACAATTATATACATTGCGAAATGCTCACTATGGTGTGGTTACCATCTGTCACCACACGAAGTTATTACGATATTACTGACTATATTCCCTACTCCCTACGTTGTACTTTTCATCCCCATAACTTCTTTATTTCCAGAAACATTCTTAGTCCTTCATACAGCATTGCAGCACATAGCAAGCATCCAATATATGTCTGTAATTAAAGCAGATGATCTCAGCTGTGGAGACATAGCCACTTTAAGAAGTGGCTGTTCTTGGGGCACCTGGGTGTCTCAGTCGGTTGAGCATCTGACTCTTGATCTCGGCTAAGGTCAAGATCCCAGGGTCATGGGACTGAGCTCCAGTCAGGCTCTGTGCTGAGCATGGAATCTGCTTAAGATTCTCTCTCTCTTCCCCTCTGCCCCTCTCTCCCACTGACTCTCTGTCTCTAAAATTAAAAAAAAATAATAATAGGGGCGCCTGGGTGGCGCAGTCGGTTAAGCGTCCGACTTCAGCCAGGTCACGATCTCGCGGTCCGGGAGTTCGAGCCCCGCGTCGGGCTCTGGGCTGATGGCTCAGAGCCTGGAGCCTGTTTCTGATTCTGTGTCTCCCTCTCTCTCTGCCCCTCCCCTGTTCATGCTCTGTCTCTCTCTGTCCTCCAAAAAATAAATAAACGTTGAAAAAAAAATTAAAAAAATAATAATAATAATAAATAAAAAGGTGGATGCTCTTGCCTTGTACGTGAAGGAGTCGAATGGTGAGAGTGTTCAGTAATTTGCTGGAGCCCCAGAGCTAGTGAGTGTTACATCCGGGACTGAAGCTCAGAGCTCCAACCTCAGATCCCAGTTCTTTCCACACCCTCCTGAGAAATGAAGACATTTCTACCAGATATGAGGAAAGTGCTTTAAGCTATTCAAGCCACAGACGTTGCTGGGAGGAAAACATAGCCTAAGGTACGTGCTCTTCGGCAGGCAGGCACTGTTCATCCATCTTTGTCCCTCCGCGTCTCTTCCTTCTTGGTTCCCCAGCCTGGTGAACCTTCTCGCCAACTGGTACCAGGAAAAGCTCTATAACCTATTATGCGCTCATCCTTTGCGGTGGTAAATGGTCACAGCTTCCTTTCACGTGTCTGCAGGTCAAGTGAGAGCGATGCTCCGGAGTCTGGTAAACCCCGTTCAGTTCCCTCCACCTTGACAGTAAAGCTTATAAGCTGATTTGGAGAATCTCAGGAATAAAGTATCTATAACATACGAGCCCAATATTTTAATGCAAAAAGACTGTATCATATTTAATAGCTCCTTTCAACTTAACTCCTTGTTTTCTTCCTTAAAATTTCTCTATTTTTTTAAACTGAAAACTCCAAATCTCTCTAGTTTTTTTTTTTTTTTTTTTTTGAACCCAGCCATGGCTGGGGCAATTTCATTTATATTTATAGCTAAATTCCAACTGCATACACTCTGCCCATGATTAATTCACAGATGACGGGCTCTGAAGTTTGAATGTTCTGAGTAAGTACAAAGCAGGGCAGAGTTAAAAAAAAATGGTAGCTGAAGCCAATAATTTGAATTTATAAAAAAAAATCAGAAATCACAGACAGTCTCTGGTTTAAAAATTTATGATCCCTTAGAAAACTACTTTTTTATGTAGAAAAGGAAAATATTAATCCTCTGTTAACTAGGTGAAACGAAACCAAATCTGAGCTTCAAACTTCATTTCTTTATATCTTCTCTTGGCAAAACCCTGGTGGAATCTTACCCAGAACCTTCTGCTGTCCAGAGGTGACTACAATATTTGGCCTTCAGGGTAAAGCTGAAGTAAGAATTGCAGGTCTAGCGAGGCTTACACTGGGAATGAAATGCTTCCATTCCTCACGGTGAAGTGTAAGTTTGTCCAAAATGTTCCCTATAAAATATGTGACCGAGGTCTAATTGCTCCAATGTGTTATAAACTTTTCACTTTCCTTAGGTTTCTGCACACACAGACAGATTGGCATAGATTTAAAAAGAAAGGAAGAAAGTTTAACAGATTTCTCTTACACAAAGAACTGCAAAGCCGTGATGTATCTTCCACGTTTGAGTAGAGTAAGTTAGTACACAGGGTACTTTTCTTTACTCTTTTTTCATTACAGGTGCATTAAGACCCACCAGGAACCGTGGGAGGGGCTGTCCATCCAGACTGCCCGGATCCCAGATCTGCCACTCAATTAGCTCTCAACACCCATGCCTCAGTTTCCCCATCTGTACAATGGGAATGCCAATAATTGTGCCCTACTGCACAAGTCTATACAAAGCGCTTAGAACGGGGGGTATAGGTCAGGGGCAGAGCATTTGACTGCAAAGCGCTTACAACAGTGCTTGGCATACGGAACACACGGAATTAATATTAACTCATTATTATTACTATCAGAACTTAGAGACTAACACAAATTACTGAAAATTAAATACTGAATGCCACACTCTCAAGATACCTCAGAAGGGAGGGCTGTTGAGAACAGTGTTTTAAGGAATTTATCAAGCTGGTAACTGTCACAGAGAAAACAATCCATTTGAAAGAAGATTTATCCTTTCCCTCTACCCTGTAGATGCGTGGTGGGGGGGAGGATGGTAGGGGTAGGGGGGCCGTCTCACTTTGTTCCCGATTCTGCCCCCAAGCGTGGCCCATGTCGTGGATCTTTCTGAGATTGCTCATCAACACAAGAGAAAGCACGCTCCCCTCGAAAGAAAGCTTTTCTGCTACTTAATCAAGCAAAGGGGTGGTTAGAGGCACAGTCCTTGGAACCAACATGACTAATCTCCCCTCCTGGTACTGCGACCTACACGCTGTGTGACCCTGCGGAAGTTCATTGACCTCTCTGTGCCAGGTTTCTTCATCTGTAAAATGGAGATAATGACAGAACTCAAGAGCTATGTGAGGGCTCAACGAGTTAATACAGGCAAAGTACTTGGAACTGGGCCAGTAACACAGTAACTTCTAAACAGCACATTTACTGCCATTATTATACACCTTCTCTGTGTCTTGTCACTTTGCTTGTTGTAATTCTTTCATTCACCCAGTAAATTATTTCACTTCCTGAGGGTTAACTAGTTGCACTGAAGTTCATGGCTCCACGCATCGGTGCGGAGCCTGATGCGGGGCTTGATCTCACGACCCTGGGATCATGACCTGAGTCAAAATCAAGAGTTGGACGCTCGACCGACTGAGCCACCCAGGTGCCCCTGTGTCTGTGTTTTGAAATACCAACCCTGTGAGGTGCGGCGACAGTTGGTAACGTTGGATTGTGCCATCTCTTCAAGTGAACGCATTGCAAGACATCCCCCAGATTCTCAGAGCCCCCCCCAAACGTGGCTCCTCCTGATTCTGTCTTTCATATGCTCCTACCGTACTGTCACATAAAGGTTCACTCTCCTTTATCTCAGAGGAGACAAAACTTCCCTCTCAAGCCCCGGTTCTACTTCCTAAACTGAAATGAAAAAGCCCTTCTAGAATAATAGTCTCTTCATTCCTAGGACGCGTGGGTTATCCCATTTACGGGCAATTCAGTTTTTGCCAACTTTCCTCCCACTTTCTTCCTATGTCCCTCCATCCCCGGAGTGTCACACATTCATTTTATCCACACGATTTAAATAAAATCAACTGAGACTTTGGCAGGATTTTTATATCTGTGTTTTACATAGTTTTGAGAATGGCCGTCTTCTCTAGGTTTGAGGAAGATCTACATCGTGTGTTCAGTTCTGCGTCAGGAATCAGCCATTCACGTGGCTGGAATCACACACTCGTGCGTCTGTAGCTCCATCCACTCCGTCCAGGCACTCGTCTTAATGGTGGTCAGAACGGGTGAGGTGAGTGTTAGATGTGACAGCAATTAAGACAGTTAGGATGCATTTAGGACTTCGTTGCAACCCCACTGTTGGGCTAATCAAGTGTGTATTTTAAGTACAATTCTTTGCTTTTACTTAAGTCCTTAGTGCTCATGAATCAATTCAAATGCTTTAGGCTTTCCATAATTATTTTCACATGCCGCTCCAGAAGGCAAATTCCAGTCAGTATTCCCCCTGGGAACAGCGGTCCGGGGAAGGGCTCCGTCTGTCCTGGAGTGAACACGGGAGCACCAGAGCGAGCTGCTTTTTACTTCCTCAGCTGAACCTCTTGGAACGTGGGGGTTGTTTTCTTCTTGTAAAAAAAAAAAAAAAAGTCCAGGCTTATAGTAAAATATGAAAGCTCAACATATTTCCCCCAGGTAATGGGATTGAGAATAAAGATGAAGTCTTCCCTTGGCTTTGCCATCAACAGGATCTAACCACGGGCTTGTGTTCTCTTTCTCTTTGCCAAGGGATCCAGATTATTCCCCTAATGGACTTGGTCACTCAATCCTGACTAAAGAACATCAGCAAAACACAAGGTTTCACTTTGCGGAAGATGGCAAGCCATAGTCCGGGGGTATCATTAGGGGACTTGCCCTTCGAGAAACCCCCTTATTCGCCACAAGATCCAGACAATGCTATGAAGCCTGTACTTTTCTTTTTTCAAGTAAAAAGGGTCATTTCGTTTGCGTGCTAACAACATGTACCCAAAGCATCCCAAACTAATGGACCTTAGAGAAACAAAATGCCTTCTGCAGAACTGAAAAGCCACTTAAACAGATTGGTTTATTCCAGGACCGAGAACTGGAAGGTCAAGTGTGAGGCCAAAGACGATGCTTTGTTGCTGCATGAAAAACCCCGAACAATTCTGAACATAGGACACGGCCAGGCTGCCAGAGTTTTAAACTTGCCCCGGTCCTAACAGAGGCTTCTGCCCCAACCCGGGGGCTTGAGGGTGGGGCCGGTCTACAGAGACACAGATCTGCAAGGAGATGCCTGAGACGCTGGACACTTCAGGGATGTCCCCAACCTCCACCTGTCTGCGGGCACAGGGGAGGAAGGAACAGCTTCAATGAAGCCATACCCCCGATACAGCGGGTGCGACGCAGGAGGCACAAGGAACTCCCACCTTTCCAGGGAAGGGGGCTACTTCGGTGGCACTTGATTACATTCACTCGTTCACGCAGCTCCCCGGAGGACACGGTTTTTATTTTTAGAGGAGCCTCCATTTGCTGACTGTCGTGAAGGGAACACTCAGGAGGAGCTATTAGCAGTCACTTGTTTCAGTAAACATTGAATGTAACATATGCCTCTCAAGTAATGTGTATCCAAACATACAATTTACAAATAATTAACATCATGTTAATTAGTCACATTAATTTATGCCACTTTGTGGAATTATTTCCTCAGAGTGTTTAGGAACGCTGCCAGGAGCTTGAGCCAAACAGTGTGAAAATGTGCTTGAAGTTGACTGTTGTGAGTAGCTGTGAAACACAGCTTGAGCACGTTGCTGCCGGGGCCCTGCGCGGCCGGGAACGCGCCCGCTGCCCAGCTGCCCCGCCTGGCAGGGCCCTCAGACCCCTTTCCTGACTCACACCCCCTCTTTCACGTTCAGGGGTCTGCTGATCGCTGCCGAGTGCCCGCTGTCCCCGCCACCAAACACACACTGCCAGGTACGTGCAGGTGGGGGGAAGGCAGACGAACGGCGATGAGTTTTACACGCAGCGATACTGTGCTGACAGCCGGTGGCTGGAGATTTAAAACGAAGACAAAACTAAAACTAAAATTATTTCCTGTGAACAAAGCTCCTTGAAGGCACTGTGGCAGAAGCGAAGGGTTAAGTTTCCAAATAAAGGGGGATCTGCAGAAGCATTCATCTGTCTTTGAAACGTTGGCAACCTCATAAAGACCGAACCCCTGCCCCCCTCTTCTCAAAGTGCTGAAAATCGGGACAACAGGATGGCTAACTCCAGCCGAGCAGCCGAGGAAGAAAAAAAGAAAGATATTTAGAGAAAGCAGATTTGGGAGACTTTGCAAACAGAGGGCAGGCTCGGTAAGAAAAACACAACCAAACAATACGATGAAGTCGAGATAAGGGTCCCAACGAGGGCAGGTTATGATTTAGGAGTCTGTGAAATAGGCCACGATCGCTCCTTCTCGGATCTGGTCACTGTCAGCACATCTTTGTGTTGGGGTAACTAAGTGGATAAGAAGGGATGAAATTCAGAATCCCTTTCTGAACTTTGCAGGATGAATTCCAGAAAGTTCCAGACAAGACATGCAACCCCTTCACCACTGTGGTTTGGGTGATGATTCTGAATTAATGATATATAGCAGGACTAAACTATCTATAATTGACGTACACTCTCAAGGTGCAAAGAACTTGCACGAAAAGGTCAGTGCCGACAAGCATTGAGGATGAAGACATTGACCAACATAAGGAAGTTGTGGGCAATACAAGGAACGGGGATCTAGGAATCTCTCTTGAATCTCCGCACACTAGTGGAAACAAGATTAGAATGGACTGTCAGCACGATTCCTTCCCTCCCAACCCTGTTTCATCTGTTTATTTGCAGAATAGGTCATTGTAAGCTGCCCTACCGGAGCCACATCACCTTGTAGACTAAGCCAAGGGACAAAATGATGAAGAGTCTAAGGGGGCAACGGAGAGGCAGTGAGGTGTCAACACCCAACGTCATCCCTGTCCTCGTGGAGTTTAATAACCTAGCAGAAGAGGCAGGTGTGTGCATGAAAAAAAATCACAGAAAGGATGATAGAAATGCCAATAAAGTATTACATAAGTGCCAAAAGCGAGCCCCAAAAACGTATTGTGGGAGGTAAAGAAAACCATGATGCATTCAGAAAGTTTGGGAAACTTAGCCCAGAGAAAGTTCCTTTCTTGATATCTGTTCCTAGCTATCTAAAGAGATAAATTCGGAGCTTTATTTCCATGTGGACACACGGAGACATATAAGTGGAGCATATACATGTATTTTTTTTTCCCATAAGAAAAAGTTGGAATTGGAATTCATTGGAATGAGAATCACATGTAGTCTATAACTTCCCCAAAAGTCGTGGTTAATAACAATATATTTTAAGTGTTGCTTTTTTAAATTTTATTTAGGGCCTATTTGATTCATTTTAACTTGGATTCAATTTGGTTCTCTTTAATATTTATCCAATAATGTTTCAGAATCCCAAAGATGTGAATACATGAAAGCTCTTCCCTAATGTCCAGGAAACCATTGAGAATATAAAAGCAGCAAAAAATCATCCTAGGGTTTAAGGACGTTCTGAAACTTCAAAGAGATTCGAATGAAATCTGCACCTATTTTGCCCAATCTGAAATTGCGCTCGGCGGGAGAAGCACTTCTCCCCATGCAGAAATGTGGAAATGCATTTGAAAAAATAGATCCATATTTTAATTAAAAGGGGCCATTCGGAGCCCAGCATGTGAAAGCATGGCATTAATATTTGTGACACTAGCCATGGGGGACAGGGGGGCAAAGAGGGTCTTGCATCAGCAGCGGGAAGTCAAAGTTGATCCTTCTTGAAATCCAGATTCTCACAGACATTAAGGGGTCTGTTCTTGCTTCAAAGTATTACCCAAAGACAAGGCACATTGATGGCAGGTCTAGAGACCCATTAGGGGGGCTGCGGCAGGATCAAAGTTGAAACAGGGTAGTGCTTCTGGAGAGGAAAATGCTTGTGGCTATAGATAAGTGTGGGGCTGTGTGTGTGTGACAGCCAGCAGTAACCCCACCTATCACACAAACACACGAATGTGTCAATCCACAGTTATACAAATTTTAAAATGAGTGTAATTTGCTCAACAGACTTGAGAAATGTTACAGTCTACTGAATACCGATGGCATTTATTGGCTTTGTTTGTTTGATAGGGTGTGACAGCTGTTGAACAGCCCGTGTTTGGCGTGTAACAGAAATGCACGTATTCAGCAAACCAGTGGCCGTGACTCCTTACAGCCATAATATGGACACCTGCCATAATGGCTGGTAGCCAGTCCTGGCCTGTTCAGTGTTGCTGGGTTTACGGACATGTATATTTACACCATGACAGGTAAAAAAAAAAAAAAAAAAAATCATGTTCGTGTGCGTGGGTCAATTTTTTGATGTCCAATGGATCATTTCTTCCTTTTAAGGAAAATGTCCATTGTTCTGTGGGGAAAGCACCCTTTAAAAACGTAATCTGGTTTCTAAGAGCTTGGTTTCACATTCCCCTGACTTGTTTGTTAATGGGATGCCGTAAGCACACCCTGGTATTTCGGTTTTGGGTACCCCAGGAGAGAAGAGCGGGGAGTAAGCCAGACGGTATGACATTTAGAACCTCTTCTCTGCTCTTGAGGCACAGAAGAGGTGAGGGCAGGCCCACCCAGCTCTACCCCTCCCTGGAGCGGCACTGTCCAATATGGCAGCCTCCAGCCCCACGTGGCTGGTGAGCCCTTTAAATGTGGCTAGTGAGACTCAAGAGCTAAATTTAAATCTTACTAATTTTAACTGATGGGAAGTTAACTTTAAAAACGGAAGCAGTGCGCAGTATTTGTCCACCAAGCACCTGACATTTCCGTTTCACTGCTGCATCACGTAAGATAACACTGTCGTTTTTGTAGTGAGTGTGTCAGGTACATGAGTCATTTCTGCTCTTGCACATAAACACCACGCAATGTGTGTTAGTCTCTGTCATCAGATTGACTCAGCTACAATGACTTTTATCTTTGCACCGTGTAACATTATAATGTGTGTCTTTAAATATGTTATGCAGGTGGCACAAGTTACGCGTTAGTAGGTAGGGATAACTGTGTAATTCACAATTCGGAATTAAATAAAACTAATTTGTTCTAATTCTAAATTATTAGATTAGTTTCTCGTGAAAACAAGTAAGTGTAGACAGATCTTAAAATGTAAAATGATGATACCTGTGCAAAATCGAGGGGCAGATAACAAAACAGTTCTGGAACCAGAAAAGCTAAGAAAAAAAAAAATGATTAGAAGAAGGAACATTCCAACTTTCAGGAGGGATGTCCATTGCACTTAGCTGCAGCACAGCAAAACAAGGTTGTTTGTTGTGTAAAAGAAATTTAAAGGTAAAAAAGTGAGCAATACAGAGATGTTTTCTAGTAAACATAGAGTAAATTTGAAGTTTTTCCCTCAACATTCAAACCCAAAATGTTGTTCCTAGAAGGCAGTTAGTAGAAACTTTAAAGTTACACATGTGGTTAGCGTTATCCATCCGTTAGTGTCAGTACATGATGGTGAATGATCAAAATCTGTCCCGAATCTGCTCCCACTGCTGCTGTCACCTCTGGGTGTCTCCCACCACTTCTCGCTTGCTCTAAGAAACCACCTATGTGGACTCCTGGCTATACTCTTCCTTCCTCGTAATCCATACAGTACAGAGCAGCCAGTGGGATCTTTAAAAATCAAAATCAGGGGCACCTGGGTGGCTCAGTCTATTAAGCATCTGACTCTTGATTTCGGCTCAGGTCACGATCTCACAGTTCATGAGTTTGAACCCCGAATCGGACTCTGCACTTACAGCATGGAGCCTACTTGGGCTTCTGTCTTCTTCTCTCTCTGCCTCCCTGCCTCTCGCTTGCCGTATCTTTCTCAAAATAAATAAAAATAAACTTAAAAAAAATCAAAATCAGCTTTCTCATTTCCCAAATTTCTGTTTCCCTAAAATATGGAAAGCGTGCCACAAGGCCCATGGGCCCTGCATAAACCAGGCACCGTTGCCACTTCCAATCACTTTTGTCCCCCAACCTCCCTGGCCTTCCTTCTGTTTCTTGGACCGTGTCCAGCCTGTTCCCATCTCAGGACCTTTGGAGTCTCTGTCCCTTGTGCCTGGAGGACTCCTTCCCCAGCTCTGTACAAATCTGATGGTTAAGTACATAAATGGATGTGGGGGGGGTGGGGGAAAGGGTGAATTGGATTAGACATTGAAATTTCATCCATCCGTCAATGTTTTATCCATTCATCCATTTATTTTAGTGAACAGACATTACTTAGTCTCCACTACTTGCCAGGCGCTAAGCTAGGAGTTGAGAAGCCAGATGTTTTAAAAACCTTCCCTTTATAGGAAATAAAGGGGAAACTGGTTTCTGCTTGTGTTCTCTGTTCTCCCAAATTTTAGGAAGACTAAACTTATCTACAGCTAAGTCACGGCCATAATTTTATGCGGTCAGTGTATTGAAAAAAACAAAAAGACAAAACAAAACCTAGGGCCGGACCAGATGATGTCCTAAGCAGAACATAAAAAGTTAATGCTGTTGTGAGTTCACCCCGGGTTGGAAACAGAAAACAGAAACTCCAACCCAGAAGAGGTCAGCAGGAGCAGGTTCCTCCTGGGCCGGGACCATATCTTATTAAGTACTGCAACCTTGGTGCCAGGTCTGTAGTAGGAATTCAATAAATTCCTGCTAGATTGAGATCATCACTTACAATAAGCCCTTAATAAGACTGTGAGTTCCTTAAAGGCAGGGTCTATGGCAGTAGATGTCGGAATTCTTGAGGTCTCCCATGACCAGAGTCTCCGTAATTGTTTATGGGCATTGTGGCTAAAACCTTAAGTCCTAAACATTTCAGGCCCAGGACATAAATGTGTGAAGCAGGCTGAGTGCAAAGCATCAGAGAATGATGGAGATTGGGGCCTAGGGACTACGTGCTCCATCTACATGGTCCCAGTGTTGCTAGATCTTCAGATTATTTTATTCAAAATCCTACAATGTAGATTTTTACTTGACATCTCCAATTTTTTTTTAAAAAAAAGCATAATTATGTATTTTGGGAGAGACATAATGCAAGTGTGGGAGGAAAAGAAAGAGGGAGAGAGAGGGAATCCCAAGCAGGCTCCACACTGCCAAAGAGAAGCCTGATGCACGGCTCAAACCCACGAACCGTGAGATCATGACCTGAGCCAAAATCAAGAGTCCGATGCTTAACCGACCGAGCCACCCAGGTGCCCCTTAAAATCTCCAATTTTTTAAAACTGGCAGTTAATTCAGAATGTTTGAAAGCATTCTGCAGATAAAAATACATGCAGGCCACTTTTGGCCCATGGTGTGGTCAAATCAAGAGAGGGGAATCGTCTTGCGCCGTTGGTGGGAATGCAAACTGGCGCAGCCACTCTGGAAAACAGTATGGAAGTCCCTCCAAAAATTGAAAATAGAGCTATTCAACAATCCAGCAATTGCACTATAGGAATTTACCCAAAGGAAACAAAAATGCTGATTCAAAGGAGCACGTGCACCCCAGTGTTTATAGCAGCACTCTCAACAATAGCCAAATTATGGAAAGAGTCCAAATGTCCGTCGACTGACAAATGGAAAAAGAAGTAGTATATATATATCTATAATGGAATTTTACTCAGAGATCAAAAAGAATGAAATCTTGCCATTTGCAACAACATGGATGAAACTAGAATGTATTTTGCCAAGCGAAAGAAGTCCGAGAAAGATCAAATATCATATGAGTTCATGCATACGTGGAATTTAAGAAATAAAACAGATAAAAACAGAGGGGAAGGCAAACCATAAGGGACTCTTAAATACAGAGAACAAACTGAGGGTTGCTGGACGGGTGTTAGGTGGGAGGATGGGCTAAACGGGTGATGAGCATTAAGAAGGGCACTTATTAGGGTGAGTACTAGGTACTGTATGCAAGTGATGAATCACTAAATTCTACTCCTGAAACCATTATTACCCCATATGTTAACTAAATTGGATGATAGGTAGATAGATAGATAGATAGATAGATAGATAGATAGATGATAGAGAAAAAGAAAGAAAGAAAGAAAGAAAGAAAGGGAAAGAAAGAAAGAAAGAAAGAAAGAAAGAAAGAAAGAAAGAAAGAAAGAAAGAAAGAAAGAAAGAAAGAAAGAAAGAAAAGAAGGGAAAGAAAGAAAGAAAGGGAAAGAAAGAAAGAAAGAAAGAAAGAAAGAAAGAAAGAAAGAAAAGAAGAGAAAGAAAGAAAGAAAGAAAGAAAGAAAGAAAGAAAGAAAGAAAAGAAAAAGGAAGGAAGGAAGAAAGAAAAGGGGATAGGAATAAACACCTTTAAGTGTCTATTCATGTAGTAGCCACTGTAGGATCCATTCCACTTCTGTTCCATGTCTCCTTACCTCCCCCAACCTTCCGGAGTGGTGCGCATCATTAGCTCCACTCATAGCAGAGAACAATAGGACACAGAAGGGATATGTAGTCCACCCAGATCACACAACCAGTAGGTTGGTGTGGTAGGGTCTGAAAGTGAAAGCCATTGATCTTTCAACTATATGGGCTGCCTTCCAATTACAGATACCAGACCAGTTCTTAAACAGAGAGAAAACAAACAAACAAACGAACAAGCAAACAAAAAACCACACCAGTAGCTCCTTACTAACAGGCCTACCAAATGGGCTTGAAGTTTAGGATGGGGTCATCTTTACAAACAACGGGAGCACCACCAGGAAATGCTCTCCAAAGACAGGGATGTCGAAGTTCTGCTGTACTGTTTCAAGCATGGAGAGACCAAGCCTGCTTTTAAGTACGCAAGCTGTATTTATGAAAAGGGTCTGAGATACCCTTGGCAGTTTGATCTTTCTGTCTCTGGCTTGCAAAGGCTCATTTTGCAGACATGTGTTTTTGCTTAGAAATGCACAGAGGTGGATAAATCACTGGATCAGCGGCCCCAGAGCCAGCTCCATTAACTTTCTTGGCATGATCTCACCACTTAAGTCAACATGACTTAAGAGTTTATATAACATTTTATTAGGCTTTAATTCCATACTTTTCCTGAATTTCAATGTTCATCTGTTGGGCAGAAAATAAATGTTACTCATGACTTAAAGACCAAAGTTTTCTAACTTTAAGTTATTTTTAATTAATTTATTTGGCTAATTTGAATTTCAAGTAGGCAGCAAGGAGAGAGTTATGAATACTTATGAAGGAAAAAATATCATAAAGTATATATTATATATATGTATATATATGTGTATATACACACACACACATAACAAAATCCAATGGAATCAGCCTTCTGAGAAAGATAAGTGGACAGAAGTTCAAAGTTTAATACAAAAAAGAAAATAGAATCATTTTGCTGTGATTATGAGTCATGCGACCCTGGTGATTATATTCGACTTTGCCTCCTGGCCCCTAACCTCTTGTTCTGTAATCCTTTCCAGACTTATAGTACCTACGTAGCTCCGTGTTCTCATTTTTAAAAAATTAATAAATGAAGTAAATAATATAACCAGAACTCAGTTAATTGAAAATTTACCATTTGGACAAAATCATTGGATCTCGACAAGGGACAATTTCGCTCCCCAGGCGACAATTAGCGACGTCTGGAAACATTTTTGTTGTCATGACTTGGGGGGGTTGCTACCAGCATTGGGTGGGTAAGTGCATTCTATAAAACATAGACAGAGTATAACGGGAGACATTCCCTGAAGAGATTATGCAAGCATCTTTGATCTCAGCAGGAAAAAGAGGTGCATATTTCTCTAGCAACTCTGAAGTGAAAATCTTATTTTGCAGTTGTATATTAGCAATGCCTCCTACAGATATAGAGAAGGCACAAAACTTGAGAAGGCTGAGCCCGGGACCCACATTTTGCACAGGCCACCAAACCATCTCGGACAAGGTCTTTAACTAATTGAAACTTAACTTCCTTACTTATAAATGAGGCTGACAAAGATGATGATCCAACGATCCTACAGGACACTGAGAGATTTCAGAGATAATGCCTCGCAGGCATTGTTGGAGGTCAACGCCACCCCCACCACCATCATTATGCAGGAGAATCAGAGATGTCCACAGAAGTAACATACTTTTCATTTTCATTCATTCCTTTTTGTCATTCATTTATTCAGCAAACATTTACTGTGCACCTGCTGTATACCAGGCATCCTACTAGATTCTGGGGTGATGATGAAGACATCAATCCCTTTACGGCATCAATTCCTATTTTCCGTGTCTTCTTATAACCGCTGGATAGAACGAGAAACAAAGATGGCAACAGATGATACAGATGAGTCCCGGACTCCTTATTTCAGAGTCCCTTTCATTACCAGTGATCATCAGAGAAGGACACAGATAAGTGTGTGGCTGGAGACATGCATTGGGTTGGGTTAGGAATCAGACTGCATAAATCAGCTGGGGTTTGGCCCAATCAAAGCCATCACAGGCTCACCCCAATCCAGAAGCACTAGGAAGATAGCCAGGGTCCTACATGGGGTTATAGAGAAGACTTTCACGTGAGAGCAAGGCTCCCAGGGATGCAAATTGGATTCTCCTGAGAATCTGTAAATAGACTTCTGATTTTTAAAGCCAAAGTACACCCTGTCCTTTCCAACCTTCCTTCCAACACTCAGGAAGAACTGCTCTCTCGACAATTAACAGTCCCTGTCACAACGCTTCGCACACGACTTGGCACATGGCACATGGTGTGAATGTGTGCACACACATTTGCATATTTAACATATCTGTCTCCACTGCCACCCAGTGAAATTAAGAAACAAAAGGTAAAGACTAAACACATCTGGACAAACAGCCCACTATACGCCAGGTACTATCGCCATGGAAATGGTCTTCAACTTCGGAAATACATCAGAACCTTTGCAGAAGCTTCACAGAAAGATGGAGGCTGAGTAGCACGGCAGTTAAGAGACGGACTGAATGGGGTCAAATGCCAGCTTCCGCTTACTAGATTTGGACCTCGACCTCTTTAGGCTGCAGTTTCCTCCTCGTTGACGGGGATGATAAAATTACCTACCTCCCAGGGTTGCTGTTGGGATTCCATGAGGCAATGTATGCACAATAGAACAGTGCCTGCCTCCTAATAAATGTTGGCTGTAGCTGCCATTACTACTGCAGCTACTATTTTTATTGTCTCCATCATCATCATCATCACCATCATCATCATTATCATCATCACAGAGGCCCTTGGCATCAGCCCAAATGCATCCCATCAGTTTCAAGGGATCAGGGCCTCGGCATCAGTATCTTTTTAAGTGGTCCCCAAGGTTGAAAACCACTGACTTAGCATGCAGTAGGCACTCCATTGTGATTGGAGAATAAATGAACGATTGAATGAAATGACCACGTGCCACGGAAGACCTCCAGAGCAGAGTGTGAGTCGGGGAAGAATGGAAGCCAGAGGGACCTCCTGCCAGTAAGAAATCAGGCTCTGTAGGATACTGGCCAAAGAGCTCATGGAATCTTCTTCTCTGGGAACTTTAATTAATGGGGCAGGTAACATTCATTCTTGGAAGCTTTCCACACAGATTCTAGCCTGGAGCCAGAGGAGACTTTGATGAACTCTTGGGCCTCTTCCAGCCTTGCATTATTTATTTCTCCTTTCTCTAAGGCACAGGTAGAAAGGGGGAAGGTAAGCGACTGCTGAAAAAATTTGGGTGAATTCTAGGCAAACTCTTTGTAGATATCTTTCTGTTTGCATTGCGCCCAGTAATAGTTTGGCCACCACCTCTCTCAGGCATTTCCTCACCACTCTGCCCATTACACTGTAGATTCTGGCCCTTCGCCACACCCCTCCTCGTCCTGGGAATTAGCATCTTATTAATCTTTGCCCCAAACACAGGAGATGCTCACTAATCACTTGTTGAAAGATGAAAACAACCCAAATGAAGCTTGTGGTGAGGGCAGCTCAACAGCCAGTATTGGACAGAGACTTGAGAAGCCCCTGCCCGCCTATTCCTGCCTTTTGTGAAGGCCACCGTCTCCCACACAAAGCCTTGCATAAATTGATGTGTGGTGAAGATATGTCACCTGATCATAACAAATAGCGAGGGGTATTTGAAAACAACACTTTATGCCACATAGTTTTTATTTTTCTTGGATAAGAGGATGACTTGGGACATTACAATAACAAACCGAAAAGAGGATCCCCTCCCCCATTGCCTTCCTGGAGCCTGGAAGAGAAGTGAACTCCCCCCAGCATTTGTTTCCTTGAGTCAAAGAATAAAGGAAATACAGCTTTTCTTCCAGGGAGCTAAAAGCTTTTCCTTTTGTATACTTTCTGAGGGTCTCACAGTTTCCCTTAGAAGCATGTGTGATTCTTCTCACTGCGCCACAGAGATGCTAAATGGTTTGCTCCCAAGTGAATTACGAGTCAAAAAGAAAGGAGGAAGCATTACCTGACTTTGATAGAATGCTGGTAAATGTTGAACAACCAGGTCTCCAGAAACAAAAGAGCCCCGGTTTGCGGTGCTCACCAATTTCTGTGGTGTAAATACTCCCCACGTGGCTGCTTTCAAGCTATGCACTGGACGTAACTGAGAACAGAGTTGGGAAAACATGGGCTGCTGTGAACCGTTGACAGCTGGCCCCAGTGTCCCACTGTCTGAATTCCCAAGCCAGCTTCGTTCTTATAGATGTCACAGGGGGACGACTTCCATCCCCTCTCTACTGCCTTCATGACATGTACAAATACAGTTTTTGAAGCTGTTCTATTTCAAAGCACAGTGCCCAGGGGCACCTGGGTGGCTCAGTCGGTTAAACATCTCACTTCGGCTCGGGTCATGATCTCACGGTTCATGAGTTTGAGCCTCAAGTCAGGCTCTGAGCTGTCAGCACAGACAGCCTGCTTTGGATTCTGTGTCTCCCTCTCTGTCTGCCCCCCCCCACCCCCAAATAAAATAAGCATTAAAAAAAATTCAAAGCACAGAGTCTATTTCCATGAAGCTCTCTGAAGGCGAGATTCAGCCCTTTGTGTTTCTGGTGTTCAGTACAGTGTGGCTAGTTAATAAACAGCTGCTTCTAAGGATCACATATATAATTTAAGATCCTTTAAATGAAACTCGTCATGCCCCCCCCAAAAGTTCTCCTTATCATGTCTGCTTAGGTACGTTCTATTCACCCTATTTTGTCCTGATATACGATCTAAACTTCCCAGGCTGTCAGGTTGGTAAGAGTCCATTCTCAGGCAACTCCTGGGAGCAAAAAGCTTTCCTTGAGGGCCACACAGTCTCCCCAAGTGACAGCTGTCACTATGGGAAAGGCAGTCCAAGCGATGAGCACTGTATTGACATGATGGATGTGAGCGAGTCACTGTTTCCTCCAGCACTCTTGGCACTCGGGTAGAGGCTGGAGGGGCAGAGCAGTGAGTGGTGACAGAATAAGCTGTGATAAAAGTAGGAGAGAAAACGGACATTGGAAAAGATGAGGAACATAACCTTGGGGCAGGGGCAGGATGACAAGGGTGGTGGCATAGCTGCAGGAGGCAGGAACACAGAAAGGGAGAGCTGGGTGGGAACCAAGACCCTCGTCGTTTGATAGCGACTCAGAAAAGAGTTCTTGAGCTTCTATTTCTTCTGCTACCAGTGAGTTTTTTTCTTTTTCATCAGGAAAGACCACCCGGTGTTTCTTCACCTTCATAGATGTGATTTTTTATGATTCCCCACTCTTTAAGTTTGCATTCCTTGCCTTCCTATTCCTAATGCATGCCGGAAAGACACACACTTGTACTTTTGCGCGATTCCAGAACTTTCTGACTCGCTTCTCCACAGAGACTCCCAATGTACTGGGCTGTGCCTCCCTTCCTTTGGGCAGCGAATGTTAAAATAGTAGGAACGCCTTCATGAAAGAGAGAATGCTCTAAGATAATCCATGCACCTAAAGTAGGCCTTTCCTTTTTCCCATTGGAAAGAGGTGGCAAAGCAATAACCAAGAGCAGTGCACGCGCAAGATGGCAGGACGCAGCTGTGTGCAGACGGACATGGAAACCGGAACCACTGGATAAAAAGAGACCATGAGTGAAGGCGTAGGGACCTGGGGAAGACTGCTGTCTTCATAAGAGACCCCACCCTTTCTCCGGGGCATGGGGTTGGCCATCTTTGGACCCCAAGCCTCCAAGGGGAGGCTTCAGGGACACGTACTTCACAAATCTTTGTGTGTCCCTGGCAAAGATTTGTGAAGTACATTTCTGACAGTTGGAAGTCGCAGATCCCTGGAGGCTGACCTGCACCTGAGAAAGTTAGAGAGAATCAGGGATGGGATTGTGAGTCCTGGGAGGGGGCAGAGGATGCTGAACGGCTACTGGGAGGCCAACCAGGAGAGGAATCCTCAGCGGGGCTGAGCTGAGCCTGCATCCCAGAGGTCATGGGGGCAAGTGTCATGTGCATGCTTCCCACGAGCCAGAAGTGCAAAGAGAGCGAGCGCAGGTCCAGTAAAGCCGTCCTGCTGGCATTGGCTGAATGCCAGGTCTCAGAATCAGTTGCATCGAGGGGATTGCTGGAGAGAGGGGACCGGTGTGGGACCCACAGGAACGTCCAAAGGCCCCATGCTTTCATCAATAGCTAGGCCTATGCAGAGTCTCCCCTTTAGATATTGGTCAGGCCGAGATAACATGAATCCACTCGGCCAATGGGAACTATCCCAGCGTGCCCACCTCACCCACCTCAGAGCCTGAAGAAGAGTGAAGCGGCAGATGTATGCAGGGGGAAGGAAAGAACCAAGCAGAAGAGAGTAGGAAGCAGACCAGTGCTTCTCTTTCCCACACACGCCTTCCAGTTGGACTCAGGGCTGAGCTGCAGGGGAGAAAGACTCTAGCTCAACCTTGAGCTTTGGCTGTTACTGAACATTAGATACTCTAGTTACTAAATGGAGACCACATTTGAATCTCGCGGTGGTTGAATCCCACTGGAGAATGAGCAGAAAAGATGTGGCCAGCAGTCTCCAGGGACATGGGAGAAAAACCTCCATCGGGGCGTAGAATAGTAGCCCCCGAATGATGCATCTACCTGGAACCTGGAAATGTGACCATAAATGGGGAAAAAAAAAAGTGTTGACAGATATGAGCAAGTTAAGAATCTTGATGTGCGATCATCCTGGATTAGGGTGGGCCCCAAATCCAATGACAAGTGAGAAGGGAAAGAAGAAAGGGAAAAGAGACACAGGACACAGGGAAGAAGGACACGCGAAGACCGGGACAGACATTGAGATGTTATGTCTCCAAGCGAAGGAATGCTGAGGGCCCGGGAGGCCACCAGAAGCTAGGGTAGGGGCATGGGACAGCTTCTCCCCCATGCCTCCCCGCCCACCGGTCACCTTGATTTCAAACTTCTATTGCCTCCAGAATTAGGACACAGGAACTTGGTGTGATGTGAACCAACAAGCGGTCATTTGGTAAAGCAGCACAGGAAGCAAGTACAACCCAACACAAATTTGAAGAGATGATGGGAACAGAAAATAAGGCCACGTGCCATCACGGTCCACAGGACAAGCATGGGCCATACACAAATTACAGGGGTTTCTGTTTTCCCTGCTCTGGCTCACGTGGGGTGGTAATCGAGAGATGAAGCTTCAACGAGCCCAGCTCTTGTCCCCAAATGCTGCCCGAGGCAGAACCAAAAGGCGAAGGGGCAGCACTGAGAAGGACAGGAAACCTCTGTGCCTGGAACTAACTTCCAATTTGCAGCCTCACGGAAGGTCGGAGGTCGGAGTTCGGAGGATCATGACTCTTCCCTGAAGCTCTTCTTTCTACCTCTGCAAGCAAGCAGGTTACCAGAGCACGTCGACTACATGCAGATGCCAGCAGCTTCCTGCCATCAGAACGAGCTGCTTCCTTCTCTGCTGGTTCTGGGGGTCTTGCTGTGCATTAAAGAGAATCAGGGTTCCACCGGGTTTCCCCTGTGGAGATGCCTCCCTAAGCTTGGGCTTTGTGCTGTCTGGGGCTTTACTCCAGTTACCTACTGTTAGGTGACAGTTTTATGGAGATAGGCCGGTAGAAAATCCACGATATTTTGCAAAATCTAAGAAATGGAAAGACTCGGGCCGGGGGGGCGGGGGGAGGGTGGGGTGGTAAACGGCAACAAATTGGACATGTGCCAGTGCAAAAGCAGCGTTATAATCTCTCCCCCTTGACTCGATTTTGACGGAACAGGCGGCTGTTGTTTTCTGACAGAGCCTCATTGTGTTTTAAAAACTGGGGGAAAAGGCAAAGAAAAGGACCTCCTTCCATCCACATTGGTGGCCCAGGACTCGCCCTTTGAAAGGGGGTTGGAGGATTGGGGGTCAGCACATGCAGAAGGCGGGCGGGCCCCTGAGCACCATGTCTATCTGTCGATTGAGACCACCATTGCAGAAGAAGAAGATCAAAGATCACCTACTCCCACTTTTAATAATTTTTTAATGTTTATTTATTTTTGAGAGAGACACAGAGCACAAGCAGGGAAGAGGCAGAGAAAGAGGGAGACACAGAATCTAACCGAAGCAGGCTCCAGGCTCTGAGCTGTCAGCACAGAGCCTAACGTGGGGCTCAAACTCACAAACTGTGAGATCATGACCTGAGCCGAAGTTGGACGCTTAACTAACCGAGCCACCCAGGCATCCCCGTTCCCATTTTTTTAAAAGATGATTTTAATTTTTTAATTGATTTTGAGGCAGAGAGAGTGTGTGAGTGGGAGAGGGGAGAGAGAGAGATGGGGGGGGGGTGGGGAGAGAGAGAGAGAAAGAGAATCCCAAGCAGGCTCTGCTTGAATTCATGAACTGTGAGATCATGATCTGGGCTAAAATCAAGAGTCAGAAGCTTAACTGACTGAGCCACCCAGGTGCCCCCACCCACTCCCATTTGAATTTTGCTTACAGAGAAGTAACATGAAGCACAGACACTGATATGCCAAAAGACACACAGAGACACGGAGGGGTCCTGCATCACAGCCCAGAAAGCTTTCATTTCTAGATCTGGCCCTGCCGAGTGTTTTCAGGGTGACCTTGAACTCGTGCCTTACAGAGCCGAGAAGAGGCATTCCCATCGAGCCACAGGGTGTCCCAACTTGCTGACCCGATGGTGGCCGGGCAAGGACGTGGGCATTTCTTGAGCACTCGCAGTGGACAAGGCCTGGGCTCCACGCTTCCTGCTGTCCTTCGGACGAGCCCACAGGTAACGTGTTGCTGTTGTTCCAACTTTAGGATGCAGCGCACTGAGGTCAAGAGGAGGAACGATTCAGCCCGTTCCCAGCGGACCCGGGACCTCCTGATTCTGCACTGGGTGCTCTTTCTGTTACACCTGCCAGTCCTGGCCCTGCCAGATTGGAGGAGGCAGGAATGAAAGAATAAAGAAGGGCTCTGGAACCAGGCAGAACTGGCTTTCAGACCGGACTCCGACCTCGATCAACTGACTCGTGGATGGCAAATAGTTTTCTTCTCAGGGAACGACTGTTTAGAGAGAGCGGTTGAGAAGGATTTGGAGGCCAAATCCAGGCCTGGAAGGAAAGAGTGCCGGGATCAATTAGCAGAGCCCGACTGGATGCAGTTGAGGGAGTAGAAGGGCCTGAACCACGCAGAGCTGTCCCTGACTGGCCACGGGCTTTGCTTCCTGTGTGCGCTGTGACGCCGTGGGAACCGGCTACAGGTCACTGTGTGCCTCTCGAGGCCAACCACCTCCCTCTCACTGTGGATCTCGGCTGGCTTTCTGTATGTTCTGGCCTCACAAAGGACAGTGGCCCCCAAAACCGGTAGAGGAAACGAGTGCTTCAGCTCATACTGAAGCTCATCCTTTCAGACATTCAGGAAGATAAATGTCGTGGTAGCCCCAATACCCAGGAGGGGATATTTGTTTCTCCCTTCGCTTTCTAAAAGTGCCTGAGATTTAAGGACACTGGAACCTCATCATTCCCTGACTTCTTGCCTTTATTTACTTACCCCGGCCTCTCTCCTTCTCACCCACCCTCCAAGGCTTTCGTGCTTTGTGAAAACTTTCGGGGCCATCCAAACATCACTCCCCGCTGAAAGTTTAGCCCTATCCCTTGCATCTGAGTCCATCATATGCTAGCATACGACATGTCTTGTATTTGTGGTTATTTCAGGCTTCCTCCATATGGCTTTATGTAAATGGTGTAGCAGAAGGAACTTTGTACTCAGATTCGGTTATGGATCTTGCCCTTTTTTATTTGTGAGATTTGCAACAGAGGGCATGTCTTGTAGCCTCTCTGAGTTTGTTTTCCTCACCTAGAAATGGGGTGGTGATAGAGCCACACTAGGTTCTGCAGATGAGTACACGAAATTACGATGCGAAGAACCTTTGCTCATCACCTAGCGCAGAGTAGGTGCTCAAAAATGTTATTCAGTAACAACACATCTGCCTCCAAGGATGGTTTCACGGCAGTCTGGAAATTGCAAAAACAACACAAAAACATGGTAATGAAAATCACTACAGGGCCAGATTCCCATGAGACATCAGCAGAAATGTAAAACGGTCGGGGCAAAGAAGATTTGACTCCTTTAAAGTACTCGTGAGATCATGCAGCCCACGGAGCGCCCTTGTGAGCTGGGATGGAAAGGCATGGAAAACCTGGATCCCAGTTCTGGGATGTGGGGATGAGATGTGCTTTTCTGGAAGCCTCACTGCTGGAATGGTTCTTAACCGATGGCCCCGTCCAACCCACTCCATTTGTGAGAAGGGACACACTGAGATTCAGAAAGGGTGACCTATTAGTGTTGCACAGCGATCCTCATGAGAGCCAATCCTGGGAGTGAGATCCCAGCTCAGGTCTGTCTTCACTGCTCCCAGATCTGCTTCCGAGCACCTTCTTGAAGCCTATGGCTCTCTGGGGTCCATGAGACCCAAGTTATGCATGCATGTCTACTGTTTTCCAGCTTCTCTGTGAGCACCATTGCAAGAATACAGTCAGAGAGTACCCGTTGTAAGCCTGAATCCTTAAAAACAAACAGACAAGCCATCATACCAAAGGGGTTGTGGATGAAATATCTGTGTCCCCTCCCCAATTCATACGTTGAAATCCTAGCCCAGCTGCCAATGTAACGGTATTAGGAGATGGGGCGTTGGGAGGTGATTAGGTCACGACGGGGGAGCGCTTATGAGTGAGATTAGTGCCCTTATCAGTGGATGAAGGGACTGGAGCTCTCCTGCCATGCGAGGCCACGGGGAGAAGGTGGCCATCTGCAACTGGGAGGTGGCTCTTCCAGACACCAGATCTGCCAGCATCCTGATCTCAGACTTCCAGCCTCCAGAACTGTGAGAAACAAATTTCTGTTGTTTATAAACCACCCAGTCTATGCTAGTTTGTTACAGCAGCCTGAACTAAGACAGATGGACATAGAGATTTCGTTAAGGCAATTCTCAATCCTGGTTACGCACGCTAAACCCTTCCGAGGCTGCACAAAGAAAGAAATGGTAGATAACGTAAGAGGAGTTAAAAATACCCTTTATGTGTGAAGAGACTTAAAACAGAGTCTTAAACAGAGTCAAAAACAGAGTCTTAAAACAGACTCTGACACACAGCAAGTTACCAATGCAACGTTAGTAATAATCATAACGACCATATTCCCAGTCCTCCTATCACACCGCCACCCTCCTCATCGCTGCCGTCCTCACCATCACTGCTACCCTCACCCTTACCACCAACCTCACCATCACCACCAGCCTCATCACCACCACCTCCCATTCTAGGCTAGAATATCCTACGTAACACTATTTTTCGAGGCGACGTCGGGATACGTCAGAGTTTGTGGAATCAGATTGTGGAGTCCAGACCAGCACCTTGAAAAATGACACAGAACAGAACGAATAAGACACAGTAGACTAGAAAGTGATCAAAATGCATTTCATGTAGGAAAAGGACAGTTCCGTGAAACAAATTTCCATACGTAGGTATGTACTTGCGTACTGGGTCGCATGTAAAATGCATTTCATACTGAGTCACGGTCAAATGTTTGGAAAACAATGTTGGGCAAAGTGCTGGTGCTGGAAACACCTAGATCCTGAAAAGGCACGACGTTGCCTCAGACAGTGCCTGTTCCCTCCTGGCCAAGAGGCTTGTCCTGAGGCACCTCCTTTCCTCACCCGGCCTGAGCTCTGCCTTGTGGAGTGACACAGCACAGAGCAAATGCTTCTTCCCCACGACAGCCTTCAGACCCTTCGAATTCTTTTTTCTCCCAAGCCAAGCATCTTCCTTTCTTTCACATTCTCTTCCTCTGATGGCATTTCTGGACCCCACTTCCCCGTTCAGACACCACCAGGGCTACTAGTCCTTTTCACCATCCCTTTAGCATTTTGCAAAGTACTTTCATAAATAAGAAGCATGAACACTATATGATTTCTAACCCTTCCTACCTGCCAGACACTATGCCTGCTTTACTTATCCTATTAGCCCGTATCCCTCAGTGCCAGAGACAGAAAGACAAATCAAAGCGGCTGAAGCAAAGACAATATTTGCTCACATGACTGAAAACTCAAGGGATTCCGGTGCAATTAGATGCAAATAAAGTCGTTATACCTCTGCTTCCTTTGTTCCAGGTCACCTCTGCTTGGCTTTGTGCTGACCTCCCTTACAGGTGGGCTTTCCACAGGGTGCCAGCAACTTGTGACCTACATCCTAGCTCCTCTAGCAGAGAAGGAAAGGGGCCGCTTCTTCCCAAGAGCTGCAGCCGAAGTCCCAGTTATGGTTCTCATTGACCTTGCTTGGGTCATTACCGGAAAATGGATAGAAGATCCAATTCCATGGATCTTCACAGGCTGAGCCTGGGTTTGCGTGATGCTAAGAAAACTGAGAGGCAGAAAGTTTTTGCTAACAAAGGGGGAATGAATGCAGAGCAAACTAAAGCAAGAGCCACCTACCAGGGTCCTCACAATTTTGTAAGCAAGATGGTATTTTTAGTTGTGGGAATGAAGGGTCAGGACGGTTATGTGATTTGACTAAGATCTCATGCCAAGAGGTGACAGAGCTGGGATTCTAGCCCACGATTCCCAGTGCTTGTTCTTTGCCTTCTGCTATGCTTCTTTGACCGCACTGACCTCCCAGTTCCGGTTGGCTGGGCCGATTGACCACCAGTTCCCTTGATCCCCACTCCCCAACCCAGATGTTCACGGGCAGAGATGCAGCTGCCTTCGGAGGGGCCAGACCACATGGCTGGTTCATCCCATACCTTTGGTCAACAAAAATCTGGACGCTGATATTTAATCAAGTTCTTCCAGCCCAAACCTCTGTGTGTTATCTTCTGAGGATAAATGGAGGAGTCTATATTCATCCTTGTGGAATTAAAAATATACTTCACATTCATATATTGATAAATATCGTGATACATTTGGTCTTTTCACAGATCCACAGAGGAAGGTTGATATTCTCTATGTTACAAAAGACACATGTGTGACTCAGAAAGATTAAGTGACTTGAGTGATTTGTCAAAGTCAGACAGGCCTAATTAATGGTAGACCTAATTAATGACAGAGGCAGAATTCCAATCCAGCTATTCACATAATTTCTAATGCTTAATACCTGACATTTTCCTGGACCATTGAGAGCTTTATGATCTTCATTTTCCTCACCCACCTTTCACCGAGCCCTCTTTCCTAGGTTGTTGCCATTACTAGTGTCATAACTCTGCCTTCCGTGCCTCGAACTAAATCTGAGGTCGGCAAACTATGGCCAGAGGTCCATCTCACTGGACTGGCCCATTGCCTGTTCTTATAAATAAAGATTTATTGGAACATAGCCATACACATTCATTTAAGTGTCTTTCATGGCTACTTTTATGCAGTAATGCTAGAGCTGAGTAGTTGTGAGAGAGACCTAATGGTTCGCAAAGCCTAAAATATGTACAGCCTGGCCCTTTACAGAAAGGTTTTGCTAATCAAAACCATTGATGAAGAAGATGGGCCGTACCTAGTCAAAGATCTGCTCTATTGCCCGCCACTGGAGACCTTCACCAGGGGCCAGGGATTAGTACTGAATAAGTACAATTTACTGATGTGAGCCAGTTGAAGCAACCCCAGTTAAAGCAACTGTATTCATCCATTCGATAGTGTGTTTTCCACTAACATAAGCCAAATGATCCTGAACAGCATCTCCAAATGCCTACCACCTCCTTTTGTTTGGGAAGACATTTCTTTCCTCATTTCTGCGAATCTCTTATTTTGGAGGCTGACTGCCATATGTATTCACACAACGAATACTAAGTCCCCACCACTGGGCTCCTTGTTGGGCACTATCCTGAGCAGCTTCAAGGGCAAAGTCACAGCCCAGTGCCTTCACAGTGATCTGTGAAACATCCATAATTAACTGCTTAATAACAATAGTTAAATCCTGAGGTTCAGGACTAACTGACCTTAAATTAAAAAAAAAAAATAGCCTATTCACGGGGCGCCTGGGTGGCTCGGTTAAGCGCCTGGCTCTTGGTTTCGGCTCAGGTCATGATCTCACAATTCATGGGTTTGAGCCCTGCCTGTGTCCAGCTCCATGTTGACAGTGCAAAGCCTACTTGGGATTCTCTCTCTCTCTCTCTCTCTCTCTCTCTCTCTCTCTCTCCCCCCATCCCCTGCTTGAGCTCTTTCTCTCAAATAAATAAATAAGCTTAAAAAAAAACACACACAGCCAATCAGATGCAAAGTAAAATGTGACACAATGTGCAGAAGCAGTTAAAGATCGAAGACCATGAATTAAATCAAACCTACCCGAGTTTAAATCTCAACTCCACAGCTTTCTGCTTGCGTGGCTTTGGGCCAGTCACTTACCTACCTGTGCCACAATATCCTCATCTGTAAAATGGGAATAACGCTAGTACTCATCTGCAAAAGGTTTCTGCAGAGATTAAGTTAGTTAAAATAGGTGTCCCCACAGTAAGAGTACTCGGCATATTGTAAGGGCTGTATAGAGATTGAGCTACTGTCACTCATTGAGTGCTTATGATGTGCAGTTGTAGGCTAAGAGCTTTGCATAGATTATCTTGACCTTGTACCCTGGCCTCCGTCACCTGATTTATGACACACTTCCACAAGAGAAAGAAGGAATTAGTTACAGCTGGTGTGGGGGGAACTGTGTGGCACCCACAGCCTGTGTTATCTATACCACATTCAGAAATAGATCTTTAACCGGATGATATCATTACTCAAATGCTTGGAGAATTTATTTTTAAAATACCACATACACAGAAACAAGAGCTTAGAGCTTAAACCCAATTTTTCTTAACTTCCTCTTAAAACTTTTGGAGGAGGGCTTATTAAAATAATAGATATATTCCTGAGCGTACCTCAACCATGTGAACATCATTCATCAAGTATATCTTGCAAGAAAAATTCTTGCAAATCTCTATTCTGGGGTACTTAGAATCACATTTCCCCTTCAGTCCTTCAGGAGTTCCTTCATCTGTAAAGAGGCTCCCAGGTCCGTTGTGAGGAAGAAATGAGATTCTCCAGGTAAAGCCTGTTTCCCGCAGCCCCTGGCTACTGACGCACAGGCTACCGTGGCCACCAGAAACCTCAGGTCATCTGCCACCGTCCCATCAGTTCTGGGCTTTCCCAGCAGCCCGAGCCCAAGCACGGTCCCATCCCGGGGCTCAGCCAATGCCCCCAGAAAATCAACCTACAATTAGAACTCAGGGTTTAGAGCCTGCAAAAGAATGAGCGCTTCATGCCAACACTGTCTGGGGACCCAGAAGGCCAGAATTCTAGACTCTTGAGTCGGAAGGGCCTGGCGGATGAATCACGGGCTCCAACCTCTCCCCCACTGCAGGCGGCGGCCCAGCCACTGAGAAACACGCAGAGCTCAGGGACAGCAACAAAGTATAGAGATGCTACCACATGTGTAAACCTTTTGTACCCAGCTCCTCCACAGCAGTGGGGTGATTGGGCCGATTGCATCAGGCACGCCAGGTTCAAAAATAACAGTTGCTTTCTGCACAGGACGAAAGTGGGCTGCAGCTGGCTTGCCCTTCTTTTAATGATACACCATTAAAAAAAGTTATTTTAATGTTGATATCTTTTCGACACACACACACACACACACACACGCACGCGCGCGCGCCATGTGAGTGGGGGAGGGTCAGGGAAAGAGAGAGACACAGAAACCAAAGCAGGCACCAGGCTCTGAGCTGACAGCACAGAGCCCAATGGGGGGCTTGAACTCACGAACTGGGAGATCAGACCTGGGCCGAAGTCGGACGCTTCACCGACTGAGCCACCCAGGCACCCCAGTGATTCACCACTGTCTTAGTCTGAGCAGGAGAAAATGTTGCCCGGGGTACCCAGAGGCAGTTTGCAGACCTGCCTCCCAGCTGCCTGGCCAGGTGCATGGAGAAGACCAGGCCTCCAAGGACACAGCCCAGCTGAGAGTGATGATAGCAACTGTGACCGTTTACGAACCATTTCCTGGGGACCTCAAAGCTGCTTCTTCCATCATCGGTCGGAAACACGCCCTTCGAGGAAGGTGCCGTCATTACCCCATTTTTACCGCTGAGAAAACCAAGACACGGAGATGTTCACCAGCTAGCTTGAGGTCACCCGGCTTGGGAGTTCCAGAAATGTATGAGAAGACAATTCTGTTTGGTTTAGAGACGGCAAACCTAACCTCTAACTTTAATGGCTCCCGGGATAAAGATGTGTCCAGTAAGACATTATCTTGTGGTCAAGTCAGAGGAGGAGGAGGAGGAGAACACGTGGGGGAGGGAGAGGGGGAGGGGAAGGAAAGCCCAGGTGGGGGAGGGGGAACTCTGCGGGTAGTTCTGGGGCCCTCTGAGCCCCGGTCTCATGACCAGAGAGGCAAGAGTTAAAGGAATGGATCTGTGCCCTTGTTTACTTGTGTTCTAGTTTCTTTTTTCAACTATACTACTGGGAAGGACTACAAGACTTTCCCGCTCCTTATTAAAAACAGAAAATCTGTTTATGCAGCAGCTACCGCACAAAGGCAGATAGATATATTACAGGCAAAAAGGAGCCAAGCTACAGGCAGGATGGCATCAGTGCAGAAGGGGCTTGGCGTCAGCCTGTCAACAGACCTGAGGATCTCTAATTAAATATTCCGCCTCTCTCACGGTCAGGAAAATGAGAAACAATGGCAATTCTCATTCCCCGCAGTGACAGACAATGTTGCTTCAAGGAAAGAAAAGAACTCTTGCCTCCCTCCTGCTCCCCTGCCCTTCCCCCCTGCCTCCCCACTTGTTCCCTCCCTCCCTTCTTTCCCCTTCCTTCCTTCCTCCCTCCCTCCCTCCTTCTTTCTTCCTTCCTTCCTTCCTTCCTTCCTTCCTTCCTTCTTCTTTCCTCATCTTTTAAGATTCTGGTATGTGACCATAGGGACTGGGATTCTGAAGGAAAGTGGTACTTACCACTCTTTTCATTTTTAGCAATAAAGGAATTTTAGCAATAAAGGAATCTGCCTCGCAGGAGATACTTTTGCTTACAAATCTATAAATACCAAGTTGTTATTTGATGAGATTTGCTGACAACCCCAGTCCAACTTCTGACCCTCGGGGGTTTCTAGGCCCCCAGAGCATCAGCATGTACATATACCACTCAGAGACTGTGTTGAAAACCTTTGCGGATACTCAGTAATTGTTGAGTGAAGAAAGGAATACTAGACGTAGAATTCCCAAATCAAGGCTATTCCTGCAGCTCTAGCGTGGGATCTTGGAGCTGGGATCGTGTGTCACGTTTTAAAATAACTACCAAGAGGGGCACCTGGGCGGCTCAAGTCAGGTAAGTGTCTGACTCTTGATTTCAGCTCAGGTCATGATCTCACATGTTCATGAGATCAAGCCCCATATCAGGATCTGTGCTGATAGCATGGAGCTTGCTTGTGATACTCTCTCCTTCTCTCTCGGTCCTTCCCCTCTGCGTGCAAGCGTGCACTCTCTCTCTCAAAATAAATAAATAAACATTTTAAAAAACTAAAATAAAATAAGTACCAGTGGGAACAGTTCTCACAATGTGCCCTGTTGCCATATTCGCCCTCCGTTGAAGAATAAGTTTTGGTGACCTCTGAAAATTGTTCCATTAGCTTTCTGGAACCATCAGATTTTTGCAGAGGGTTTGGGCCTCCTTATGCTGCTGAGTGTGCTCTTTCTCTTTGCTATTATAATCAGTGAGCCCTGGGGGGCGTGACTTACTATACAGAACATCTGGCAATGTCTGGACACACTTCTGGTGGCCACAAGTGGGGGGGTGTAATAGGGCATCTAGTCGGTGCAGGCTAGGGATGCTGCTGGACATCTGACAGTGCACAGGACAGCCCCTCCCCCTGACCCTGGCACAGAAAATCACCCAACCCAGAGTGACTGTCGTGCTGGGGTCGGGAAACCGGGTGGTTCTGACAAGGGGGTCCGAAAAAGAGGTGAACCGTGAATATCAAGATGAGAACATCGCTCCCTCTTTTGCATTTCTTCCTCACTTTCACGATACCCTTAAATTCATGGGATATCTGTGCCCAGAGCGCAGAGAGAGTCCATAAGGAAATTAGAGCAAAGATCAATAATAATAATAACGGTAACGACTCACATTCGTATGTCGCTTTGCTGTTTACCGAGGACTCTCTCCACATTAACTCCACTGGAGCTACGCCGGGGAAGGAAGTTGGAGAGATTTCCCTAAGAATATTTCCCATTTTATGCGTTTCCAGAATTAACGGTTTAAAACAAATTAGAAATAGATTAGACGAAGCACCTTTGGTCAAACAGAAAAGCAATTACATGATAGGAAATTGTAATAATCCATCACAGGCATCTGCTTCCGAATCCCAATGCCGGCTGCAGTTTGTGCCGGCATCCCTCACTGGATGCACAACTACAGAGAGACCACCCTTCCTTCTTCTTTGAGACCCCAAGGTAAGAGCAGTCACCATGGAAGACGTGATCCAAGAGGGGACCTGGCTTTTCCCAGTGGTGATTCAGGAGCGCCTGTCTTTGTGCTCAGTACCCACATACTGGGCTGGACTGGCCTTTGGGTGGGACTCACCTGCTAGAGTCTCATTTCTGAGCACCGTATTTTTGCTGGGTAAGAAGTGTCACTCGCCCATATTTGATGGATAAACTAAGAAGTTCTACAACTGCTCAGAGCACACAAGAAAGAACAACTGGGAGCCAGGATTCGAACTATCGTCTGCCTCACCCCCCACCCCACCCCCAGTGCACACATTATCTAGAACATCACTTGAGCTGTGCAAACACTCAGTATCTGGGACACAGAAGGTACTGAATTAACATTTGTTGTTATTGCCATTTTCCCAGGGAAAATTAAAGAAGAAATAACAATCTATTGACAACGCGCGCACACACACACACACACACACACACACACACACACACACCTCCTTTCTTTGGTGTAGTCCGTGTCAGTGGTAAAAAAGTAGTATATGGCTGGGGCGCCTGCGTGGCTCAGTCGGTTAAGTGTCCAACTGAGCTCAGGTCATGATCTTGCAGTTCACAGGTTCGAGTCCCACTTCAGGCTCTGTGCTGACAGCTTAAAGCCTGGAGCTTGCTTCAGATTCTGTGTCTCCCTTTCTCTTTCTGCCCCACCCCCACTCGTACTGTCTGTCTCTCTCTCTCTCTCAAAAATAAATAAGCATTTAAAAAAAAAGAAGCAGTATATGGCTTAGTATATGGCTAAGTATATGCTAAGTATATGCTATATATACTTAGTATATAAGTGTGTGTCCCCGTGTTCACAGGTTTAGTTTTATGCAATTTTATCACACGTGAACTTTATTTTGCTTTATTTTGTTTTGTGTACTCAGTGTAACTTCAGTATAAGTCATTAGCACCAAACAATGATGAGGCACATTTCTAATGTGGATAGAACAGTTCAGTTGGTTCACTGAAGATATTCTCTGTGCCAGGCACTTATGCAAGATAAAAAATACTAGATGTGAAAAGAAAGAAAACACAGAACTTGTTGTCTCCAGGGAGAGGCAGGAACACAGACAACCACGGGACCCAGTGAGTGCAAAATGAAAGAAGCCCTTCAATTAGTTGCAAAAATAGTCAAGTTGAATAAAATTATGTATTTCAGTGGTTATTACATTGGCCTTGATCCCAAAGTCATTTAAGCCCTTAACACTATACATGTCTTAATATATTACGAGTGCTCGTGCAACATATGTTTAACATTGAAAAATATTAGCTCTAATGATCCATCAATATGGTGTCTGTGTATCTTTTCCCATTGCAACAATTCAATTCAATATGTTGAAATATAAAAATAAATCAACTCCAGATTTGATTTATTCAGGCATAGACTTCCCCATTTCTTTATTATCAGATTATTTAGAATTCCATAAAATACATATATCTGTCTGTGTTTCATTAAACAAAGATGGTTGTCAGATGAGAAGGGAATATCTGGCATATTGACAAGTGCTCTTTAAGCTTTTATAAATAATGGTAAGAAGAACAGTATTTCATGTTCACATGAAAGCCTCTTTTGGGAGAAGCCAGAGGAGAAGCGTTTTATAGCAGAGAAACATCATGTCTGAATACGTGACACACTCAGTTTCCCATGATGGGCTGTGTATCTGTGTGTTAAGTCGCCTCACCTACCACTGACTCCAAATGCATTTTTTTTTCTTTGTTACTAAAGCCAGTCCGCTCTCTCCTGGAGTCTATTCCCAGTTCAGGGTTCAAGAGCCACGGGAGATCGTGGGAGATGTTGACGCAAGGGGTAAGACAGGACTGCAAGGCATTTCGCCTCTTTTCCACTCCATCCCCATTACTGCTAGAGAGTAAAGAGCTGACCCAATGGTGTTGTAACTGGGAGAGACCTGAAGTACACAAAGGCATAGCCTCTAGGCCAGGATCACAGCACACACTGGTGACCTGGCTGGGATGACAGCCAGCATCTCTACGTTCCCATGTTATACAAGGCACAAGAGCAGTGGCTATGGGGGATTTCAAAGAGGAAAAATCTATCAAACGGGAAGCACTATTCACTACCTGTGGAATAGATGGCACAGAGCTAAGTTCCAAAGATAAACAGCTCTAAGAAATCATCTCTACCTTTCAGAAGTATACAGGGTAGATTCAAAGCCAGAAATTAGAAGCATTTCCAGGGTGATATAAGAATGACATAATACTTGATTTAAAAAAAAAAAAAAAAAAAAAGCATCTGCTCTAAACCATAAACTATAAGAATACGAAAAAGGAGAAACAGGTGAAGTGTGCCTAGAGTTGGAGGGGGAGGGGCCAGGGGCCAGCAGAGGCCAGAACAAAGACTCTGCCTTTCAGTGTTTGGATCAGATGAGCTGAAATTTGATTCTTGGCCCTTCGCCTATTAACAGTGAGTTTGAGAAAGTTCCCTAAACCCTCTGAGACTCAGTTTCATCTGTAAGCGGGGATAGGATAGCACCTACACGATGGGGCTGTGGTGTGGTTTGCATTTGTTAATGCCTGTGAGGCACTTAACCTAGTCAAGAAGTTATGGAGGAAGACAGCTATAAGGGTGAGGGAGAGAGAAGAGGAAGAGGAGGGATGAAGGGCAGAAGGATGGATGCTGTTCGAGGGGGATCTGAAGCCAGGCAGAAGAACGGAGCTCCTTTCCAAGCTGCAAAGGGTCTTCTGATCTAACCTAACTGAGTAAAATGAATAAGCAAATGTGCATCAACTAGGTAACAAATTAAAAATCATTCACAGCCAACAAAACAGAATGGAGAAAAGCAGTGAAGTACATGGGTCAGAACAGCAAACGATAAATGGAGGGAGGGACGGAGGGATTGGATGTGAACGGAGATCAAAGCTGAGAGATACTTACTGGGAACAGAACGAGGGTGCAGTCAACATCCCCCAAATTCAGAGCTTCAACTCGGCAGCATGGCTATGCCAGTCTCTATTAGACAAGACGCCTCCTCGAGAAAGTTCTGATGGTTTACTAATCTGAGGTGCGACCTGATTCCATATACCTCCAAAACATGTTTTGTTTTTAGGTCAAATATCTTGTTCCATGTAATTAGGGTGTTTGTATCGCGTATTATCCGAAGTGGGAGAATTTTGTTCTGACAAATGCTAAACCAGATAGGATATCAGGACAATGGGGGTAAATTGAAACTCTCCAGCCAAATTGAAACATGTGCTTGAATTGCATACAATCCACATAAATAATATTAAATTTCTGTCTTTGGTCTATTCTAGAAACACCAGGAAATGGCTGGACATATTTCACCATATTTGTCGGGTATATTTAGAACTGCCTGAATTAGAATACGGATCTCTGTAAAATTTACATTGAGGGATCTGGAAAATACCTCGAAGATGCAGACAGCATCTGAAATGATTATGAGAGGTTCTGGGAACTTCTATGCGGAAGAGACGAGCCATTGTATGAGGACCAGCAGTGGATAGAGACAGCAAGCAGTGTTTGCTCGGTCCCAAATCAGAAGTCCCCAGGCAGGATGGCCACGGTTGCCAAACAATGGCTGCCAGAGACCCAGTGAGTCACTTCTTGATTCTGTAACTCTATGGCGCATATTAAGGATGAACTGTAGTGACATTTATCTTCTCCATAGCAACACAGCAAAGGTGCACTCAAGAGTTAACGTTCGTTGTGCAATTATTTTGTGCCAGGCCTGCTGGTAGATTCTTTTCGTTTTCAATAACTGTACTGAAGTGTAAGGGACATACAACAAACTGAACACATTATTGATTTGGGGGTGTTCTTAATTTCGTTTGCCACAAGGTATCCTATTTATGTGTGCCACAAACATACGGTGTGCAAAGTATAACACTGGGCACGGGTGGGGTTTCAGGGGTCTGAGGGGCACCTTGCCTCGGGCTTCAGGTTTCTAAGTGGAGTGACTGACACTAGAGCAATGCCCTGGGCCTCTCTTGGGACCCTCCCTCACTCTGTCTCGGGAGATGCGGAATGAACTATTTGGCAGATTCTGGAAGTGACTGACAAAAATCTAGTTTGGCCCCCTCTTCTCTTCCATGGGAGGGACCTGCAGAAGGGACCCAGTCTCAGCTCCTCGGTCACATGCTTTCCAGGGCAGGGCTTGGGCAGAGATTGGTGCAGGATTAGGGATTATTAGCACCTGCCCCTGTGGGATGAGTGTGTCTCCTCCGGGGTCCCCTATAGGAAAGCCCGCTTGGTTCAGGGGCCCCGAGGCCCATTTTCTAACACAGCTTTTTTCTTTATAAAGCTGATTTTCGATTTCCATCTGCTTATGTTCTCTTTTATTTTCAAATAAGTGTAGGGACAAGGGGTGCCATTTATTAGGTTTCCCCAAATCTCAACAGTAGGTAATCGAAAAAATATAAAGCACAGACTCTGATCTTATTGCCGAGTTGTGGAGGCAAAACATATCTGTATCTATACCTATATCTATATCTATATCTATATCTATATCTATATCTATATCTCAAAAACCATATATATAAATATATATATAAATATACAAATTAAGAAAATTGGCAAGATGTTAAATACAAAAATCACATCTTCTCAATGCCTTGTAATGATGTAAATGGTACTAAGATGAGTGTTTCAAGCTTCATCCTTTTCATTCATATGATCAAGAACCGAAAGGCAACGCAACGAATAAAAGTTTTCGCCGAGTGACCATGGATGAATGGTGCTTCTAATTTTTGATGTTATGAAACTGGGTGGGAAAGACAGGGAGTGACCAAGAGTGAGAGAAGGAAGAAAAGAAACAGCAGGAGGACGCAGGAAGGGGAACTTTTCTAGGTTGGCTGGCTACAATAGCAGTAACTCTAACAAAGCTAATGTCTGCCAAGCACTTACTATGGGGCAGGCACTACTCTTCCTTCCACCCTCATGAACTCATTTCATCCTCACAGCAATGCCACAAGGCGGACACTGGCGTTTTTCGTGTCCGTTTCAAAGACGAAGAACGTGTGACAGGTGGAAGTCGGTGACCTGTTTGCAGTCACGCGACCAGTAAGGGGCAGGGCATGAGGGGAATCTCCACAGACCACCTTCTGCCCACGTGCTCCTAACCTTTATGTTCTACAGCCACTGATGATGGGCCACCGAGAGGAAGTGGGGAGGATATGGGTGAAGGAGGGGCAGATGAGTGTTCCAGAAGGAGGAGGTGATGTGAATAAAGGGTGGGGGGGGTGCGGCTAAAGGACCTTCCGCGGGACGCCTGCCAGCCAGCCCGACTAGAGTGGAGGTCTGTGCAGAGGGAGAGGACACAGATTATCCCTTTTCTGCTTGGAAATTTTTTCTTTTCCTTGTTCCTTCCCCTCTTTCTCAAAGCTAATTTCAACTTTCACCTTCCTCTAGACTCTGACATGGAAGCTGAGAAATGCCACCTGTTTCTGGCTTATCTTTCTTTTACCAACTGCATTTAAAGACCACCCCTGGGAATGGGTATCGGTACTTGCATCCTCCTTTTTTTTTTTTAAGTTTATTTATTTATTTCGAGAGACAGAGAGCTAGAGAGTGCACGTGTCCATGTGAGCAGGGAAGGGGCAGAGAGAGAGGGAGACAGAATCCCAAGCAGGCTCTGGGCAGGAGCGCAGTGCAGGGCTCAGACTCATAAACCATGAGATCACGACCTGAGCCAAAACCAAGAGTCAGACGCTTAACCAACTGAGCCACCCAGGAGTCTCACCAGTACTTGTCTTCTTAAAACTCACTATGTGAGCAGTTACATTAGTCACCGTTTACAGGATCCTTACAATACACAGGGAACCGCACCGAGGACTAGTTCCACTTACTGCTTGGGAAGATCACCCAGGAAGACTCTGTATCTGGTTTAGGGAGAGGAAATTGAGGCTCGAGTAGGCTAAGGAGCCTGCCCCATGCCACAGAGCTAGTAAGTACAGAAACGGTGGATTAACTCCTGTCCTATCCCACCCCAAAGTCAGGCCCTTACATGTTGTCGCACACTTAACCTTTTTCCACTTTTTCAGGAAATGGCAGAGGATGTAAAATGGGCAGAGGACAAATGTAAATGAAAACAAAAGAAAAACAAAGACCCTTCGTACAATCCACTCTGCGCCCTCCTAGCTTACTACTTAGAATGCACAGCACCCAATGCTTCTGTAACCAACAACAGGCAGAAACATCCACACCGAACTGACGTAAATCATCAACTTGGGAAGTCGCCATTCAGATGAAAAGTCACACGAAGACAAAATGGTGGTAGGCAGAGTTCGAGGACGGCACTGTTGGGTCCCGGGCCCTGCTTGTCCAATGCAATACTGACCTCAGAGCCACCGCTAAGGGATTTTGAAGCTATCATGAAGTCCCAAAGCAATCGTCCTAAGATGCAGAGATTATCCAAGGGCATGAATCCAATCACGTGAGCTCTTCAAAAGCACGGAATTTTCTCTGTGCTCGGACCACAGCGAGCAAGAAAACGGACACCTTCATCCTACGACCATGGAAATGGAATTCTTCCAACAGCCTGAACGAGCTTGGAGCCCAACCCAGTTGATACCTTGGCCTGGGCCCCGTAAGAGTGTAGCTGAGCCTATCTGGACGTCAGACTTACAAAACCTACAAAAATAAATGAGTGTTACATTAAACCCTTAAGGTTGTTGTAATTTGTTAAACAGCAATAAAAATGAATCCAAGGACTTCACTGTGATGGTGTGAATTATTGAAATGCACTCTCTTCCTCATTTTAATAAAATGAATGCATTCCCGCTCTGCAAACTGAGAGCTGGGGAAATCTTCTCTACTTTCAGCGGCATTAAGTTTAACCATCCGGAGACCTAGGCAACGGGAGCCTATTTATAAATGAAGACTTACAGTAATGTGCAGCAATGACTGATTTTCCAGGCAAGCATGTACCTTTTTTAAATAAGTTCCAATGTCATTTTGAACATTGCTCATTAACATGTTTATTTTATAAAGACAGAGGGGAGACCATTGTGTGAGATAGGTGACAGGATCTGAGTCTTAAACGAGAGAAAAAGTGTGTGTTCCCACACTGTTATGGTTTTAATCTGCCAGGAGAAAAAAGCAAAGCCTGAGGAACATCTCAGGAAGCAACCAGAACGAGTTTAAGTCTGCCAGCCCGGGAAGAGCAGGCAGTTTCATCTTGCAGAGGAAGTAAGAGTGATTCCAATGCCTGACCAAAGAAGAATATGGGAGCACCAGGCTCTGCCAGTGGGCTCCCCTTCATTTGCCCAAGACGGCCAGGAAGACAACCAATGTTACTTCGTAAAGCACTTAGAATAATGAAAGTATTGGCAGATACTCAGGAGAGATCCCTCTACTCTCTCTCTTTCTCTCTCTCTCCCTCCCCCCCGCCCCCCCACCCCAATGCAGGCTAAAACTCCTGAACTGTGAGATCAAACTGCTGAACTCTGCTCCTAACGTTTCTTTCCTGGGACACCAGCTCAATTAATTTAAGACC
Organism: Leopardus geoffroyi; assembly: GCF_018350155.1. NCBI lineage: Eukaryota > Metazoa > Chordata > Mammalia > Carnivora > Felidae > Leopardus > Leopardus geoffroyi. The sequence goes on along the minus strand of NC_059327.1, from coordinate 193,021,207 downwards.
ACTGTCATGCTCAGCTCCGCCCCTCCCTTCCCCCCTTCAAGAAGTCAGCTGTTCTTCCAGAACCCAACTCAGCTCCATGGGAGGGGGCTTACTGGAGAACAGCTTTGCCTGCCCCCTGTTCTGGGATTCTGAGCCAGGAGCCCTCATCCCAAGTCCTCTGATCTGACTTCTCAATGATAAAGGTGATATTTCAGGCTAATTTTTCCAAGATCAGATGAGATTGGGCTCATTCCGTGGTATGGCCATAGACTCAGCCGAATTTTTAATGCTCTGTTTTATGTTTCTACATGTTCAGAACCAAGATGGGAAATGGGGTGCTCGTTATTGGCATTTCTATTCTGAGCTCCCAACAACACGTTCAAGAAACTATCACTCATCTCTGTTTTATTTCGAGGTACGTGATTAGGCTACCAAAAGCAGACTCTCTGACTGTAGAACGTGTCACTTAGTGGATGTCCCTTCTTATTTATAAATGTCTCTGATAAATTATGGTAAGCAATTTCTCCACCTGACAACTCACCCAAACTGGGAGCGCTTTACCCCAGAGATAAATGGGAAGTGAGCTTCAATAAATGGTATGGGGTCTAGAAGGTAATAATATTGCACCCTAAATAATCCATTACAAAATGAACAAGTGCATGAATCTCCAAATATATTTCTGTTTTGGAAAATCCCTCTGGGAGATAACTGTACAGCTGAAAGATGTCACATAGCCTACTTCCTGCCTTAACGCTAATATTACATTTTCCCCAACCCCAACAACTAACATCATTTCAAGAATAAACTAACATAAAATTAAACGGTATACCATGGTAATGTTAAAAAAAAAAAACAACTAAATTTCATTTGGGTGGGGGGAGTGGCAATCAAGACACCTGAGATCTAGAGCCTGTGCTGCTGGTAATTAGCAATAGGAACTTGACCCTATCACTAGATGTCATTTATAAACTTCAGTTAATTATCTGTGCAGAAGTTGGTTGGACTGTGATTTCCAAAGTCCCTTCTGGCTCTAAAATCGTGTCCTTTGTTAGGGCCAATTAACCAAGAACAGAAGAGTAGAGCTGCTCAGAAACGTGGAGAAGTGTCTGTCCAGAAGAGGGTTGGCTTCCGTGGTGAGAACCACTGTCACTGGAAATTGTTCACACTAGAGGGATGCCATGACAGAGAAAAACAGAATTATAGATTAGAGTATTAATTAAAGTAACGTTAGCTGCTGTAGCAGATACAACTCCCAAATCCCAGTGGTTTAGCACGACAGAAATTTGTTTCTGGCTCACTGACTCTCTGATGGGAAGGTTCAGCAGTGACTTGAGGACCCCAGATCCTTCTGTCTTGTGGCCCCATCAGAGTTTCTTTTTTTTCTAAGTTTTTAAAAAATTATTGTTATTTATCTTGAGAGAGAGAGCGCGCTCATGCACAGGGGGAGAGCAGAGGAAGAGGAAGAGGGAGAACCCCAAGCAGATGCCATGCTGTCAGCACAGAACCCTATGTAGGGCTCAATCTTATGACTGTGAGATCATGACCTGAGCCAAAATCAAGAGTTGGATGCTTAACTACTGAGCCACTGAGGTACCCCCCGCCCCCTTTCAGGGTTTCTAATCCTTCAATTCCATCCAGCATGGAAATACAGAGTGAAGAAGGCACTCCTTAACCACTCAACTAGAAAGCACCACATATCACTTCTGTCACATTCTATTGTCAGTAATTGGTCACAAGACCTTGTCTCAACATACAGGGGCAAGAAAGAGGGTATGGAATTCTAGCTCCTGACTGGGCATCCACTTAGCAACAATAACTTCTCTCTATGGAAAATGGCAGTCAGTCTTTGGGGAGCGAGAGCCATATTTTTCCCAGTTAATGTGATGTGCTCCTCACAGATAGGAACGTCCTATTTTCTATGGCAACTTCCACATTAGTAACCAATTTCTGCTTTATCTGGCTTTAATTATGTGACACAAGGGTGCCAAGTGAAACAGCACCATTCAGGACTAAAATCAAGCTAAACTCAGCTGAAATCTAGTGTGTGTTTTGCTCTGTGTGCCTTTTTGTTTTCAATGTATGTAAGCAGAAACATAAGCCAGATGACGGTAAGAAGAAACGTGACAGCAGTTACTTTAGTCAAACTGTAATAAGAATGAACACATGAAGAATGACTGGATTCAGGTAGAATTCAACTCATCAAGAATATTCCACAAAATATGTATATATTCCTTGATTGCTCATTCATCATATTTTGGCTTATTGAGCTGCTGACAGGGTTATATTTCTCATTTGGTGGGGAAAAAATACTTTGAAAAAGTGTCGTGCTATTATCTGGATAGCTGAGCCTTGTTCTAAATTTGCTCTCTAAGGCAAAGAAAAGTCTAGATTTAAAAAATGCAGGTTTGTGTAGAGCAGAAACACTTGGGCCTTTGGATCTGAAATTTGATAACATCTCCACGACGCATTGTCATCTATCAGTGAAAAACAAAAACTTACTAAAAATATAAATTTAGACCTTTGGCAAACAAGTATCGATTATAGCATGGGTGGGGAAACTTTCTATAAAGGGCAAATGGTAAATATTTTAGGTTTTAAGGGCCATGTAGTCTCTTTCCCAACTACTCAACTTTGCCCTTGTAGCAGGAAAACAGAAAGCAGTCATAGTTGCTATGTAAACAAATGGGCATGGCTGTGTTTCAATAAAACTTTATTTATAAAAACATGCAGCAAACTGGATCTGACCCACAGGCTGTAGTTTACTGATCCCTAAACCAGAGGCAAGATGGCAGAAAGTCCTAAATGGAAAACTTCCTCAGCCGTGACTGGGAGAGGACCTCAGTTTTCCTCTTCCATTTTGGAGCTGGATCTTCAAAGTTTGTTTGGAACTTCCTTTATAAAATAAATAACATTTCTATTATCAACAGGTGATGAAGGGGAAGGATATGTACCAGCTGGTACTGAAGAGAATTTGAGACCCAGGAGACCAAGTTCTAATTCTGGTTCTGTCAGGATGGAAGATGTGATCTTGCCTCATTTAACTTCAATAGGCCTTTGTTTCTGCTTCCCTAAAATCAGGGAGTTAGGTGAGATTACCTCAAATATCCTTTGCATCTCTCAAATCCTTTTTAGACTGGAAAGCTAACTGTGCTGGAAGAGACTTCAGATTTAGACTTATAGCCCTACAGCTTGCTACACGTACCACCCCAGACGAGTTACTTAAACCCTCTTTGCCCCAATTTCCTGAACTGTGCAATGGACTCGGGGCTCCCCACCCAACAGAATCAAATGGAAAAAAAAAAAATGTATGTGAGAGTAAGCAGCAGGGGGCCAGGAGCAGATTGGATGTTCCCGTGTGAATCTAATCCAAATGTGGATTCCAGGACCAACGTAAAGAAAACTTCACCCCAAGAACCCTGCAAACACAGTCAAAGTTACCCCTACCCCCTTAAAATCTGGATGCATCTTCTAGCAAGTGATCAGCCAAAACCGAGTAAAAGTAAGTAAAAAATACATAAATGTGACAGGTCGAGGCTAGTCACAAGGTCTCAAGAACTCAGTTCCACAGGGAAGAAGTCTCCAAGCAGGGAGTGGCCATGAATGGAGATCCCTCCAAATCCTTTCAGTAGATGTTCACAGAACAATGGTTCAACTTGTCCCTTCCTTGCGACTGTTCCTTTTTCATGGACTAAGTCAAAACCCCACATCTTTTTTTTTTAATTTTTTTTTTTAATGTTTATTTATTATTGAGAGACAGAAAAAGACAGAGCATGAGCGTGGGAGGGGCAGAGAGAGGAGACACAGAATCCAAAGCAGGCTCCAGGCTCTGAGCTGTCAGCACAGAGCCCGACACAGGGTTCGAACTCACAAACCTCGAGATCATGACCTGAGTGGAAGTTAGACGCTCAACCGACTGAGCCACCAGTGCCGAATGCACAATTAGGATAAAGTTTATTGCCTCCATTGTGACAGTCACCACACTGGCATCTTAGGACATTTCTTCTCACTGGATTTCTACAACCTTGACCTGTACTTGGCATGACAATTCCCATTTTCAAGGATGAGCTGGGGCTCCACAGGCTCCATAACTTGCCCAGAGACAGAACATGTGGGAGGACTGTTTGAGTCCACAGATCGTGCTCTTGCTTGGGCACTGAATCTCAAGAGAAGGTAAGACTCTGGGCAGAAATGATGACGAATTGAGGCAGGGATTCTGAAACCAAACTTCCCCATGAACCTAAAAACCAGAGACTGTCACCAGGCAAAGCACAGGACTCTCAGAAGACGGATAAAGCAGGGAGACAATCAGAATCCAAGTCAGGAGCGTACCAGATTGTTCCTGACGTTGGAACAGAGCCTTGTACATTGCAGGGGAACTCCGTGGTTTGAATCAATGAATGAATGAAACCATGAAGAACTGGCCTCTGTTCAGACGGCCAGTGCCACACGGTCCATGGATAAAAATGACCGTGGTTCTGATTTTTTGTTTTTGTCTTTAATGTATGCCCTGGCTTTTGCTGCAAATCACACTCTCGTCCTTATTCATCCAGCTTTCACCCTTTCCAAGCCTGACCTGTTTTCTTTGGCCTCATATTTTTCTCCCTTTGCTTCTGCCTTTCACCCTCCTTCATCTTTATCCCAAATGCTTCCGGAAAGAAAGCTTGAGTACAAATTACATTTTCTTTTTTCACCAGCAGAACACGGAGCGAGAGGGATTTCTCATTTTTATATATATTTAGATCGTACAACTTTCCTCTATAAACTAAAAGAAAAAAAAAAGAAGCATTAATTTGAGTTCATTAATGGGATGCCATGTGCTTTGTGTTAAGAACCCTCTTCTCAATCCTGGGAATAATAATAAGGCAGAGGATGATTTAAGGAATACATAAATTAAGTTTGGATTTTGCTCAAAACCAAACAATATCAGACCCTACTGGGAGATACCCACTTATGCCACCTAACGTGCACTCATTTATGCAAGGAACCACTTTTCCCTCCAGGGCTTCCTCTGTGTAGGATGCTGTTCTGGGTCTGGACCAAAAAGGACTCCAGGAAAAAATTTAAAATGTGAGAAATATGTGATTTTAGGAACTGTCTCATGAGTTTTCAGGACAGAGAGTCTAGCAAGTTTGGGGACTGGGATTAACCTTGTTTATCATAAACAAAAATGTGGGGAGTAACTGCTTGAAAAAGAGTCCTTGTCCAATTTAACGCACATTACCTGTGTAAGTATTGGGAAACAGTTTCGTGCTTGTTCAGCACCTCTCCAGTGGCGGGCACCGGGCTCGACTTTCTGTATTAAATTTTAGCTTCAGAACCACTTTATGAGTCAGGTTTAAAAAAAAAATGAAACAGGGGCACCTGGGCGGCTCAGTCAGTTGAGCGTCCGACTTCGGCTCAGGTCATGATCTCACGGTCCATGGGTTCGAGCCCCATGTCAGGCTCTGTGCTGACAGCTCGGAGCCTGGAGCCTGCTTTGGGTAATGTGTCTCTCCCTCTCTCTGTCCCTCCCCTGCTTGCATTCTCCTCTCTCTCTCTCTCTCTCTGTGTCTCTCTCAAAAATAAATAAAATATTTAAAAGAAAGAAAGAAAGAAAGAAAGAAAGAAAGAAAGAAAGAGAAGGAAAGAAAGAAAGAAAGAAAGAAAGAAAGAAAGAAAGAAAGAAAGAAAGAAGGAAAGAAAGGAGGAAAGAAAGAAAGAAACATAAAGACTTAAGTGAATTACTCTAAGTTCCAAAATGTGGAAGCACTTGAATGGGGATTTGAACTCCAGTCTGTTGGACCCTGAAGCCCATATTACTGTGGCAACCACTCTGCATCCGTGAGTGGCCTCTACCCAGCAGGAAAAGAGGCGTTCAACAGCACACAGATGCAGGAACTTGGAAGCAGACAAAGGAAATGCCCACGAAATAAACATCTGTTGAATAATGTGGGTCTTGTTTCAGAGATCACTGATACCACCAGATTCAGGCCGGTGCTTCTGCACAGAGGAGGAGGCAGGTCCCAGACACTGGGCAGCTGCCTGAGCCTCTAGCAACACGGCAGCACTCGTGGGGCCGTGGAACAGTGAAGAATTGCCTAACTGAGGGGAGGGTCAGCACACTCCGGGATGTTACTGAGTGTGAGCAGGACAGCTCCCGTTTAGGTTTTGCCATGGGACACTCATGCTGAGTTTTATCAGGCACTTTGCACGTATGATTCCATTTCTCCTGCATCACCCTTGGAAGAGGTATCATCATTCCTATTTATTTATTTATTTATTTATGTGTTTGTTTGTTGATTTATTGTTACTAACTGAGGAAATACTTGCTTTGGGGTTTGCTTTTCCAGAGGCCACAGTTTGGTTGGTAACAAGGCCAGAATTCAGGCCCAGCTTTGCCTCATCCTCCAATCTGTGCTCGTCATCTTGAGTCTTGCTTGAGGGGGTACAGTTCGGAGCCCATTGCGGAGTCTTTTCCAAACCACACAGGACACCCGCTCTTGACTCCATGCGCTGGGATCTGGATTAATCTGCCATGTGGGTGTTTCTTTTGGGAAGAGGAAGACAGACAGACAAGAAGAGGAAAGCGGCCTCGGGATGACATCTTAGGAGCTCCTGAGGAAGTTATAAGGAAAGGAGAAAGCTCTTTAGGTCCAAAAGAGGAAATCAAGTAAATTCTAGTCTTTTCTGAGCCAGGCTGGAAAGATGCTCTTCTATCACCTGGAGGGAGGAGGAGAAGGTGCTGGAACACTGGTAAAACTAAGGAGACACCGCTTGTACTTAAGGGACACTTAAGTGTTGAAATCTGCTCAAATGGCAGAAAGTGACAGAGGCCACAGCAACCACTGCCACGGCCCACCCACTGAACAGATATGAAAGTATAGGTTCTTGCTTTCCCTTTTATTCCATTTTCTTAAAAAAGCACAGAATGGCATTTTAGTCCATAATTACTGTTCCAGCATTAGATTATATTATGGGATCTGAAGATAAATTTTTTTAAAAACGTTGTAACGTAGCTTTGCTGGCCTGAGCATCACGTGTGACTTGTCCAGCAGACCTAGTCTGGGGCTGTTTCAGTTTGGCTGTGTTTCAAACAGAGAATGGGTAGAATTTCAATAAGGTAGTCCCACAATGTAAAGTTCTCCACAGCAAATCTGCAGGCTCAATGTCAAGAACAAACAGGCTCTGTAGCCTAAATTCAGAACCTCTGCCTTCTATTCTATTCTTGTCCCTAGCAGTCCTTGTTCTCTCCAAAGTCATATGGCCCTGGTCTTGCTGGGTTCTTTTAAAAAACAATATGCCGGTTTGATAGTCTGGGATTCTGCATCAGGCAGGGTCCACTCAAATAAACAAACACCACCTTCGGCATTTCAAGCAGAGGGAATATTATGCAGCAAACTGCTTTCACTGAGACCGCAAATAGGGGACACTGAGCACTGTAGAAATTACCCACAGCAAGAAGCTCTCTGACTCTTGGAGCTGGAGGGAAAGACAGGAACTTGCGATCCAAAGGCACGTGATAGGCGCTGGAACCTAACATGAGCTGGGCCATGGAGAGAAGGACATGGGAGCTGGGTCAGGGGAGATACAGCTTCTGCTGGGGACAACATCCAAAACAGAGGCTGGGGGGCATGCTAGCTTCTCCCCTCCTTCTCTCTCCGGTTTTCTGCCAGTTTCTACCTGTGGCTGAGCTTGCCTGGTACCCAGAGGGCAAACAAAAAGGGGAAATTCCAACTGATTCCTTCTGGTTTGTTTCACATACTACTCCCTCTAAGAATCCTCCCCTCTGCATTCGTCAATCCCTTTACATAAACTTCCTCATGATGCCACAGTGGCCATCCATGACGGTTATGTATGTAGAACAGCTGTGAGTCCCCAAAGATGAGTCCTACAGAGGAGTCTTCGTGATATTCTCGGGCCTGCGGCATAATAGATACAAGTCTGATAGACCTGGCTTCAAATCCTGACTCTCCCATTTATAAGATTTCTGATTCTTGTTAAATTATTAAATCTGCCTCAGTTTTATCTTCTATAATAAGGAGGAATGAAACTCATCGCTTTAGGGCCAATATGAGGATTAAGTAAAATAGCACCTAGCTCTGGAAAAGAGGAGATTCTTACTGTAATGCGGTCTTGCCTGGATTGCAAGTGAATTATGATGCATTTGGAGAGCTAATATTTTCTATTGGTTCATCTCCCTCAATCACTCACTGTATACTACCTAATGGAGTTGACTGTGCCTGGCTAGAAAGTTTTAAGAATAGTTAGGCCTTGAAGCTGTAAATGTGAAAACCTATTTGCAGAGCTCTACCTTCCTTAACCTCATCCCTAATGAGAAAATTGCAGTAGAAAGCAGCTTCAGAAGGAGGCTGCAAAAAGGGTCAACCCAAATTTGGGTGTAACACATATATATACTTAGTGAGTGAGCTTCATTCAGCTCACCAATCAGATACACAGAAATGGTTGTGCTACTCTCCATTGGCCACGATGCTCTTTACAAAGAAAGCAAGGGAAACAAAGCAAAAATAAACTATCGGGACTATACCAAGATAAAAAGCTTCTACACAGTGAAGGAAACCATCAACAAAACAAAAACACAACCTACTGAATAGCAGGAGATATCTGCAAATGATATATCCGATAAGGAGTTAATATCCAAACTATACAAAGAATTTATACAACTCAGCACCAAAAAAGAAAAAAAAAGAAGAAAGAAAGAAAGAAAAAAAATCCGATTAAGAAATGGGCAGAGGACCTGAATAGACATTTTCCAAGGAAGAGGTACAGATGGCCAATAGACACATGCAGAGATGCTCAACATCACTCATCATCAGGGAAATGCAAATCAAAATCACAATAAGGTATCACCCTACACTGGTCAAAATGGCTAGACTCAAAAAGACGGAACACAAGTACTGGCAAGGATGTGGAGAAATAGAAACCTTCATGCACTGTTGGTGGAAGGTAAATCATTGTAGCCACTGTGGAAAAAAATAGTGTGGCGGTCCCTCAAAAAATACAAGTAGAAATACCATATGATCCAGTCATTCCACTACTGGGTATTTACCCGAAGTAAACAAAAACACTAGTTTGAAAAGATACGTGCACCCCTAATGTTTACTGTAGCATTATTTATAATAGCCAAGATATGGAAGCAACCTAAGTGTTCATTGACAGGTGGATAAAGAAGATGTTGTATATAGATGCAATAGAATATTAGCCATAAAAAAGGATGAGATCTTGCCACCTGCAATAACATAGATGGACCTAGAGGGTAATATGCTATGTAAAATAAGTCAGAGAAAGACAAACGTCATGTTTTCACTCACATGTAGAATCTAAAAAACCAAACAAAACAAATGAACAAACAACAACAAAAAACAGAAACAGCCGTAAATACAGAGAACAAACTGGTGGTTGCCATTGGGTTGGGGTGGAGAGATGTGCAAAGGGGGTGAAGAGGAATGGGAGATACAGGCTTCTGTTATGGAATGAGTAAGTCATGGGGATGAAAGGTATAGCACAAAGAATAAACAAATGAGGTGGGCAGAGACACAGAAAGAGAATACACTGTCCTCACTAACTCATGGGGGAGTTTATCACAAGGGTACGTGACATAAACAATGCCATACCAGCTACTGCCAAGACTTTCCAATCAAGAACCAAATATTTAGAAGATCTATGGATTTTTACACTTGCTACGATCATCTTGGGAGCTGGGATTGGTCTTCTTAAACCGATGGACAGCCTTCAGGCTCAAGAGAAAGAGAATGAACAGAAATGGAAATCGTATCAGCCCAGTTTGGCTAAAACCTTCAACACAAGATTTGAAACATGCGAAACTTACCAGGAAGAGAGACAAAATTGTGACACTTCCTGAAGTTTAAAATAATGGGATTCTAGAGATGCTTTAAATATAGTTTAAGCCCACTCTGTAACTGACTAGAAAGAAATAAACTTGAATCAGATAAACAGTTTCTCCTGAGTTTCAAAAAAGCATCTCAGATTTCCTCTCCTACCTTTTAACAATAAGCTCCCCCCACCACCATGTACTAATCATCTATTTTTCACCAGGCAAATTATGCTCATTAATGATTTCTAAGTCTTCTTGCATAAGTGCAAGGTATGAATCATTATCCAAATTTAAGAGATGAGGAAACCATAATAATCAGAGAGGTTAGGTAGGCTCCCAAGGTCAAACAGCTTCCAGGTAGTGAGGTGTGATTCCAATCCAGGTCTGCTTGTGTCTAAGGTTCTGTGGACTTTCCTCTTTCAGCTGGACCACGGTAGCTAGGTCTCTTATGTGAGACGGCATTACTCACTCATTCACTCATTCATTCAACAAATAGTTAATGAGAGCCCACCGTGTGCATGAAACCGTATTAAGTTCTGAAACAACAAGAATAAACATGGCTCGGAGCAGCTTTGCAAAAGCAAATTATTCACAGTCACTGTTAAGTTCTCTGCCCTGAAGGGAAACAGGTCATTCTGTAAATAAGGACTGCATGTGCTATTATACGCATTTACATGGTTCTATCCATCAGGCAGATGAGACTTGTTAACCACGGGACAGACAGAAGGAGATGAAATCAGGAGTGTAAGAACCAACATCACTCTTTCTTCCAAGTACAAGCAATGCAGTATCCAATTTCAAGAATAAGAACTCTGGCTAGCACATCTGAGGATCAATCTCAACTTGGCCGGTCAGTTTTGGTGGCTTTTGTTTTAAGCCTTTTTTGGGGAATAGAGGTAGTTCACCATCTTCTAAACTCTGAATCTACCATTTTATTATTCTTAAAATTTTTTTTAATGTTTATTTATTTTTGACAGAGAGAGAGAGAGAGAGAGAGAGAGCATGAGCAGGGGAGGGGCAGAGAGAGAGAGGGAGACACAGAATCTGAAGCAGGCTCCAGGCTCCCAGCTGTCAGCACAGAGCCCCACGCGGGGCTCGAACTCACAGACCATGAAATCATGACCTGAGCTGAAGTTGGACGCTCAACCGACTGAGCCACCCAGGCATCCCATACCATTTTATTATTCTAAAATGAAAGTTCACCTATTTTCTTCTCGTGATAATGACCATCAAAAAGAGTTTAGGTGCCTGAGGCATACGGGTTTTCATTCCCTCTGTCAAGGACCCCCTCCTTTGCTTAAATTAATGATCCTTCAAGCATCTTTTCATGTATTTGTTGGCCATCTGTACAACTTGTTTGGAAAAATGTATACTCAGGTCCTCTGTCCATTTTTTAATTGGATTAGTTGGATTTTACTGTTGAGTGGTAGAAGTCCTTTCTATATTTTGGATATTAACCCCTTATTGTATTTGCAAATATCTTCTCCCATTAAGTAGGTTGCTGTTTCATTTTGTTGATGGTTTATTTCAGTGGGCAAAGCTTTTTATTTTGGTGTAGTCCCAGTAATTCATTTTTGCTTTTGTTTTCCCTCCCTGAGGAAACATATCTAGAAAGAGGTTTCTATGGCTGATGTCAAAGAAATTACTGCCTATGTTTTTTTCTAGGAGTTATATGGTTTCAGGGCTCACGTTTAGGTCTCTAACCCATTTTGAGTTTATTTTTGTGTATGGTGTAAGAAAGTGGTCCAGCTTCCTTCTTTTGCATGTAGCTGTCCAGTTTTCCAAACACCATTTGTTGAAGAGATGTCTTTTCCCCATTGTATATTCTTTCTCCTTTTGCCAAAGATTAATTGACCACACAAGTAGGGGTTTATTTCTGGGTCTCTATTCTGTTCCATTGATCTTTGTGTCCCCTTTCGTGCCAGTGCCATACTATTACATGTACTATAGCTTTGCGGCATAACTTGAAATCTAGGACTGTGATACCCCCAGTTTTGTTCTTCTTCCTCAACATCACTCATCATCAGAGAAATGCAAATCAAAACCACAACTAGATATCACCTGACACCTGTCAGAATGGCTAGAATCAAAAGACAACAAATAACAAGTGTTGGCTAAGAAGTGGGAAAAAAAAAGAACACTTGTGCGTTGTTGGTGCGAATGCAAGCTGGTGTAGCCACTGTGAAAAATGGCACGAAGGTTTCTCAAAAAATTACAAATAGAACTACTATATGATGCAGTAATTCCACTACTGGCTGTTTACCCAAGAAAACAAAAACAAAAAACAAAAATTTGAAAAAAAATATACACACACCTGTTTTTTTGCAGCATTATTTATAACACCCAAGATATTAAAAGCAACCCAAGTGTCCATCAATAGATGAATGGATAAAAAACTACTATATATATGTGTGCAAAACCTTGGTTTCCAAGCATAATTTGTTCCAGAAACATGCCTGTAATCCAAAGTACTTGTATATCAAAGTGAATTTCAAGAGCCATTGGCTCATTTGTGATCATGTGACATTTGACATCACACACTATTTGTATTTCAAGATGTCGTTCATTTATCATATTGCAAGACATCGATCGTCTATCAAGTTAAAATTCATTAGAAATGTCTGCTCATCTTGTGGAATACTCACAGAACAAGTTCCTCCCAATCCAAGGTTTTACTGAGTGTGTGTGTGTGTGTGTGTGTGTGTGTGTGTGTGTGTGTGTGTGATGGAATATTGCTCAGCCATAAAAACGAATAGGTCTTGCCATTTGCAACAACCTGGATGGATCTGGATCTAAAGGACATAACGCTGAGTGAAACATCTCAGAGAAAGACAAATGCCATACGATTTCACTCACAGATAGACTTTAAGAACAAAAGACAAACAAAAAAACCAGGTTCTTAGATACAGGGAACAAACTGGTGGTTGCCAGGGGGAAGGTGGGCGGGTAATAGGTAAAATACGTGAATGGGATTAAGAGTACACTTATCGTGATGGGCACTGAGTAACAGAGAATTAGCGAATCACTATATTGTTCATCTAAAATTAATATGACACTGTATGTTAATTATGCTTCAATAAAACATAAGATAAAAAATATGACAAATGCACAAACTAACAATAAAAAAAAAAAAACAGATTCATGATGCTTCGAAGAGCTGCTTCCTGTCCTGAACTTCATTTACATCCTTTCTCTGCCTGCTAATTACCAACATTGTTTGTGGTTACAAGAAGTTGATTTCCTGACCTTTTCTCTTTGATATTCCAGTGACTTTTTTCTGGCATGGGTGACATCCTGAATTTCCAGTATTAAAGCAACATAAATATAGTGTAAAAGTAGTATCATTTGCTTGATCTTAAGAGGCAAAAACACGTACATGGAGAGAGAGATCCTGTATGAAAAGAAGCCTCACGTGAGGATCAAAACATCAAAATGTATATAAACTTATGTGGTCATACCTCCTAATCTGATACAGTAAAAGCTAAATGTAAATACATTGGCTCATGCCTGGAGGATAGAAAACAGAAAACAATCTTCCATTAATTGCGGAGATCTTCAGAATAAACATAGTCGAGGTCCTCTTATAAAGTCTCGCTAATATACAAACAAGCAAAAAGTTAGGTGCAACCTTGTCACTAGAAATGCATCAAGCCTAAAATTCTATCACAGCAGGAAAGGGGTTATTTCCGACCTAGCCTCAGAATGTGGAGATATACCGGTACCAGTTCCCCAAGCATGTAATATTTATAACAGTCATACAACTTTAATTTTTTCTTCTTTGCTGTGGAAAGAAAGAATACTTCTCTCTTTTTTTTTTTTTTCTTTTTTGTTACAGCTCAGCACTGCAGGGGGAAGGGGAAAAAAAAGAACATCCTTGGTCTGGAATTTTCCATTGCCCCCATCAGTCTAGTTAGGCGAACATAGCAGGGGACACAGAGCCAGAAAGAAGTGCCCAGACAAGGATTTGTTGGTGAGTTTCAGAAATGTTTCACGGTCCCCACGGCTGATTTCACCTTTGCTAAGTTAGTGATTATGCGTGATTCGCTTTTGCATTCTTTATGGATACTCATAGTGGCCCATATGTACACAAGCAAAGCGTGAGGCTGACGTGTGCTATAGAAACCCAAGGCAATTTGTTCCTTGCTGTTGGATTAATTCCTGTCTTCCTTTGGATAGAAATTAGTATAAAAGTACTGACTTCCCAAAATTCCTTTTCCCCCACCTCCAAGGCCCATTTATTTTTACAGTGAGAATTAGGTAATTATCTGGACCAAGCCCCCTGTAATTCTCTTAAAAAGCAAGCAAATAAAATGAGATTCAGGGACCTTGGCTTGGCTTCGTGTGGGATATTGGCAGCTAGGACACCAGGTCATGAGGCTTGTAAGCAGTGAGTCCCAGAGAAAGAGAATCAAAGACTTGGATACTTACGAATCATGATTTTTATCTGAGCCTCATCAATTCTGGTACCTAAGAATCATTATTAATTTATTTATTTGTATTTTTAATACTTTATTTACTTATTTATTTTATTTTATTTTATTTTATTTTATTTTATTTTATTTTGAGAGGCAGAGTGCAAGCAGGGGAGGGGCAGAGAGAGAGAGGGAGACACAGAATCCAAAGCAGGCTCCAGGCTGTGAGCTGTCAGCACAGAGGTCAACGCGGGCCTCGAACCCATGAACATGAGATCATGACTTGAGCCAAAGTCAGTTGCTGAACTGACTGAGCCACCTAGGTACCCCTCTGGTACCTAAGAATCTTTGGAGAGAAGAGCCAAGCAGCCTAGAATCTTCTGGCAGTGTTGTACCTGTGTACTATGAAGTACTTACTCCTAGAGCAATGATTTTTACACTTTTTGTGGCCTGCATCCCTTTGAGACTCTGACAAAATCCCATGCACACTGTCCCTAGAAAAACGCACAAACACACAGACATATTAAAAATTGTTTATATGTTTTCAGGGCACTGACAGGCCTCCGAAGCCCCCTCTTGAGGTTCCTTGGACCTCAAGTTATGAATCCATGCTACAGGAATCTATGAAATAATAAAAACTCACTATTCACCAAACCCCAAAATAACTCATCATCACCATCATCATCATCATCATCATCATCATCGGCAGTGGGGAAGGGAAGACAGAGAAAAAGGAAAGGTAAATACAGAGATTCCTGTACACAGAGTTTTTGTTCTTCGATCCAAACCGTTGCTAAAAAGCCATAGACGTCTTGCGTTGATAAAAAAATAAAAGTTATAATCATAACCCTAGTGTTACGTTTAAGAATGTTTACATGATGTTCAACAGTGTTAAATAACGATTACGTGCCGCCCCGTCCTACACCTGTTGGCTTTCAATCAGCACGAGGACCCCGGCAGGTAGGTACTTTGTCCACTCGCATCAGTGGGTAAACGGAAGAACAGAGAGAAGAAATTATGAATCGAGGCCCAACGAGGTTAGAGCCTCCATGATGGATAAGGCGCCACTGGTTTCCACGTGGTTCTGTCTCCGTGGCAGGGCCTGCAAGACACAACCCATTGGAGGTCGCAACCATGAGCCCTGTCAAGATTCGGGAGAGCCGGAGGGGACAATGCCTTGTAGGAGGTGGTAGATCTGCCCCAGAGGTGGATAGCTTGGATGCCTGATTCAGTGTTTTGCTTTTTGCATGGAAACACTCTTCATTAAAATAAACATGAACTACTTCCCTTTCATGCAGCGAATATTCTCTCAGTCATCTGTTCTACCACCAGCTGTGATCGTTCAACGTTCTTAAAACAGAGGGGAAGGAAATGTGGAGAGAAGGGGGCGGAGGATACAGAGGAAACCTCTTCGGAGTTTCTTCTCCAAATCAGAGGAAAGTGTTAACGTGCAAGTAAATACGGCAACGTGTTTGTGAAATGCTGCCTCACAAGCAACTAACAGGGTCAGGAATCCATTCAAATCATTTCACTAAGTTATCCCAAACGTGCACGCCAAATCCTAGCTGAAGAAGCTTCCTTACTGGGTGGGCACTCAGCTCAGCTCTGCAGCTTTGGGGCAGAATACAAGAAAACCCGCCCAGATTGCACTGACAGCCTCTGGGGCGGTCAGTCGGAGCCGTGGTTTTCAGCTTTCATTTGGACTCAGTGGCACAATGTGGCCAGTCAGGAGAGGCAGCAACAAACAACTCGAACTGTTCAAAGTCTGAACGATTCATTTTGTGTAAATACTGAAGCCGGCTTAAGTTTACACCCATAAATGTGCATCCTAGTTTAATTCCTGTAGAAGGAGGGAAAAGGCTAGTGGGTCAGGTCATCTGCTGTGCCTTGCCCTGGTTAGTATCAGCACGGGAACATAGGCCTCAATTGAAAAAAAAAAAAAAAGAAAAAGAAAAAAAAATATATATATATATATACACACACATACTAATGAGAATTGCTGAACTCACAGTCCCATGGGGACATGGATACACCAGGGAGCGCTGGTTCTCAACTTTGCCCCTGTCCTTTCTAAATCTCTCTGCAGTGATCGGGATTTGTCATAGAACCAGAGACACCAGAAAAGCTTTTAAGAGAATGGAAAGCCCAATAAAACACCGAAAAAGAAGTTATATCCCCAAAAGTGCAGTGCTCTAAAACGTACCTAAATAGTTTTTAGTATGAGTACCATCTAATCAGAGGAGGTTGAACCAGGGATTGGCAAACTCTTTCTATCAAGAGCCAAATAGTAAATGTTTTAGGCTCTGTGGGCCAGGAGGTCCCAGTGAAGCCTACCCCAGTCGACCATCCCACGGGGGAGGCACCACAGGCCATGTGGACAGGACTGGACATAGCTCTCTGCCAGCAAAACTTTACGGACACTGAAACTTGAGTTCCACATGTTTCATGTGTCATGAGATATTCTTCGTTTAATTTTTTTCCCCAAGTATCTAAAATATAAAAACCATCCTTAGCTTGCAAGCCATACGCAGAGACTGAGTCTGCTTTGAGCAGTAGTTTGCCAGCCCTTGGATTAAATCACCAATAAGGCAGTATCAGAATGGTGGGTTCCTGGGGCACCTGGGTGGCTCAATCAGCTAAGTGTCTGACTTCGGCTCAGCTCATGATCTCCTGGCGTGAGTTTGAGCCCCGCATTGAGCTCTGTGCTGACAGCTCGGAGCCTGGAGCCTGCTTCGGATTCTGGGTCTCCGTCTCTCTCTACCCCTCCCCCACTTGCACTCTGTCTGTCTGTCTCTCTCTCAAAAATAAATAAACATTTAAAAATTTTTTTAAAAAAGGAATGGTGGGGTTCCTGAGTGACAATGATCTCAGGCAATTCTGGGGTGACTCTGGGGCACCAAAGGCCTACAAGGAAAGGGGAAAGGACAGTAGGACTTGCCTCAAAGGGGTCTTCTCAGCCTTTCTTAATGGCTGAGGGGCACAAGGGAGCCTCCTACATAGAACAGGAGCCCTGAACTGCTTTTGACTCTGAGGGAGAAAGGAACCATTTTTTCTCCACCACCATCCTGGCTCCTAGCAGGCAGTGAGAGGCTCTGATGAAGAACGGGTTCTTTACGTGGTCCGACGCTACAGAGCCTAGAAGGGGGCTTATCCTTGCCCCTTCAGCCACAGCAGCTCGAGTCTGCAGGCAGCAGATGTTCTCGTGAACAAACTAATGATTACTCTGACAAAATTAAATTAAAAAAAAAAAAGGAAGTTGCCACTTACGGTTAAGAAACTTTTGGGTGGGGGGGTGTCTGGGTGGCTCAACTGGTTAAGCGCCCAACTCTTAATTTCAGCTCAGGTCATGATCTCACCATTTCTGGAATCAAGCCCTGCGTCAGGTTCTGCATTGACAGTGTGGAGCCTGTTTGGGATTC
Source organism: Leopardus geoffroyi (assembly GCF_018350155.1). NCBI lineage: Eukaryota > Metazoa > Chordata > Mammalia > Carnivora > Felidae > Leopardus > Leopardus geoffroyi. The sequence goes on along the minus strand of NC_059327.1, from coordinate 193,003,565 downwards.
TCTTTCTCTCAATCTCTCTCTCTCTCTCTCTCTCTCTCTCTCTGCCCATGCTTGTGCTCTCCCTCTCTCTCAAAATAAATAAACACACATAAAAAAAAACCCACTTTTTTTGAAGGAGTAAATAGATGTGGGGGGTGGGGGGAAGTCAGCCTCAAGAATCAGAATGGGTTGTCTCTCCACAGCCTGGTTTTGATGCTTTAGAAACCAGGGCCGTAATTCCAGGCTGAATACGAGCTGGGCCGAGATGTAGGAGGGCACCAAAGACAGGTGACCTCACCACAGCGGCAACAGCCCCCGCCTCTGTCTGTTGTAAATTGGTCATGGAAGAAAGTATATTACCTGTTTCCGCCCATCAGGATGTCATTTTGTACCTTCTGTGGTTGTGAAAGGGTTGGGCTTTTTTTGTGTTTTGGGGGTTTTTACCGAAAAGCTATCAAGCCCATTCCAACCACTCCATATCCATATCCATATCCAACTCACTCACAGAGCTTTGAGGCAAGCAGATTCTCAGGGTCCACCCAGATTCCTTCGGATTCAGTAGGTCGGGTGTGGTGCGGGGGGGGGGGGGGGGGGGGGATGTATTTGAAGAAAATAATAATAACAAAAAGTCATCGGGGTCTAGTATCAGTAGGCTTGGAGCTTACTTCTCTAGTTGTTAACTAGACTCTGTAAGCTAGTGGGGGAGAGGAAGGAGTTTGGAAATGGTAGCTGAGAGTCTCCATGGACATCACAGTGGCCAAGAACAGAATGAGCTTCAAGGACTGCCAAGTGCTCTATTTCTGTCTTTAGTAACACTGAATTATAAGTTCTTCAAAAATCTCGTCTTTGCTCAATCCACCACACCATGTGTCTGCCCCAGGAGAACTATACCCTCCCCAAATATATTCATTTATTCACAAATTCCACCACCCCGCCCACCGAGTATATCACTTTCAGTCCAACTACCAAAAAGCATTTGTTGAGCATGAACTCTATGCACGACTAACCTGTTGCCTTCGCTTGTGACCCCAGGTACCATTCTCCATGGCCATAATCTCACGCTGTCGAGCAGAGCACAAGTTCCTAATTACGTCGCCAAGATGCTTCTCCCCCCCGCCCCCCCCCGACCCAGGGCTAGAGACGTGCAGCTCCCTCTGCCCAGATCGACGACGTGCTCCTCCATCAGCGAATAACTAACCACTACCTGCTCTTCCAAATCAGCCAAACAACCGCATCCGCCTCCAGGAAGCTCTCCCTGCCCTCCCTGGTCTCTCACCTGGACCACTGAGATGGCCCCAGCTGCTCTCTGCTGCCCCTTCCCCCTCCTTCAGAGCATTCTGCACATAGCAGTTGGAAGATCTTTGAAGAACACAAATCACAAGTCACTCCCCTGCTTAAAGACCTTCCGGGACTTTCTATCAAACTTGAAGGATGAAGCCAACTTCCCGCCTTGGCCTCTGAGGACCCACAGGGCCTGGCCTCTGCACCCCCAACCCGACACCTCCCTGTGTCTCCTTTCCTTTCCCTCCTCCACCCTCGCCGGCCACCCTGCTTTCCCCAAATTTGCCACCTGTGCTCCCACCTTCTGGACTTGGGGCTTGCCTCCCCTCTGCCCGAAGCCTCTACCCTTTGATCCAGACAGAGCTGGCTCTTTTCTTTGTTCCTGACCCTGTGTGCCTCTACAGGGGGGCCTCCTCAATCCCAGGCCCAGTGTTGGCAACAGGACGGAGGACAGGAGGGAGAAAGCTCCCGCTCTCTTCCATTTGACCCTCTAGTGGGAGAGGACGGACAGAAAACAAGAAATGCGTAAGACTGGCTTAGGCAGTGGTAAGTAACGTAAAGGAAATTAAAACAAGATGATGTGATAGAAACGTGTTCACCATTGCAGTGCCAGGCACTCTAAAAGTACTCGAAACACTGTAGGCATTGAATAAGTATTCGCCGCAAAATGAATTCCCCTTTATGTATGTACAGTCTTTCTTTATATTTAAACAAAATGGATCATAATTTATGCACCGTCCTATGTTCTACTTTCTTCTGTTAATAATATATCTTGGAGAGTTTCCCACATAATCGCATGCAGACCTACCCTGTTATTATTGTCTTCCTCCTACTGAGTTGCACAAATAGTTTCTTTGTATTTATCCAGTTTCCTGGTGACAGATTGTTTCCGGTTTTGTTTTTCCTTATTTTTGGGTGGTTCCAAACACTTCACCAGACATGCTTGAATATCTACCTGGATACACTAGGCACCACATTCGTGAAGAACATTCCTGGGGTAAAATCATTGAGTCAAAAGAATATGAGTAATATAATTGTGATAAATATGGCCCAAATTATCCTCAAAAACCAAAGGCGCCACTTGAACTCCCATGCGTCCCCAGTGTCGGATAACAATGTTTCCATCCACTTCACAGGTGCCCTTATTATGAGACTCTCAGTTTGTGGATCCCATAATCTCTCCTTGTTCTGTTTGATTTGCATTTCTTTAATTATGAATGAGGTTGAGCATCTTTTCATATGTTTATTGGCCATTTACATTCCTTTCTGAACTGCCTTTTCATATCCTTTGCCCTTTATTCTATCGGACTCTTCATCTTTTTTCCTTCTTCTTTTCTGTGGGTTCTTTGTCAATTAAGGAAATTTAGTTTATGATTCATAGTGCAAATATTTCTTCCTGGTTTGTCATTTTTTTCTTTTCGTTTCTTTATTTCATATTTATTTATTAGTGTCTTTTTATTGGGCCTACAGAGAAGTTTTTAATTTGTATAAATGCAAACATATTTTCTTTTATGGTTCCTAGGCAGTGATTTATTTTTCATGCAGTAAGTGTCTCATCAGAAACAAAGTAATTGTCTTAATCCATCTGGGCTGCTATAACAAAATACCATAGACTGGGTGGCTTGTAAACAGAAATGTATTTTCTCATCATTCTGGAGGCTGGGAAGTCCGAGATCAAGGTGTGGGCAGATTCGGTGTCTAGTGAGAGCCCGCTTCCTGGTTCATAGACCTCTTCTTGCTGTGTCCTCACACGGTGGAAGAGTGAGGGGGTACTTTTCCATCTCTTTTAGAAAAGCTCTAATCTCACGTTTCAGGGCACCGCCCTTATGACCTAATCATATTCCTATAGGTTCCAACTCCTAACGCCATCACATCAGGAATTAGTTTTCAACATGTGAATTTGGAGGAAACATTCAGACAATCGAACAACTGAACGCAATTCAGTGGAAACAATTTAACATAGACATTCAGTCCATAAAAATTTATAAAAGAAAGAAAAACAACCAGGGCTTTGGCAATAAAACACCTCTTAAAGAAAACCAAGGAAGGCAATCAATGATGATCCCTTCCCTGATATCTCTGATGGAAGATTAGCCAGATTCTCCTTCGGTTTCCTCAGGAACTAAGTGTCCCATTTTCAGAGACAGCCCTTGATGTTGGTAAACAACTTTTTATTCATTGTTCAAATAAGAGGTAGAGTCAAGAAGGCAGCACACACAGAGGTCAAGGGCAGATGGTGGTGTCTTAAGGGGTTACACATTCTTAAGTTTTCATGTGGCCTAGCTCCTCCTGATACACAGCCAGAAGCCACCCCCTCATGTTTTCTCATGATTTTGTGACAAAGTGAACATATTTGAAATAAAAGATTCCACCAATCTTTTTGAACCATGCTGCAAAAATCAAACCAACACTGCATGATAAGGATCATCACTAACTAATTGCATAGTAAATTCTGGCACAGATTTCAGTCTCTGGTGATATTACCAGGTAATAAGTATTTCTTTCCAGTTCATGGGAGTAGGATGTATTTCCTTGAGTTTGCCTGTTGAAGAAGTTCTGTATATCAATACCATTTCCACTGACTTTTATTATGTAATTAGGTATATGATGACCTTGTATCAACAACCATTATGCAAATAGAGATATGTTCTCATGGAGAATATCTGAGATGAAGAAGTTTATAGGATACCTGGAAATATAAAGAAATTGCACAAAGAATTGTGAGACAAATAAGGCAATAACTCCAACCCTCAAAAATAAAAACTGTAGAGAAGAGGAACAAGGAAGAAAAGGCCAAAGATAGATTTATAGCTTAAAATGATCATTATCCCAAAGAAAATCAGCCCTTCATTGCTCATTCCTCTTCTGGGAGGGAATAGACAGAAGTACCTGAGAGGCTAGCGTTCCCATGATGCACTCTGTTCCCAAGATAGCTGGCACTGCATTCAGTGAGAATACATGGATGGTAGGGTTGCCAGATTCAGCAAATAAAAATACAAAACACCCAGTTAAATTTGAATTTCAGACAAACAGTGAAAATTTTTCACTGTAAATATGTCTCAAATTCCGTATTCTCTCTGGCGAACCAACTTCTACTTTTCCCTTTGGAAATTCCAAACTCCATAAAGATGACTGTGAGGTGACCCAACACATACAAGCTCTTTAAATTATGTGCTAAATACATTTGGTTGTCATCTAATAAGACATCCTTGTCCTGAAAACTTCCAAACATCTTAGAACCATGTATGTCACTTACACGTATACACATATTTCACTTACACATAAACACATTCTGACCTAAGAAACGATTATCACTTGCCTTCCCACTGCAAACTTCCAATGGGTTAAGAAAAAAAAAATCACCCTATTTCTCCTATTTCAAGTGACGTTTCATACTCAATCACATCGTACCTGCAGATAAGGTCTTGAATCAGAGTGAGGTAAGTTATGGTGAACAGAAGCCAGACTGTATAGTGAGAAGTCCATGGAATCCTCTTACCAATGTTTCCTTGTAAATATACAAAGCGTGAAGACTGAAGATGAAAACAAAATCTTATAAGATTGTAAATAAAAACAATCACTTTTGATATTTCCTGGACCAGTCTGAATACAAAAGCAGTTAGGTAATGACTTCACAAACAAAGTCCCTTATTCAACAGATAAGAGTAAATATTCTCATCAGCTAACACAAATGAAGGGACAAATGAGTAAGCAAATCACAGCCTGTGCCAAAGAATACAAATATAAATAGCTCTCATTTTGCATTAAGTGTGTTTTATATATATTAACTCAATTGATACTCAGACTAGTCCTGTGAAGGAAGGAGTCTTATTGTCTCAGTTTTACTGCTAAAAAGCCTAAATCACAGAAGAATGAAATAATGACCCAAGGTTACACTGCTAGGAAGTAGCCAAGATGGAATTCAAACCAAGGCAGAGGATATGATGTTTCCTTTTTGTGATGACACTTTCTCCTCAGACTCTCCGACAGGCAAAAGAAAAACAAAATTTTCTCACTACGCACGCAGAGCAAATCCAGTGTTCTCTCCAGAGGCTTCCTTCTGATTCTGTCAAAATCCTTACCAGGCAGCCTCAGCGTCCACAACAAAGACCTAAATGCTCACTATGTATCCTTTTAGCTGATCGGCATAGTGTTAGTCTACTGACCAGCTTCACCACTTATTATGCTCCCAGAAGCAAAGTGATGGCAAAGTGATGGCAAAAGAGTAGAGTGGATTGAATGTCTGAGACTTGCCTGGAAGCCATGTGACTCTGGACCAGTCACAGGCCTCCACATTGTAGTGGTCTCCTCACCAGAACGGAAACTGACAAAATGATAATGGCGGTCAGCCTAGAGCAAGTTCCTGCTATCTGTAGGCACAAGGCCAGGCATTTAGCATACATAGCACTGAGAACACTGGAAGCATAACTTTTTAGATATATTCTACACAAGCTGACTATTACTATTGCTGTCACTATTTATGCCCTTCCTATTTTGCCACATTGTCTCTCTCTTATAAAGGAATGATTTACAGCTCAAAAGGTCTGGAATTCCTGAAATTCTAGAAATCTGGAAGTGCAAGGAGAAAAAGAAAATGAAACAAAGACCAAAGTTTCTTAGAAGGGAAGAAATCCTTATGAATGGCTGCTGGGAAAAGATCAAAAACAGAAAAGATCTGAAATATCCACTCCTTTGAATTTCAAATACTTTATTCCCATTTGCTTCGTGATATTGAAACGCCAACCCTACGCATGAACTTTGAAAGTTCTCTCCTTGGTCATCAATATATTTCTTAAGAAGGAAGGAATATATGTATCAATATATTTCATTTTGAAATTAAACATCCAACTGCATGCCCTGCACACTCCCATTCTTTTCACCCCTGCACCTGACAACACACATCGCCCTGAATCGCCTGAACATAGATTGTTTTAAAAGTCAGCACTGGAGGTTCTGTGGGTCCCTCTTATTCAACGCCTTCTCTCTTGCAGGGTAGTTTCAAAGGATAGGTAAGCGGGAAATAAAAGTGAAAGAAGCTGCTCTTGGTTTCTAGGCTTTGCTAGACTTTAGTTTCCTAGCCCAAGTGCCTCTGCCCTGTGGACTCTGTAATGTGGGTTAGCATCATTCTCTTTTTATCTACTTCGTTCAGGAGGAGGTGGGATTGATGGCTGTTGGAGGTCCAGGTGCCTTGGTCTGCACGGAAATCAGTGAGCGAGGCCCAGTTCCCAGCAGTGTTTGCACAGACACGTGCCCTTGGAAGAACACCAGCAACATGGCTGGAGCTTCATTCCTTACCATGATGTATAGGGCTACTGATGAGTGCCCTTGATGACCTTTCATGCCCTCTCTCTCCCACTCCCCCAAACTGAACTGCTCCCAGCCCTTGAATGCCTGATGCACAATCCCTCCCCCTATCCATGTCTCTTACAAATAATTCTTCCATATGGAAAGCTCTCTTCCCTCCCTTGCATGCCTCTACCCATCCTGAATGGCTAAGTGCAAATGTGGCATCCTCTAGGAAGCCACTCCTGATCACCAACCTGGATGAGTTATCTTTTGCATGTATTTAAAATCCCAAGCGTCAGTCACCCTGCTTTGTCAGCATCGTCTATGTGCTAAGCCCAGCTCTAAACAATAGAGAAAATAAGTGTTGAATACGTCAACATGGGGAGAAAAATAGCAACATAAGTGAGACCATTTCAGGTAGGAATAAGGTCTATAACAGTTATAACAGGATGATGTGGTAAAAAGTAAAAAAAAAAAAAAAAAAATCTTACTACAATTTCTTGCGAAATTGGAAAACCAGATACAGACTTTCTAAAGAAAAGGAACTAATATATTACCAGAATCTTAAAGGCTGAGAAACAGCCACCCATGGAAAGATCTGGGGCAGAATGTTCCAGCTAGACGAAGCTATGCAAAAATGCTGAGGCAGCAATGGGTTTGGTACATGAGCAATGAGTTTGGACAGAGCTTCTTAGAGGAGAATACTAGTGGCTTATTGGTATGTCAATAAAATCATTGTCATGATCAATTTACATTCACTGGTCATCTGATAGGTGATTGGACATACGAGTAGAGCTTTAGAATAACAGTCATCTCCACCATGTATTGGCTGTGTGGCCTTGAGCATGTTATTTAACCACTCTGATCATCAGCTTCATCAGCACATGACAGTTCTTAAAAGCAGACCTTAGAGTCAGTCAGATAACTGCTCTTTTGATAACTAAGTGGCAAAATATTTAACTTTTCTGAAGCTCACGTTACTTACACGCAAAGTGTGCTACATATATCAGCCTGGAAATTTAGGATATGATCAATACATTGTGCACATTATCGTTGTTGTTGCTCATTAGTGTGAAAGGAATAATACCACCAGCTCACAAGTCTTTTGAAAATTAGATATAATTTATATACAGCGCCCCAACTTTAGTATTTACCATGTTAGTGTAATGGATGTCTCCTGCTTTGCATCTGCTGTGCAATTATTCCCCCAACTACCAGGGCCAAGAGTTCCTTTAGAGAGGACTTCTTCCAATAGGATATATTCAATGGGACTGTTAGCTGGGTGCCCCCCATTTCCCCAGCCAAGTGACCCACAGAAGTCAAGCAGATACATTTTCCTGGGAATCTGAGTGGAGCAGTCAACCAGACTGAAAAAGGGTGGCATTCATTCATCCTGGCAATGGCACCCAAGAAATTTTCTTCCTGTGAAAAACCACTGTTGCGATTTTGGTTTCCTCTAGTCTCTTATAAGGCCTGTTCTCCTTTCCCTATTCATTCTAGAAGTTTCCCATAGCCTTTAAATACATTCTCTTTAGCTTACAACAACCAGGGTTATGTTATTTTGCTTGCACCCCAAAACTGGAATCAATCCACATAGCTATGTTCTTGTTCTTCTTATATTACTCCTATTAGGAAAGAAAGTTTAACTCACATTATTATGGTTCATGATGTCTTTTTTTGTGGTGGGGGGATATAACCTGCCCACAAATTTCTTGCCTAAATTGGGAGTGGATAATAAAATCAAAAGCAAGTGACATAAATCTTTACTCACTTCCGCATTTATGCCCACACCTGCTCTTTACACACATCTATTCACATGGCCTGTGTGATTTGTAGTTAAAGAATAAATCTTGGCTGAAGTTCAACACCAAAAAAATTTACAAATCATAGACCAAGCTGCTGGTTTCCTGTCTATTCTCAAGGTCAGTGACACAGACACACCTAAAGAAAGCCTCCGATCAAATATTAGTAAAATGATGCTAGGCTGGGCTCTCTGTAGGGAAGACAACATGGGGTGAGGTCTCCCCTCCATGTGAAAGGCACAGACAGCCATCGCGAATGACTCTAATGCAACACTAAAGGAGGGAGATGGAAAACAAAGATGAATAGGTAGCGTTCCAGAGGATCTAGAAGGGTCCTGTGTGCTTTCTCTAGGTCTGTGACTCTGCGGGTCTATGATTTTATTGATTTTTATTGATTTTCGTGTGTGTGGATGCGTGTGCCTGAGGATCATTGATTTAGAAGGTAATTTTACACTGTAATCTTAACTGGCTCAAGTTTCTTATTTCTATACTACTAATAACATGACTCCTCTTACGAGCTGCAAAATAATTCTGTACGGTCCTCTCATCATTTATATAACTACCATCCTGTGTAATGTACAAAGTTGCTGTAAACAATAAAGGTAGTCCTGTGCCTGTCCTGCCTCACCACCGTGGCAATTGTAGACGAACCACTTCTCATTTTCTCCCTGTATTAGCATCACACTCTCACTGGCCTCTGCCTTTGCAGCTCCTCCTCTCAGAATGAGTCCCTATATTTCCCCGCCCATAGAGATTGGGTATGACCACGTGACAAGCTTTGGCCAATGGAAAGAGGGCAAAAGAGAGACTGTGCCCGTTCTGTGCTGAAGTCTCCGGAGGCAGAATTTCCACTTCCCCTCCCACAATTTGCTCTGAGAACTGATGTGCCCCAAAGCTGAACCAAGGAGAATGGCTAAATCCAACCAGTGGCCTAGAGCTCAGCCCAGCCAACCAGCAGCCTGATATGGAGCTGCCCCAGCTTACCCAGATCATGATGCGAATAATAGTAGTAGTAATAATAATAATAACATTTGCAGTTTTAAGCCTCTCTGCTTTGGTTTACGCAACAAGATTGTGACAATAGCTGGGAAATATTTTAGCCCTTATCACACACGATATCATCTTTTGAGTGGTTTTACACTCAGAGTCAAGATCTATCTGATCCATTGTTGTTTCCTCCATTCCTTAGGATAGGTCATGGCACATATTTCATAGCTTATGAGTCTACTGCAGCATCCCTTAGCTTACTACAGTCTTCTCCCATTAATAAGCTGTGAATTTAAGGGGTGCCTGGGTGGCTCAGTTGGTTAAGTGATGGACTCTTGGTTTTGGCTCAGGTTAGTGAGTTTGAGCCCCATGTCAGGCTCCACTCTGAAAGTGCAGAGCCTGCTTGTGATTCTCTCTCTTTCTCTCTCTCTCTCTCCCCCTCTCCCTCTCTCTCAAAAAAAAACAATAAACAAACATTAAAAACATAAGCTGTGAATTTAAGAGAAATAAACAATCCTACTTTAAGAATGATATCCACAGGGGCGCCTGGGTGGCTCAGCCGTTAAGCGTCCAACTTCGGCTCAGGTCATGATCTCACGGTCTGTGAGTTCGAGCTCCACATCAAGCTCTGTGCTGACAGCTCGGAGCCTGGAGCCTTCTTTCAGATTCTGTGTCTCCCTCTCTCTCTGCCCCTCCCCTTCTCATGCTGTGTCTCTCTCTCTCTCTCAAAAATAAATACACATTTAAAAAATGATAACCACAAAATACACGAGATCATCATTCACTTTTCCCGATAACTGTATAATGTTTTGCTGCTAAGTGAGCAAAATAAACAGGCAAATCTTGTGGACAATAGCTCAGCTGTCACTTTAAACATGTTGGAGAAAATATTTACTGTTTCTTTGAATGGTGGTAGCTCCAACAATGCTGGTAAAAATCATTGTGAATTTGTGTATTCCTATATTCACTGAACAAGTCTTCTGATAGAGAACCTACTTTGTGCTGAGCCCCATATTAGGTCTTTGAGATATGGAGAGTAGGTTGATGGCTGTTGGCCTTCAGTCACATATACTACGGCAGGTGACACAAACCACAGACACTTGAAGCTTGGTGCATTGTTTGGATAGAAAATGAGTTCTTCCTTTTTAAAAAAAAAAATTAATGTTTATTTACTTTTGAGACACAGAGCATGAGGCGGGGAGGGGCAGAGAGAGAAGGAGACACAGAATCCGAAGCAGACTCCAGGCTCCGAACTGTCAGCACAGAGCCCGACATGGGGCTCGAACCCATGAACTGTGAGATCATGACCTGAGCCGAAGTTGGACGCTTAACTGACTGAGCCACCCAGGCACCCCTAAAGTGAATTCTTCCTACGGAGGCATAAAAGAAGTATCCAATTCAGACCTGGAAGAAATCAGGCGAAATCTCTTTGAGCCGGTGATAGCTGGCTGCATTTTAAATGATGAGTAGGAGATAGCTGAGCGAATAATAAGATTGAGAAAACTAAAATAGCATGCACAGGGATGCCTGGGTGGCTCAGTCGGTTAAGCGTCCCACTTCAACTCAGGTCATGATCTCGCGGTCCATGAGTTCGAGCCCCACGTCGGGCTCTGGGCTGACAGCTCAGAGCCTGGAGCCTGCTTCCCATTCTGTGTCTCCCTCTTTTCTCTGCCCCTCCCCCGTTCATGCTCTGTCTCTCTCTGTCTCAAAAATAAATAAATGTTAAAAAAATAAAATAAAATAAAATAAAGTAGCATGCACAACAACTCTCCTCGGGAACATCATGGCTGATACGTTAACAAGGATCTCTCAGTTACAAAGCAGCGCATGTTTGCAAAGTGGAGTGTTTAAGCACAGTGTTTTTTCGGTTTACCTTTATTGACCACAATTCTTTCCCATATATTCCCATCTTCTAGGAAAATGATTGTTTTCTATTTTGGCAAATAATCCAGAATGAGGCAAAGTCTGTGACACTTTTAGACAAAATATTCACAGTTTCCATTTATTTGAGCTCCATAATAAAATTAATAGTAATCCCATCCTACTTAACATAAGGGACAGAGGCTTCACTTGGAAGTCTAGACACTGACTTAATGAATCTGATAATTCGTGAATTATCATATAACTCCAAAGATAATGTTTTGGGTCATTTTATGTCACTGAGAATTTCACCTTACCACTTGTGCCATATAACTCAACTGCCATCTTTCTATTATATACATTTTGGCAAATGACTGAGCGTAATGATGAAACACAATTCTAATTTTGTGCTCTAACCTCTTCGAGGAAGAAAAAAAAAATCATACAATTAAAATATTATACAAAATGACCAAATGGACGCGGCGGTAATGTAAAATAAATCCCGGAATTTAATGAGATTTTTAATCATCACTAGTTAAGACAATTGGTCGGGCCTGTTATTTTCAGTAGCAAGCTAAAAATCATTTCACGTGATAATTTCGAGGGTTAATTGTTGCAGTTTATTCAATGCAATCTCCTCCAGCGGCTTTATTTTTATCTGCCAGTACACCAATACGCCATGATTAGCATAAATTAAACTAAATGAATTCTGTGGGTTACTAAATTATTTTACACTGGTCTTTTTTTTTTTTTTTTTTTTCTCTCTCTCCAAACATTTAAAGGTTAGGGATGGGTGAATGGTCTGATGGAAAATTCCAACATCCAGCTGCTCAGCCTCGGCTCAAAAAGAGAAAAAGCCTTAAAAACCGGGTGATTGATTTTCAGAAATCTCGGGTAGAAAAATACATCGTGAAAAATGTCATCATGCAAGATGTTGTATCATTATACACTGACCTTTTACAGAGGCCCACATGACTCACGGCTGGGAAGCAAGGAACTCGACATGCAAACTTAGATAATGCAGAAGGAGAAAGATTCCTGTGTGTGCCTCAAATGAGAGATTTCCAGTGTTCAGACTGACACACAGTGACCTTGGATGGCTCTGGTAACATGTGTGCTTAATAAAGTGAGTTTTATCTAATTTAGAAACTCTGTTCTTTTAACCTTGCCTTATTGGTGGTTACTCATCTTTCACCGAGAAGCTCACCACAGGGCCCCTTGACTTCACCCAACTTTATTTTTTTTTACTTTTTTTAATGTTTTATTTATTTTTGAGAAAGAGAGAGAGAGAGAGACAGAGCATGAGCAGGGGAGGGGCAGAGAGAGAGGGAGACACAGAACCTGAAGCAGGCTCCAGGCTCTGAGCTGTCAGCACAGAGCCCGACGCGGGGCCCGAACCCACGAACCACGAGATTGTGACCTGAGCCAAAGTAGGATGCTTAACCGACTGAGCCACCCAGGCGCCCCAACTTCACCCAACTTTAGAAAGAAGGTCTCTTACAGAACAGTCAGCGCCCCCAGGACCCGCTTCCCACCTACCTTATCACCATCCAGGGCCATACCCATCCAGGGCCCCTTCGCTCATCCCTACATATCTGGTCCCATGGATATGTCCTCTTCCCACCCACAGATATGCCTTTCTCTTCACCCTCACCTGTGTGTGCATTCACCTGCCACCTACCATTTTTTCTCCCCTGCAGATGTGGCCCCAGAGAAATTCCCTCCTCAGGCAGCAAAATTTATTGTGCACCTGTGAAGTGCCAGATTCTGGCCCCACTGGTGCTGGGGATGCATTGTGGGACAAGGTCCAAATGGTCATTGCTTCACAAAGCTTAGAGTCGAAAGGAAAGATAGTAATTACAATAAAGGCATAGAAACTCTACATCTGGGATAGTACTCAGACCTACAAAAACAGAAGAGTGCCTCTCCTCTCTTTTCAGGTTTCCCAGGTTCTCTCTGGAAGCCACATCTCCCCGCCACCCCTGCTTCCTTCCCTAACAGCGGGTGTGAGGGCCGACACTGTGGCTTTCACTGGAAGGGCACAGTTGACAACAACAATGTGCCCCTCCCGCCCTGGTGCTTCCAAAGTGTTGGAAAGCAAGCCAACCCCTTCTTGACTCCCAAGGTAGGGGTCGGGGGCCGATAGCAGCTGTCCATGCTATGGAAACTGTTTATTCTGCCCATCACTGGCTTATCATGTGTTTGCCCAGTGGCCAATAAATATTTCTTGAATAAGTTAAATGAATAAACATTCATTAAATTAATGAATTGTTCTAAGAATCATCACATAGTCAAAAATGGTGGATGGGGTTTGCAGAGACCACAAAAGTAGACCACACAAAATTGTTCTGCAGTGTATCATAACATAAAGAAGTTCAAAACTATCATGAATCTACTTCAAGACCCAATGGGAAACTCAGCCTATCAGCTGTATACCAATTGCCTCTGACAAAGGGGCCTTAAGTCCCAAACACCTGGCTAAGTCTGCCAGTTCCGTGAGCACAAAGGGGTCTATCGTATCCGACATTGAGTCCCTATCACTTAGCACACAGCTTTAGCGCAAAGAAAGTGCTCAATTAACATTTGTTGAATGTATTAAAGGAAGGAGCCAAAATAAACTTTTGGCTCGCATTGGCTCACATGACATTTGTATCTTCAGGATTTCTCTACAAGAATTTCATCTAGAGGTCTGCAGAGGCGCTTGGTTTGATGTGCACACTGTTGTTGTTGTTGTTTTATTTTGAAATTTTTAACAACATAAAAAAAATTTTAATATAAGAACATCTGACATTTAAAAAATTTGGCTTTAACATTTCTTTGAAATATCAAAGGATCCAGAAATAGCACAAGTGGGAATAATGGCAAATGGGGGATTCGTCTGGAACTTTGTAGGGCGATCTTGTTCAGATGGGGCATGAACTGTATACTTCACAATGGCCCCTACCTTGCCTGCCTCATGCATCCATACACCCTTTGTGACCCTGACCTAAATAAACATACTAAGGAAGAAGCAAGAAAGAGCATTTGAAATTACGAGCCCTAAGGCTCTCTTAAATTCTTAATAATTTGTAGTTTAAATCCTTTGCCTATTTTTTCCCCCACGGAGAATTTAAAATACAGAGTGATGGGATGGGAAGAAACGCAGCTTTAAAACATATTTCTGCCTTTATAAATAAAACCAGAAATACTCCTAAACTAGCCAAGCCAGCTGAAAAGAGTAGGGTGGGGTCAGCTACCTTGTTCTCCACATAGTGTCTGCTGGCCTGTGAGGCAGAGAACGGATGACCATGAAAACACACGGCCTAGAAAAGGCTAGAAGAATGCCTTGTTTGACAGTGAGATCAACTGGCACCTTTAAAAAGTGGAGTGGTTCCATTTCGAGTCTGGCATCTGACAGTCAAATTATTCTTCCACGGGTTACCCTCATCAGTAACATGATGAGGGAAACTTATGAGAGTCTGTGGATCCAGACTTCCTGAGAAGTCTAGAGTCATTTATGTGTGGGTAAAACCCTAGAAGGTGACACGAAAGACAAATATTAGCTATTGAGATAGGATAAAAGAGGCTTTCCATGTGGAAAGCAACCTTAGAAAGCCATCCCTTGAATAGCTGACAGGAAAGATTTCCTGTGCCTCGAAGGACATACATTTGATTTACATTGGGACATAAGACTCAGCAATTTATCCTTAAGCAATATTCAGACTGAGCTCTATCATTATGCCAAGAGCTGTTCTTGTTTCATTTTTTTCACTCTTCTTGTTTCTAGTCCATTGTTTATTGGCTCAGAGCCATCTTAGAATATGTTGAGTCAACAGGGAAAGATGCAAAATGGAGGGTGGGCAGGGGATAGGATCCAGAAAGGGCCAAAAGACAACTGGCTCTGCACTCGCTGCCTAAGGCTGGGGAAACAATGCTATTACAAACTGTGATGGATCCAGACTCCACGGATCTTGAGGTATCCTTGGCTAAGGACGCCGTTTCTGAAAAACTCTAAAAGATACAATTCAAAACACACATTTACCCATTCATTCATTCAATGATGTTGTTAAGCATCAGGCATTATAAGGACCAGTGCCGAAGCTCTTACAAGCTAGAGGGATGGATAAACAAGTAAACGCATAATTACAAGGCAATATGATAAAAAGTATGATAGAAGCACTTCTAGGGCACCTTCAAGCCCATGGCAACAGGGGAATATAAGAGCAGAGAAAAACTTCTCTGGAGTTAACCAGCTAAAACAGAAGAAAACCAGCTAAAGAACTTCTGGCAGGAGTTAACCAGCTAAAACGAATAAGATGGTGTCCAGGCAATGACTACAGTATGATTCATGGTGTGTTCACCTTATATAATGGATATTTACCTTGCGTCAGGCACTGTGGTTGGCTCTAGGCCAGTGTGCTGCTCTCTGGCACTTAAGGATGCTAAAGCATATGGCACCATTAGGAAGCCTGGATAGCCTAGCCATACTGGAATAAAGTGTGAGTGAGGTAGAAAGAGATAAGGAAGAAGGGATAGGCGGGGCAGCAGTGCCAAGGTAAAGTGTAGGAGTTTTCATTAAAATTAGAGCAAATGAAAGTTTTTACACAGAGATGACAAGTCAGATCTGAGTTTTAGAAAGATCTCCCTGGATGCTACAAAAGGCAATGGGTGGAGGCAGGGGAACCAGTGAGGAGAATGATCTGGTAATCAAGGGAAGAACAGATACGGACCTGACTTCATAAGTTACTATAAAGCTATCGTAATAGAGACAGTATGGTTCCAATATAAGAATCGGCTTATATATAAATGGCATAGAATAAAAGTACAGAAGTAAATCTTTACGTTTATAGTAAATAGATTGAAACAAAGATGTCAAGACAACTCAATAGGAAAATAAAGTCTTTTCAACAAATGGTGCGGGGGTAACTGGATACCCACACACGAAAGAATTAACTTGAGCCTCTATAGCACATCAAACATAACAAAGAACTCAAAACAAACAGTAGATCTAAGTGTAGAAGTTAAAACAAGAAAACATTCAGAAGATAATGTAGACTTTGTGGTAGACAGAGATTTCTCAGGTATGACACTAAAGCATAATCCGTAAAAGAAAAAAAAAATCAATGAATTTGCAGTCATCAAAATTAAAAAATTTTGTGCTTCAAAAGATGTTATTGAGGAAGTGAAAAGGAAACCCACAGACAGGGAGAAAAGATTTTAGAATAATATATATAATAAAGGACTTGTACTCAGAATATCTTAATAACTCATTTTTTAAAGTTTCTTTCTTTCTTTTGAGGGAGAGCATGAGCGGGGGAGGGGCAGAGAGAGAGAATCCCAGGCAGACTCTTCACTGTCAGCACAGAGCCCGACGCAGGGCTCGAACTCCTAAACTGTGAGATCATGACCTGGGCTGAAATCAAGAGTCAGTCACTTAACCAACTGAGCCACCCAGACGCCCCTATTAGTAACTTTTCTATTAACAACTCATAAGATAAAATGATAAAAAGACAACAAATAAATGAATAAATAACCAAACAAACAATAAAAAGACAAATAATCCAACTTGAAAATGGGCATAATGAGTGAGTGTGCACATTTCCAAAGAAGATATGTGAATGGCCAAAAAGCACCTGAAGAAATGCTCGACGTCCTCAGTCATTAGGGAAACACAAATCCAGACCACAGTGAGATGCCACCCCACACCCACCCAGTTGGTCACAGTCAAAAAGAGAATCACCGGTGTTGGAGAGAACGTGGGGAGACTGCAGCCCCCACACACCGCTGGTGGGAATGTGAGATGGCCCAGCTGCCTTGGAAAACAGTTTGGCACTTTCTCAACGTGGTAAACCCAAAATTACCATGTGACCCAGGAATTCTACTCTTAGGTATCCGTTCAAAAAAATAAAAACATATTTCGACACAACTTGTTCGTCGCGGCATTATTTATAAAAGCCAAAAAGTGGAAATGGTGCAAATGTCCAAAGCTGGTGAGTGAATGAATAAAATGGCGGCACATCCACGCATTGGGCTACTCTTTGGAAATGGAAGAGAATGAAATGCTGATACCTGTGACAACATGGCTGACCCCTGAAAACATCATGCTAAGTGAGAGAAGCCAGGCACAAAAGGCCACGTATTGTATGATTGTGTTTATAGAAAATGTCCAGAAAAAAAGCAAAAAGAAAGGCAGAGGTAGATCAGTGGTTGCCTGGGGTTAGCAGTAGGAATGGGGTGGGGACAAATGGGCCCCAGAGGTCTTACTTTGGGTGATAGAAATGTTCTAAAACCGGACTGTGGCTCCAGCTATATAGTTCTATAAATACGATTAAAAAATTATTGAATTGTATACTTAAGATGGGTGAATTTTATGGTATGCATAAAATAAACAGTAAAGCTGCTGAAAAAAAAAAGATAAGAAATGGAAAGAAGTGCTAGGAACCAACAATAAGAAAATAGCATCAGCAGACCTTGGGAACAAAAAGGATATAATAAGAGTGCGTGGCCAAAAGAATTCTACAATTAAAAGCAAGGACAATACTGATGGCTAATCTTAATTGAATGACCATTATGCTGGACACCGTTATTCGTCCAATATGAATTAGTGTAAAGTTTTCATAGAAACCTTATTAGGACTCATGGACTATTATTATCCATGTTTTAAATGCGAACAAACTCTGCTGGGGCACAGAGAGGTTAAGAAATTTTCTGAAGTTCACACTGTAAAGCGATTTGTGGAACAAATAGGACAAGAGGAGGGGATGAATTTCATAGGCTACCCTGGCAAGCCATTATAATGCTCGACAGTCCTCTGTCTCCTGACATTCACACAGCCCATCTCGATCTACCCAGGAGGGAGAACATTCTTCTTTTCCAGCCTTGGACCCTGGTCAGAGCAAGCCAATGCCGGTTTTGCCATCATCTTCTGCACAAATGTCCACTGACAGATTGATTATTTCTGCCCAAGACCGTCAGGAATGCCAAATGGTAGGTCAAGGACAACAGCCAGAAAGAAATTAAACGCAAATAGGGCTCACTCACTAGTGAGAAGATATTTAAAAAACAATTAGCTTCCTTCTGACAAGCGGCCAAAAATAGTCATGGAGAAGTCATGGGGTGGAAACCCGCTTCCTCCAGGAACTAGAAAGGCATCTAATACCTATTTCCTGCTAAGAAGTTTGTCTTGAGAAAAAAATTGTTTTTGTTTTTCCTTTTTTAATTATCATTCAAACCAGGGTACCATTTGGTTTGGAAGATGATACTAGAAAGTAATAAGTACATGCTCACTGTGTTCCTTCAGCAGGAATTTTACCTGCTCAAGAAATGAACAGGTGACCACCTCAGGTAGTTGTGAGAAAGCCCACTCAACCAAGGCTCTGCTACCCTGACCAGGCACACTTCTCCTGGGGAGATTGGCATGGTGTGGGCAGCGTCCAGAAGACACCAGCTGACCACCCGGAGGCCTTCTTTGCACCTCAGACCCTTCCAATGTTGTGCTGCCTGTGTGACCTTGGGCGGACCCCACCACATGTCTGGGCAGAAAATGAGAAGGCCGGAGGAGATGGGTCCCAAGGCCTCTTCTAGCTTAAATGTCCTTCTCTTCTATTTTAGTCTGTGCAACAGCCAGGCTTCCAGTCTGTCCCCTTACAGTTAAAACAGTATATTGGTCCCCCAGTACATGGTAACATATCACCACAAAGTGGGTGGCTTAAAACAACCAAATGGTATTCACTCACAGCTGTAGAGGCCAAACCTTCAGAATCAACAATTTCCGCAGGGTGAATTCCTTCTGGAGACTCTGAGGGAAAATGTGCTCCACGCCCTTCTCCTGCCTCTGGAAGCTGGCTGCTGGCAATCCTTGGTGACCCTTACTTTCTACACACATCACTCTGACCTGTTCCTGTCTTCACGTGGCTTCCCCACGATGTTCCTCTCTGTGTCTCAAATCTTCTCCTTTTGTCTCAAATGAAGATATTATCTTGAGATCTTTACATCCGCAAAGACCCTATTTCCAAATAAGGTCACATGCACAGGTACTTGGGAATATCTTTTGGGGGAACACCATCAACCTGCTAACAAACCGCTAGCATTAATTAACTTGAACATGTACCTGCAATGTTTTCAGATGCTTCAGGTGTATTATGACATTTAATCCGGACAACAACCCTCTGTGGTAAAAACTTGCGTTGTATCCATTTGATAAACGAGGGGACCAAGAGGTTGAGTGACAAGCCCACGCTACTCAGCTACTAAGCCAGGCATGCAGAATGCCTCCCAGAATACTCTCCAACACGGACTCTGTGTTGCCTCCCATGCAGGCATAAGCACAGGGTGCCAATGTCGTGCAGGTGATAGGTGCTTCCAGATTCCAGTCTTTCATTCATTCAACAAACCACACAGTGGGGGCTCAACACACATTTATCGAACGGAGGAATGCCTGAAGAACCACAGGCTCTGTACTGGACAACAGAGTACAGATGTCAACGGGTTCTAGTAGGCTGTGGTCAAAGATCAGAAACGGCTCCTCTCCAGCGAGGCCTCATTTGGGGCTGGATTAAAACTAGCAGTAAGACAAATATTCAAGACTCCCAGAGCCAGAGATGTGACGCCAGAATAACCCCCTCTATCCATTTTACAGAACGGTATCAAACCATAAATATCATGGGACTGTGCATTATGGGTTTTTCACATGGGTCTCTGCCGCCTGTTTGTGAAGTTTCTCCCTCTTTGTCTCTCTCTCTTTCACACTAGGAGGATCACCTCAACTTCATTCTTTTGTGAGTTGGGGGCAATCACTAAGTTTCGACTTACAAGCAAGGGTCTGCTGTCAGGAACGTGGATGCCTGAGAAAGGGGTGGGAGTAGTATCAGACCTTTTTATGACCTCTTATGGGCAGCCTGAGTGGCAGGCACGGTCTCCACTCAGAGCTCCCTTAGCTCGTTGAAGGCCAAGTTACTGTTTCGGTCCCTCTTTGTCCTTAGTAATAACATTTGAAGGGTAGCAGAATATGCTACCCCAAATAGCCGCTTACACGTAAGGATTGTGTTGAGGGAAAGACAATTGAGAAGAAGCAGAAAAGTAAGAGAAGTTCTTCCCATTTCCCCTATTTGCCTAAAAGTATATATATTCAAAGCAATCGATGGTTAGATTAGTGTGGAGTAAAGGGAAAGTCTGACCAATGTCAATAATTTTAGTTTCTTCACTTTTTGTCAAAGCAGATAGCAAATAATGATGATAACCATGGTGATGACGATGCCTAGATTCATTTCTCTCTCCTTCCCGGTTCCTTTTCTACTAAGACTAGAAACAGGTAAACTGCAGATGACTCAGCAGAAGGAACAGTAGCTTTGGATATTTTACAAGCCAGAAAAAAACAGGCCTGGTTAATTAGGCGTTAGCTGGAGAAAACTGGATTCTCACCCTGAATACAAAGCATATCCTCTTCCCCCCACCCCACCCCACATTCATCAGATGCGTTCTGGAGAAGTTGTCGGTAATGCAAATAACTGCATATGGAGTCATTATTCATTGACTTACTTACACTGGCAGGGAAGTTTTCCCAGAGGAAGAAAAATGATCTCAAACTATGATTAAAACTCATACTTTAAGAATCTTAATAATCATATCAAATTTCTCAATGCATGAGCTTTTAACTACCCAACAGCCCTGCAGGTGAACTGTGAATCCATGGGATCATCTTACATTCATTTACTGCTATGTTTCTATTACATCCAAATCTCTTATTTGATCAACACCCCCCTTGGATGGACTGATTATGTTGCTTGGTATTTTGCCTGAATTGTCAAGTCAGTGATTCTCCACGTGCGTTTGTCCCCTGTAAGTATTCCTGAAAATGGCAATGGCGGCCTCCAAGGCTCAAAGCACCTAAAACACATTATTTTCCCCCAAATATGGCCGCCACGATTAACTAAAATATCACGTTTCTTTGCTTTAGGCAGAAATTTTAGAAACTCAGTGTGATAACAGTGTTTATCTCCTATAATCAGAAGCTCTATCTTTCAATAGCAAACAATGGGAAAAACAAGTTCAATGCTATGTAATAAATGCCGTTCAGTAGACAAAGTCCTCCAAAATGTGGAACCTGGGGAGGATTAATAAAAGATACCCGTGTAAGTTTAAAAATGCAAATAAATAAGAAGCAGTGTTCCCTCTGGGGAGAAAAATAAACGGTAAAGGAGAGTTTTATTGGTGGGGGGAGAGAGGATATTGATGGTGCACATTCATTTACCTACTAGAGAATTATGTATTCAGGTTCTGCTGGGTGCTGGGCATTGTTCCAGGAAACTAAAGGAAATAGAGAGAAATAAGACATAAGAAATTCCTATCCTCAAGGAATTGCCAATCTAGAAGGGAAACAGTTTTAATGTGTAAATAAATAAGTATATAAATGTGTGTATGCATACATTCTTCAACTCGTTTAATAAGTTGAGTCTAATGCAATGAAAAAAATGAGAATAGTTGGAAAGAATTTTCAAGACAAGATTGAGTTTATGAATTTTTAGTGGCTTTAAACCGAATGTCATTCTGACAACTTTTATTCTTGCCGCTACCTTAAGACATAAGACAAATTGGCAAAATGGAGACCTGCACATTCAAGGCAGCCAATCTGTGTCTGTGTAGTCATTGACCTAATGGCTGTTCTGTCATTTCTCAAAGTACGTCCTGTAGATTATCACCCTCAACAAAACAAACCAGAGGATGGGAATCACTGAACACTTGCGCTCCGTCTTAGAGATCCATGACGGAACTTCACATTTTAAAACTGTATAAGGGGGCACCTGGGTGGCGCAGTCGGTTGGGCGTCCGACTTCAGCCAGGTCGCGATCTCGCGGTCCGTGAGTTCGGGCCCCGCGTCGGGCTCTGGGCTGATGGCTCAGAGCCTGGAGCCTGTTTCCGATTCTGTGTCTCCCTCTCTCTCTGCCCCTCCCCCGTTCATGCTCTGTCTCTCTCTGTCCCAAAAATAAATAAACGTTGAAAAAAAAAAAAAAAAAAATTTAAAAAAAATAAAAATAAAAAATAAAACTGTATAAGGTACTGCATTAAGGAACCTCATTTAATTTATGAAACCCGTCTTTCCCAAACTGACTTCATCATGGGCGGAATTTTCTTTTTTGTTGCACCTATTGACATTCCATCGAGCTAATGCTCCCCAGAACATTCTCTTGGACATGCTGTAGTAATAGATAATAAACATACATCTATCGCTCTTAAAAGAATACTTATAGCCACTTGTACCCTTGACCCCAGTGACTTTACAGAGATTAAACTGCCAAACTCTGTCACGCACATTTCCACAGCCTAATGTTTGTATATTGAAGCAAACTGTGCGAGTTGAAACTCAAAATAAGTAGGTACCTAAGAAGGAATAATCTGTAGTGTGAAAGGTTGTGACCAAATGCAAAAGAAAAATGGTTTTACACAGAGTAGCTAATCTGTTGTTAAGCAGCCTTTATGAACTCTTTGGCTTTCCTTATTTCTTTCTTCTTGACATAAACATGATTCACCTGTTTGAATTAATCTTTTACACGAGAACTTTGTTAGCCTCAAGTTGGGGTTTGCTCCTTCAGAGAAGGCTCAAAATAATTCAGCAGAAGACATGGTCAGCCAAAGGTAGTCAGGTTCTTCGCTTTTCAAGAAAGAACCTACAGAAAGCCATGGGGAGTGAATTAGCCTGACAGAATATATTCATAAGATCAATGAAGTAAGTCAAATAATTTTATTCCCATTATGTTAGTTCTATAGACAAAAAGTATCCCTTTAGCCCTTTGTTCTTTGACGAGGCCTTCCGTAGCATCAAAAATTACTTAAAAATAGACCTCATTCTCTGGGCGCCTGGGTGGCTCAGTTGGGCATCCAACTGCAGCTCGGGTCATGATCTCACGGTTTTTGAGTTCGAGCCCCGTGTCGGGCTCTGTGCTGACAGCTCAGGGCCTGGAGCCTGCTTCGGATTCTGTGTCTCCCTCTCTCTCTGCCCCTCCCCCACTCATTCACTGTCTCTCTCACTCTCCAAAATAAATAAACATTAAAAAAAAATTTTTTTTAAATAGACCTCATTCTCAAAGGGTATGGGTTTCAGTTCTGCACGATGAATAAGTCCTAGAGATCTACTGTACAGCATAAAGCCTACAGTTAACAATACTGTCTTGTATATTTAAAAGTTTGCTAAGAAAGCAAATCTCAGGTCAAATGTTTATATCACAAAATAATAATAATAATAAAATAATAAATATAGGAGGACATTTTTGGAGGTGAGGATATATTTAGTGAATAGACTGTGGTAATGGTTTCACGGGTACATACTTATATCCAAACCTGTCAAATTGCACATATTAATTATGCACAGCTTCCTCTATGTCACTCATACCTAAATAAAGTCATTTTTAAAAAGAGATAGAGAGGTGCCTGGGTGGCTCAGTCAGTTAAGTGCCCGATTTGGGCTCAGGCCATGATCTCACAGTTCCTGAACTCAAGCCCCGCATCAGGGTCCGTGCTAACAGCTCAGAGCCTGGAGCCTGCTTCAGATTCTGTTGTCTCCCTCTCTCTCTGCCCCTCCCCCGGTCACACTCTGTCTCTATCTCTCAAAAATAAACAAACATTAAAAACAATTTTTTTAATAAATAAAAAATAAATAGATTGATGGAAAAAATGAAATAAAATAAAATAATACACTAAAAGTTACTCCATCATCCATCCCATTGATTCTGTTGAAAACGCTACTGTCCTAGAATCCCACTCTTTGTGTTCCTGGCCCAGTGAGGTCTTAGTGAAATTTTCTCTAAGATGACTATAGTTATGAGTTATAGTTATTAATACTAAGAGTAATGTTTACTGTAGCTCTTACATGAGGTAATATAGGTGATACATCTATACCAGCAGCTGCCCAGAGTATATGTTGCCTAAATGTTGGCTTTTATTATTATTTGTCAGCAATTGAAATTCAATCTCTTCTTCATTCCTCAGAAACATTAGGTAGATGTTATTGTTCTCCCCATCTTATTTTTTTTAATTTTTTAATGTTTTTTTATTTTTGAGAGAGACAGAGCATGAGTGGGGGAGGGGCAGAGAGGGAGGGAGACACAGAATCCGAAGCAGGCTCCAGGCTCTGAGCTGTCAGCACAGAGGCCGATAAGGGACTTGAACTCATGAACCATGAGATCATGACCTGAGCTGAAGTCGGACACCTAACTAACTGAGCCACTCAGTTGCCCCTGCTCTCCGTATCTTATAGATGAGGAAACTGAAGTTCAGTGATACTATACAACTTGAAGCAAAAACCAACCAGTTAAGGATCCTGGGGATAATTTCAAACATAATCAAAGGCCCATTCAAATATCTATCTTTTTGTAATTCATGAAACTCTATTATATTCCTCCTTTCACAGATAAGAAAAATTAATCATAGAAGGGTTTACTAGCTCCCTCTAGGTCATATAGTCAATGGTGGAGTCTGGTGTGATGGTCAGTGTTATGTGTTAATTTGGCCTGGCTCTAACCCTTTGTAATTCAATGAAATACTAATCTAGGAGGCCTTGGGAAGGTATCTCGTAGAAGTAAGTGAAGTCCATAATCAGTTGACTTGAAGGAAAGGAAATTATTCTAGGTAGACAGATGGGCCCGATTCTATTATTGAAAGACCTTAAGAGCAGGGCCCCCGGGTGGCTCAGTAGGTTAAGTGTCCAACTATGGCTCAGGTCATGATCTTGCAGTTTGTGAGTTTGAGCCCCGCGTTGGGCTCTGTGCTGACAGCTCAGAGCCTGGAGCCTGCTTTGGATTCTCTCTCTCTCTCTCTCTCTCTCTCTCTCACTCTCTCTCTCTGCCCCTCCCCCACTTGTGCTCTCTCTCTCTCTCTCTCTCTCTCTCTCTCAAAAATAAATAAAGTGTAAAAAAAAGAAAAAAAAGAAAAAAAAGACCTTAAGAACAGAGCTGATGTTCCCCTAAAGAAAAAGAAATTCACCTGTGGACTGCCATATCAGCTTATGCCTGGGAGTCCCATCCTGCTCTTCCCTTCCCTATAATTTTCGGATTTGCCTAGCCAGACTCCACAATTGCATAAGACATTCCTTACGATAAATTTCCTAATATATGCCTGCTACTGATTTTGTTTCTCTAGTTGAACCCTAACTGATATACCTGGATTCAAATCTGAATCTCTGTGTTCAGAGACAGAGTTCAATTCTCAACCTCTAACATCATGGTAACCATCAAAACTGAACTCATTTAGGTCAAATAGATCTTGACTTTATTGGGTCCCCATTGACTCAATTAAGCAGCTTTATGCATATACACCATGAATAAGCTATGCAAACGTTCTTTTTATTTATGTAACACTACCTTTTGTCCATTAGTTCTAAGACAATAATAGCAATGCTAATAATAATTAACATGTACTAAGGAATTGACATGTTCCAGCCAAGGACCAAGACCGTTGAATTCATTATCTTGTTTAATGGGTGTAAGCTATAAAGAGGTAAGATTCTGCTCAACACAAAGAAAAATTTCCTAGGCACAAGAGCAACCTAAAGATTGGCTGAGCTGATCCAGGAGGAGGAAAACTCTCCATCGGTCAAGATATGCAAGCCCAAGTTCAAGTCACTTGACAGGAAAGTTAAGGAGGAAGTTCAGCATTGGATGGTAGCTAAAGATGGCAAACCCCAAATTCCCTTATTCCAAAACTCTGTCCTCTAGCAATTTATGTATTTAATCCATATCATATCTTTATTAAACTGCTGACAAAACTGCCCTCAAATGACCGAGTACATACATGTTTGGACCCTTTCTTTTTTTTTTTTTTTTGCAAAATTATTAATAAATCAGTGAACCTTTTCTTTTGTGGTCTCCCACAAGAGTAACTACAAAGATCTATAAACAGATGCTCAAAAAATTCGGGTTAAATTAGAGTGAATTTTCAATTATCCACATTGATAGTTGAAGCAAATGGACAGATAATCCAAATAGCAGATACATGCTGGAAGTATTTATATTTGGCCTTTAAATTCTGCCCCCCACTCGCTCCACAATCAAAAGGTGACAATGGCTCAAAAAGTGCATACTTCCTGGGTAGTCTTCTAGTCCCTCCTACTTTTAAGTCTCTAGATGAAATGTATTTGAATTTTTAATGAAATCATTAATAAGAATTAGCACCAAATTAAAAAAGATTTTTTTTCTCCTGGCTTCCCTGAAGGTCAAACCATTCAACTGAAAATTTGAGACAGAAAGGGCAAAATGATTACACACAAATGCTTCCATAGTATATGGGTTAGCAAACCCAAATTGTGAAGCTAAATGTTTTGTCTTAGATAAAAAGTTCTTTGCATCATAACGATGGCTCACAACAAACCTTCCCACTTTGGAAGGCACCTTGTCTTATCTTGACCCGGAAACTTTGCCTGCCTTTGCTCTCTTGATAGGATTGGGCTGCCCGTCAGTCAGTTTCTAGATGGTTCTAAGACAAAAGACTAGAGAGTACCAGCACAGAGACCTTTGCAGGTGGTTTCAGAGTTCTAGGGTGATAAAGAGATAGAGCCTGAACCAACCGAATTCGTTTCCCAAAACATGAGCCATGACTGGGCAAAGTGAGAAAAAGTTTCAACTTCATTTCTGCTTTGTTTAAATAAAAACTGAAAACACCATAAAGTATTCCAGGACAAAATGAAACACCATGCTCAGGAGAGACCTCTGGACCAGAAAATAGATGATTTGCGTTGTAGACACAAAATACAGATCGGCTGAGGATTACCTAGAAGGTGAAAGGCAAGTTGCTTCACTTCCGGGCTGCAGTTTGCTTATGACAGCAACACGTGCTTTCTTACTATGTCACAGCAAATTTTCTAAAAACACGTTTGCATTTCAACTCCCAGAATCCTCCCCATGACCTTAAAAATATGTACCCTTAGTAACCCCATTTTACAGATGGCCAAAGAGAGGCATAGAACATGACTTGCCAATGGCAATGCCATATATTGGGATCAAATAAGATTCCAACCCCCACTCAACCGTCATGCTCTATTGCCTCTCAGCTAGAAAACAGAATTGAATTAGATATCATCTCTGGATTCTTTAGCTCTTGTGTTCTGTGATTCTATGACACAGCAAAATAAATCTATTAAATAGAAAATTTTAAAGGGCTAGCCTCAGAGAGAACATCTATTAGAAGAAATATTCATCCTTCTAGATCCAGATCAAATGGCACCTCCTCTGTACCTTATACATATATGCCGGTATATCCTAAGTGAGATAAGTAGTGCCTTAAATCCTGGCTTTGACACTCATGATACCACAAGGTACTGCTGTTGGCTTCTCTTCTAGGCCAACACCATGACTCATTCATCTTTGTGTGACCCCAGAAGCTGTAACATAATAGGTGGTCAACAAATATTTAAAGTACTTATTAATAGCATATAAGCTGCAGAGGCATTAAGGAACCAATTGTAGCCAAGATTTTCAGGAAAGAATATTTAAGAATAGGGAATTATAGGGGCATCTGGGTGGCTCAGTCGGTTAAGCTTCCGACTTCGGCTCAGGTCATGATCTTGCTGTTCGTGGGTTCAACCCCGCGTCGGGCTCTGTGATGACAGCTCGGAGCCTGGAACCTACTTCAGATTCTGTGTTTCCCTCTCTCTCTGCCCCTGCCCAGCCCCCTCACTCTCTCTCTCTCAAAAATAAATGTTTAAAAAAAAAGAGTAAGGAATTATAATAACCTGGCCTCCTTTTCCTGACACCCACGAAGTCACCTTATCTTACATCCTTACCTGAAAGGCCCTTCACTTGGATCCTCGTCACTCATTTTAGATGGGTGCTAAAATGCTAATGAGTCAGAGTCCTTCACTGACCATCCATAGTAAGGAGCAGCACCCCGCACCCTGCTCCCTCCCCACAGCTGCCTCATCTTGCGGATGGCATTGCCTACCGCCTAAAACAGGACAAATACATTTTCGTATAGCTTGCTTTTCCTCCAATCAAATAAAGGTGCCATAAAGTTAAAAACCTCCATCTGTTCAACTACTGCTGGGTCCCCAGTGCCTAGAACGGTACCTAGCACATTGTAGTCAATCAAATACTGCATAGGTAAATGAATGAGTAAAATATTTTTCATCATACAGATACTGAAAATGTTCCTTAAGAAGTTTGGTATAACAGCAGTAAATTTAAATGTGAAACATTAGGTTGATAACAAAGTCCATCTCTGCTCAGTTTTCTGGGCTGTGGCTTGTTATGAACATAAATGTTCTTAACAAATATTAAGAAAACTACCAACAGAATATGCAGCTAGTTTCTTCATTGTGATGTTTGGATGTAAATGGTCCAACACTGAAAGGTAGTGTGAGTTATATGGGTGCCTTGGACGCAGCCACCTCCCCGGGTAGGGGGGGAATCACCTTAGTGCTGGCAACTAGGTAGTTGTGTTACTGAAAATTTGCCTCTCCGTGCACTCCCCAAGGTCACAAATCCTGTCTCCATGATCTCAGCCCTTAATGATGGGGCCTGGCAGGCAGAAGAAATGTTTTACATGCTCACTGAGTGGATAAAGCCAGCATTGAACTCAGAAGTCTCCCCCTGGCACTATTTCAAGTTTCCCATGCCTGGGGTGTACCCTCAGCTGGATCATGGCAAAGTTCTGAAGCCACGTCACTTCCTCCGGAAAACTCCCCTCCTGGATTCACATTTATAATCTATACCTTCTAAGCCAGATCAATACTTTTTAAATACTCCCACCCCAATATTAGGAAACCAAAATTATGAGGAAGGACTGTATACAAATATGAGCTCAGTCCCTGCACAGAATATGGCATTTGAGACTGAAAAATGCTACCTAAATGAATAATTAAAGATTTCATAGAAAAGCTCCCCTTAGAGATGGGTGAACACTTCAGAGGGAGTTCCCAGGGCATGTGCATGCTGTTCTTGTCACTTAGTTCACTGGTAGGTATTGGGATTTTTCTTTTACAGGTATAGGGAGGGAAGCCCAGAGACAGAATGATTTGCAGGTGGTGACACCACAAGGCGTTGGTAGAAGCAGGAGAAGTCTGAGGTCTGTTTACTCTGCTTCAGAAACCAGAAACTGATTTGAATAAGGACTTGCCCTGTTCTCTCTTTTTGCCAGCTGCAGAAGTGTCCCTGGCTTACTGCTACTTAGTCACTGTCACGGACTTGAGTTATTAGTAATGAGAAGCCATTAGTACATAAGATGTCCAAATGTCTATCTCTCTGGAGGGAAGAGATAGATAGATGATAGATAAATGATAGATAGATAGATAGATAGATAGATAGATAGAGACATATCATATATACATGGAATTGAATCATATAACAAATATATATAACAAATATATATATATAGTCCCTATCATATATATAATGTATATATACACGTATGTATATGGAGAGAGAGAGAGAGAGAGAGAGAGAATATACATACGGACAATGGTCATACCATATATAAAAATAGAACCTTGACCCACAATCTATAACAACCTTCCCAGGAACCAGACCCCTTATCTCCCATAAACCACCCAGGAAGCCAGTCTGCTGTAAGTTACTGTAGGAAGCCAGATTTCTTTCTTTTTTTTTTTTTTAATTTTTTTTTTAATCTTTACTTATTTTTGAGAGAGAGACAGAGTGTGAGCGGGGAAGGAACAGAGAGAGGGAGACACAGAATCCGAAGCAGGCTTCAGGCTCCGAGCTGTCAGCACAGAGCCCGATGAGGGGCTCGAACTCACAAACTGTGAGATCATGACCTGAGCCGAAGTCAGACGCTTAACCGACTGAGCCACCCAGGCACCCCAAGGAAGCCAGAATTCTGTCTCTAGTGACGTTCCAGAAAGCTAAACAGTAACTTCTCTGATAATCAGCCTAAACTGGCCAGGTCTTGATTCATCAACAACCAAGCTTCCCTAGATTTTGTCCCCACCTCCAACTTAGGACCAACTAGAGAAAGCCAAATACACACTCTTGACCAATTACATGGTCCTTGACCAATTGGTCCTTGACCAATTACCCTGCTCCTAGTCGGCCTACCTCCAGCTGCCCCATGACCACAGCTTCCAGTCAGGGCATGCCTGAAGCCTTCCTGTTTTCCACTATAAAGCTTTCCCATTCCTCTACCTGCTTTTGAGGAAGTGATGGTGGCTCACTCCCTCTCTGGAGCAGGCTCTGAATAAATGGCCTCTGCTCTTCTCATGTGGTTGGAGTTGGTTTATTTATATATATGTAATTAGTATGTAAAATACCTGTATGTATGTATATATATATTATATGTGTGTGTGCACACATATATAAACTTATTTTATAACATTGATATGCATATCTAAATTACTTATATATGTGTGTACATATATCTGAATTTATATCCAACATAACTAGTGAATTATTGTTTCTTTAATATTTTTCTTTACATATATGCCTTGTAAAAGTCTTTACATTTTAGTTTAATTTTTTTTTTAGTGTTTATTTATTATTGACAGAGAGAGAGACAGAGCATGAGTGGGGGAGGGGCAGAGAGAGAGGGAGACACAGACTCTGAAACAGGCTCCAGGCTCTGAGCTGTCAGCACAGAACCCGACGCGGGGATTGAACTCACGGACAGTGAGATCATGACCTGAGCCGAAGTCGGATGCCCAATCGACTGAGCCACCCAGGCGCCCCTACATTTTAGTTTAAAATTAATTTCCACATTACCATCTTTAAACAGACAATAGTAATTTTCTAATATGCACTAAAAACAATGCCTGTTAAGTTAATCTGTTGCTTCAGTTACCACCTCAAAACCCTTCACATACTACCAGTATTTAGTGTGCACAACTTCGTTAGGCAAACACTGAGGGCAGGAACAAAAGCCCTGTGTTTGAACTCCACTCCTCTCCTCACCTGCTGCGTGGCCTCGCACAAGTGACGCAGCCTCTCTGAGTCTTGGGTCCTCCCCTGGCAAATGGCCGTGAAAACTCCAAAATAATAAGGTCATGGTGACGATGACATTCAGTGGCACTTGTGAATGCCCCAGGTATGACAGGTGTTCAATAAATACATTTATATTTTAACAAATGCAAAATGACAGAAAGTAAGAAGGATGAGAAGACAGTGCAGCCAGAAGAATAAAGTTCCTTAACTTTGTCCAAATCCAAAGGAGTATCTGCAGTCTGCCATGGGTCAGCCGCACAACAGCCAGGAAATGTTCGTCCACGTTAAGCAAAGTGCTGGCAATGAAAAGCTATTTAAAGCACCTTAGCCTAACCAGGGTATTAGCTACGAATAAGGCTTTAAGGGGAGGGAGGACCAGCCTGTGGTTGTTGACAACCAGTCATTACCAATAACGTGAGTTCAACGGCCGCTTACAATGTCTTTGAACGTTGATCAGAATTAAACCGAAGAAAGAGAAAAAAATTCAGCAGATGACAAAATAGTCTAGACTCCATCTTTGCACATTCTCCAGAAAAGATTAAGTCTCTTACAAAAGCCTCAAGCGGACCCTAGCAGTAAGAAACCTGGAACACGGAAATTGCGTATGTACATTACAGGTCTACACGTATAATTATTTTTTAGTGTTTGTGCTGATGTGGGTCAGGTTGCTTTCGAAAACTGGCATAATTAAGGTGGTTTGATGGCAAGTTATTTCATAAGTAACTGCACAGATTAATAAATCAATGGAAATGCATTTAAATGATGGGCGGAGGGGCTCAGTTCTCTTGGGGTAACTTGGAAGCAGAACCAGTAAGGTAGATGCTCCCAGGGTTCCTGATTCATGGACCCAAAGGGGATGCAAAATGCCCGGCCACCAGAAGATGGAACAAAAAGGGCAGTGTTACCAGGAGGTGCCCCCAGGAGAGGAGCAGAGGAGGTTCTATTCTGCAGAAAGAACAAACCACGCTGGCAATTTCCAAGCTAAAGCTGATATATCAGGGGCAATATAAAGCAAGACCAGAAGTTGTCTCTGTCCAAGGAACCCGAGTCTTTATTGAGGCACACTCCACAGCCCTCTCCATAAACCAGGTGGACCAGGGCACGGGGTTGAGGGCGAGTGGTTGAGATGTGGCTCAGAAACCCTTTGTCCTCACCGGACTTTTCTCCTCAATTCTGTTTTATTCTTCAAACACAAGAGCTAATACTTTGCCTTTAAAGAGAGATAACTTACAGCCACTTACAAAATCTTTGTTTTGCCCTATCAATAAGCATGTCTATTTTTCTAATATCCCTCAAGCTAATTTTTAGCCAGCAGCCCACTCTTCCTGTGCTAACACTAACCACACTAATTTCCAAACTGTGGTTAAGGCTTCACCTTTCATTTCTCTGTTTTGCTTTTTAAAGTGGAGGTAGATCAAAATAATAATAATAATAATAATAATAAAATAAAGTGGAGGCAGATCCTATTTAGTTAAATGGATGGGCATATAATAGAACATTAATGTGGAGAAGGAGCCTTGGTTGTTACCTGGCTCCAGTTTTACAGATAAGGAAATGGAAGCTCGGGAAGTTTTACTTTCTAAACATTCTCAAGGCCATAGGATCAGCCAGCCATTGACAGACCTTTCTCATCTTCCTACAGTCCGAAAGTTGTGTTTGTTGCTTACTTCTGCGTGTAAGAACAAAGGGGCCTAATGAAAGGAATAAGGACATGGGACGGGGGTGGGAGGAAAAGAAAGAAAACATGAGATCACATAGGGAAAGAAGGAATAATCGATGAAATCTGCCTGAATAGAAAAACAAGGAAACACTTGGGGGCCGAGACAGGCCACATGAGCTGTCAGACGTGGAGCCTCCTTCGAGAGGCTTAAAGAAGGCAGCTTTTCCATGAATTCTGCCTTTTTAAAAAATGTTTG
Source organism: Leopardus geoffroyi (assembly GCF_018350155.1). Lineage (NCBI taxonomy): Eukaryota > Metazoa > Chordata > Mammalia > Carnivora > Felidae > Leopardus > Leopardus geoffroyi. The sequence goes on along the minus strand of NC_059327.1, from coordinate 192,970,562 downwards.
CTTATTTATTTATTTTGAAAGACAGGGAGGGAGGGAGGGAAGGAAGGAGAATCCCAAGCAGGCTCCACACTGACAGCGCAGGGCTCGATCCGATGAACTGTGAGATCATGACCTAAGACAAAATCAACAGTCAAATGCTTAACCGACGGAACCACCCAGGCACCCCCAATTCTGCTTTCTAGTAGATGAGAGGAGAGGGAAAGAGAATGAAAATTAAACAGTACAGTATTAAGCACCAGGCAAAGCATTCATAGTAACCTGAAGCATGTTTAAGGACTCAAAAACTAGCAAGGGGAAAAGGGAACTATAATTTTGTTTTGCTTCTAAGAATATGTGAATGGAAGTCAGATAGATATAGATATAGATATAGATATAGATATAGATATAGATAGATAGATATATAGATACATAGAGACAGATATGTATACATATATAATGAATAGTCTGTAACATATAATAAATAGTCTATAATTGTCTATATAATTAATAGTCAATGATAGAGTCACAATTTGAGCATCATTATCACATAGCCCACTAACTAACATAATGTGTCTATCCTTCATATTGATGCCATTTCGACCAGACACAGTGCGAAAACATCCGGTACCTCAGTCCCCGTGGATTACCACCAGAATGGCCTCTCTTGGAGGGCAGGGGCCACATCACATGCATCTCGGTATCCCTCAACAGGTACAGCCAAGGCTTTGTGCAGCACGAGAACACAATAGATATTTGCTACATGAGTCAGTAAGAGAAAGTAATGGTCTCGCTAACAAATAAAGGGGGAGCGAGTCTAAAAGGACGCCACGCAGGACTGTTTGCCCCAGCAGCTTGCATGCAAATAAAGTGCTAAACCCTGTCAAGAAATCAAAGCCACATTTAAAAATCAAATGAGATCCCTTTTTTATTGGAAGGACTTGGGTCTGGATCTGTGGTCTGCTAATGCGTGAAAGATGGTCCATGTCATTATCAGCCAGATCCTGAAAATATGGATGACAAGCCCCTGAATTACGCAGAAGAGGCAAGTCTTTGCCTCACTAAAAATTCAAGAGCCTCCCTTTTCTTATTGTATTCCCGATTATTTCCGATTTCAAAGCAAACTTCATCATTCACGTGAAAAATACAAGCCCTCTGGCCCTTTCTGCTCAGGCTGCAAATGCTTCTCATATGAAAAGAGGCTTTATAAGTTCAGCCTTTATTTGCCTCATTATTTATCATAAGGCCACACTGTATAAGGATAATATGTATTTGCTTACAGGGGATCAGCCAACGTCACAGAGCTGGGTGACGTGACATTCCGGCCAAAATTCAAGTTTAAAACTAACCATTTTCTCTCTGAATGGCAACGGAAAGAAAAAAAAAAAAAAAAAACACAACACACACCGGCTCAGCCAGGGAGCAAGAGGGGGAGGTGGGGAATTAGCAAATCTCTGAAAAATAAAGCTGCATAATCTGCTATATTTCAGGCCGCCTTTATCCTCCAAATCCCCTATCTTTGTTTAAGCTACAAACGGACTCTATAAAAATCAGCTCACTGGACTCCCCTATTATACACCTCCCTGCACAAATCAAATGAAGCCTTGCCTGAAAAGCTGATAAAAAAAAAAAAAAAATACACCACCACACGACACATGAGCAAGCTGATGTAGTTAAAAAGTGGTTATTATTTCTAATTCTTTCCTTTCTCTCCGGGGACTGGAGCATCTTTCCGAGGAACACACAAAACTCTGGCACTGAGCACACTTCGCCCCTGCATTTGTTTTGAATGGGGATTTTCTAAAATCGCCACCACCCCAAAGTGTTTCATCATCAGCATTGATCTTTAACACCTCGGGAGGGAACCGAACCGTTGTGGTGTAACTGTTTAACATCGGGGCATACCCAGGACCACCTGCGAGCATCTGCTCTCAAGATCCAGCTTTTCCTGGAGAAAACGCATTCTTCTTACGCTGACATCAACACTGGCACGCACCTTCCAGGTACTGGGGTCTGTCCCGTCTCATTCTACTCGCATTTCTACTTACAATGAATTCTCAATTCCGGCCAGCAATGTCAGAAGCATATGGCTTTCTTGTCCTGGCTTTCTTCCTGATTATTGGCATAGTGGGAGACCCTGACATGCTCAGCGTCCATTGCTCTGCTCTCCAGGTCCCCAATCCAAACCCCCGTGGCCCTTTGCCCGGCGGCACAGCACCAGAAACCTCGGCTTCACGGTCACTATCATGGCAACAAGTGCATAATGTTTAACCTTTGACTAACGCCTATCTCACCTGTGACACTGGGGGTTCCACACGGGAAGAGCTTGAATCCTCCCTGCCTGATCCAGTGAGCTAGGCGTGATAAAGACTCAAGACTTCACCACTTACCACGTTACAGATTTTTTTTGGTAATAATAATATCAGCTAATATTTACAGAGTATGTACTATCAACCAAGCACTTCATACATATCATCTCACACATGCCTCCCCCCAAACTGTGAAAGGTGGCCACTGGTATCATCCTCTCACTTTTCAGATGAGAAATAGAGGCTTCGGGAGGCTAAGTCATTTGCCCAGATATTAAATCATGGGATAGAATCAGGGTTTAAGTTCACAGAGGCCGGCTTCAGAGCCCCGGGGCTGACCCGATAGATCTATCTCTTCAAGTAGCTGCGTCCCACACTGGGCCAAGAAGTGATCAGGATGAGACTGTCGTGTCTGATTCATCATTGTGATTCCTGATACCGGGTACTACGCTCCTTGTCCTGACACTTTCCTGGCACATGCAACAACCCCGTCCTATTAAGTGTTATCGCTGTTATTACCCCCATCGACTGTTAAGAGCACTGCCACTCAGACATCAGGTGAGTTCTCTGAGGCTATTTGGGATGTAAGAAGCAGAGTTTAGTTTAAACTCATGTTTTTGGGGGGCAAAGTTTTCCCAGCGTTTCCAAAGAGGAGCTGGAATTGGGGAAGGGGGTGTCGTGGGGAGAATTATTCTTGCCCACCAAAAGTAATCAAATAGAAATAGGGAAAGGGTATACTTAGGAGAAGGAAGAGGAAGTCAAAGGACACAGTATGCTGGGCTCATAGCAGGGACTCAAGGAGGCATTGGTTCAATTAGCGTGGAATGGAATGGAATGGAATGGAATGGAATGGAATGGAATGGAATGGAATGGAATGGAATGGAATTCAAACACCTGGCCAGCTTCGCCCTCGGCACAGGCCTATTCCAATTTCTGGCATATGGGTTTACTCACCGCCATGGACTGAAGTCATATGGCCCTAACCAGGACTTCATCGTCCTCAGCGTGATGGTATTTGGAGATGGGGTTCTGGGCAGCTCATTGGGATTAGAAGAGGTCATGAGCAGAAAGTCTTCATAACGAGATTAATGCCCTTGTAAGAAGAGGCACCAGACAGTGTGCTTGCCCCTCCCCTCCTACTGTGTGTACAGAGAAGAGGTCATGTGAGCACAGGGCAAGATGGTAGCCACCTACAAGCCAGAGGAAAGCTTTCACGAGGACCCAAACTGGCCAGACCCTCGATCCTGAACCTTCCAGCCTCCACAACTGTGAGAAAATTAATTTGCGATTCAAGACACCAGTCTGTAGTATTTTATTACGGCAGCCTGAGCTGACTACTATACTCAGACTTTCCTAAAAGGCCTTTGGGGCCCTCTTCTGCCTGCTTCAGTTTCTAAATCCCTTGGTCTGACCTAGACTGTCTTCGGCTAGTAACGTTCTTTGGGAATGTTTTCTGCCCATCTGGTCTGCCTGCTTCCGTCCTAAAGTAGTCACTTCAGGAAAGCAAACCAAAACCAACCCAAAGCTCTCTGAGGCAAATCTAACTCCTTTTTCAAAACCTACCCAGTTGGCCTTTCAAGCTGTGGGTGAGATTCTGAGAATGTCCCAACGGGAATTCAGAGGCCTCGCCTTGACAAGTAGATCTGTTCCTTCAAAGCAAGTTTTTGTAAACAATTTAGCCTATCAATCTCAACTTGTGCAGATTCCAATCTGCCTTATTATGGATTCGAACCTGCTGTACAGAGAAAAAAAAAAGTCTCCCTCCCTAAAGATCCGTTATTTCAAACACCCAGCTTTATGATTTTTCACCTCCCAGCTCTGCCTTTTCAAAGGAGCTTGGGACTTGGTTGGAGCTTTCTTTTATAAATGAAATGCAATTATTACTTATGCATTTCAATACATCCTAAAATGGTAAAGAACAATACTACAGCACTCACAATAACAATACCTTCCTTTTTATCCCCTGCCGAGCTCCAAACGTTACTTCATTAGTGCGGATTTGATCACAATGCTCTTTGCCACCATAGTGTGTATTCCAGAGCCCAAGGAGGCTGCAAATCTTGGATAATGTATGATTATTAACCTACATCAAGCAAATCACAGTGGCTCAGTATACTGTTTTTTCTCCCAATTCAGTCCCTCATTAATAACTTTAATTATTATGCGTGGATAGAATAGGATTTATATAGTTCAGAAGCCTGAAATTGCCATGGCAAACTCATTACCATCTCCAGCTATAGTTCTATACAAAAGTCAAACTGGAAAATGTGAGAAATCGCCTAATACAGAAAGTTGTATTTTGATAGAGAAAGCCAAGGTGGTTTCTCATCTGCTTGGACAAATACACAAATCTGAAGTATCAGCTGTTGGGACAAGGTTGAGGGTGGTGCAGAAAATGGGATGCATTCTTCCCCGAAAAGGGGTTTGCCAACAAAGCAAAGCCAATGCAAGCTTAAAATGAACACTCTGCACTGCACTTAGAAAACCAGATTATGCAAATCCATCCACTGTCCACCTAGCTACTGTTATGCTCTCCTGGCTGACTTTGTTAAGTTGGGGAGAAAGGCAAAGGGGGTGTTTGTAATCATCTGCACTAGTGGCTGCGGTTACACAAACCACAGTTGGGGAAACTACCCTCGATAGAAACTGGACACACATCTTTAAAAACCACCAGAACAAAAAAGAATGAAACTGTAAATGAGGACAGGCACCAAACCCAGGCCCCTTCTCAGATGGAGAGTTCAGACGAAAGGTCAGCACAGCGAAAGATAGGGTCCCAAATCAAAGGACCCTGCTTGTTACCTTGATATAGCGTATTTCCCCAACTTTAATAATAATGCAAAGGAAGGAATAAAAAGGGATCTAATCTAGTCATTCATGATTATAGAGTGAATTGAGGCGGGGGGTGGGGGGCATATAATTTCATCCTGCAGAAGATGCTGTCAGCAGCATAATTCAGATGACTTTTAACAAATACCCCATTTTTGTACAGGAATACTTGGCATCTTGTATTGACTCTTGAATCTTGAACTTGATTCTTGAAAAGTTCTGGAAGTTCCTGACAAATACAAGGTGCCCAAACGTAGTCCAGGAATTGGTCTTGGCATCAGGGATCTGGCTGCTGACAGAGCCCAGGCAAATGACTCTGGGTTATAAAACCGACCATCTACAACTTGGGGGTTACTCTAACTGCCTCAAAGGGAAGCTTTGGGATACGATGGAATAATGGAGGAGAAAGCCCCATGGAAACAGCAGCACGGGGTAAAAACTTACTTGTGTGGCGCCAGTGAATCCAGAGTTTGCTCATTTTCCAGTTATCCACTAATAGGACGAATGTCGCCTTGCGGAATAGCAGGCAACGTGATCCGATGATTTACTCTGTCTTAACTATCATACACAAAGTACGCTAGTCATCCAGGCAATAATTAACTTCATTTCTATGTTGCCTAATTACCATGTTTACTTTTCATGTTATCATCACATAGTGTCTTATTTTTAAAAATATTGTTATTAGCGGCAACAGATAAAATAAATAAAAATCTATTTTTATTTATAGTTGGGGAAGCTACATGGGAAAGATAGAACTGCAGAAGGCAAGGTATTGTTTTAGGGATACATCTTGACACAGCAAAAGAAAAGAGGGTTTGACCTGGGTAGAAAAAAAAAAAACAAAGCCCAATAATCTGAGTTCAGATTTTGACTTGATCTTCGTTTTCCCATCTGATAAATGAAAATAATAATAATCACCTTTTCAGAACCCGACAGAAGAGATAGAAAAGATGCTTTATGTGATATTCCTAGCCTAGTTTGTGGATCATAGCAGTTCTCCTTAAGTGGCTATAATACTAATGATGATGGCCAAAAAAAAAAAAAAAAAAAAAAAGCCCATTGTGTCTGACCTTTGCAGTAAGATGTTTGAAAGCCCACACACTGAGGCAGTTCACCCAACAGTGACATATTTAATCTTATTGATTTAGTAAGTAAATGCATGAATGAGAGAAAGAATCCTATTGATTTAGTAAGTAAATGCATGAATGAGAGAAAGAAAGAAAGAAAGAAAGAAAGAAAGAAAGAAAGAAAGAAAGAAAGAAAGAAAATAAATGAAAGAAAATTTAAGAAACACACCAACATTACTAGTCACTAAAAATTTCAAAAGTTGAAGCTCTGCTCCCTAGAACAGTGCCTGGTGCTCAGAATGTATCATAGTGAATGAAACGAAACTGTATTAAACAAAATTCCCAAACACACATGGTTGCACTGAGGGCCACCATTACCTGGCCTTCACCTTATGCTACGCGGACATGTTGATCTGCACACTCCCTCTCTTGACCAACCCCTATCCCTCTCTGCCATCACTGGTACCCCCCCTCTGGCTGTTGCCCACATCCAAGAAGCCCCGACTTCCTCGCCATTTCCCACCAAGGATGAAGCAGAACTGATTCCCGTCTTCTAAGGACTCATGCAAACGGTCAACATTCCTCAAATGTGGGGACTGATTATGTACCCAGATGGGGTATCAAACTATGAGTGCTTGTTCATCTCCAGGCCCCTTGTAGTTTGTGTTCCAGTTCACCTTCCTCTCCTGCACTACTTGCCCGTGGCCCCCTGACACTGCCATGGTGGGAGGCAAGGAGGGGGAAATGTAAAGGGTCCTGGAGGGCCTATAAAGACAAGAGCAACCATCCATGGATCTGGTCCTGTAGGCAGGTGCAGGCATGGCGCCACAGCCTCTGAGCAGCAGCCTGTGTGTGTCCAACGACACCAGCCATGGCAGATGGAGGCCACCCCCAGCCTCCTGCTTCTCGTCCAGGGCTCCTTCTTCTCTCCCACTCTCTGGGCCCCTGATTTTCAGCTCTAGGCAGGAATGGCCCCTCCACCCATCTGCTCCCTGTGGCTTTTCTTTCTAAAAAAATTTTTTTTTTAACGTTTATTTATTTTTGGGACAGAGAGAGACAGAGCATGAACGGGGGAGGGGCAGAGAGAGAGGGAGACACAGAATCAGAAACAGGCTCCAGGCTCTGAGCCATCAGCCCAGAGCCTGACGCGGGGCTCGAACTCACAGACCACGAGATCGTGACCTGGCTGAAGTCGGACGCTTAACCGACTGCGCCACCCAGGCGCCCCTCCCTGTGGCTTTTCGATAACACACACTGCACAGATTCCATCTCACCTACCTCATTCACTGGCATGCATTTGCTCCTTCATGTTCATTTATTTTTGAGGGAGAGAGAGATGGGGGCAGAGCGCAAGCGAGGAAGGGGCAGAAAGAAAGGGAGACACAGAATCTGAACCAGGTTCCGGTCTCCGAGCTGTCGGCACAGAGCCAAACATGGGGCTCGAAACCAAAATCATGACCACAAGATCATGACCTGAGCCAAAGTTGGACGCTTAACCGACTGAGCCACCCAGGTGCCCCTCACCACCATGCATTCTTCTCTAAACTTCCATCCCTCTCAGACAACTACAAGAAAGAAAGAAAGAAAGAAAGAAAGAAAGAAAGAAAGAAAGAAAGAAAGAAAGAAAGAAAGAAAGAAAGAAAGAAAGGAAAGAAAAGAAAAAGCAATAAAGTAAAAACCTTTCCAGATAGAAAAATTAAACCTCCCCACATAGTCTTCCTGAGTTTGTTCCCTCAAAACACAAGAATCCAACCTTTACATTATCGATTTGCCCACATTTTTTAAAGGCTCGTTCCACCCTCAACTTTGACTTGACTCTTTTATCTAACACCTAATCTAACATTTCTGCAGTTCTTTAAATGGCATGAATAAAGCACTGGGCACGAGGGGATGTTAATACTGCTAGTAGAAAACAATTTAAGCAGAGGGGAGCCTGGGCAAGTCACAGAATCTTCATGAACGCACAATATCAAATTGTGCAGGTTTGAAATATAATCTATATCATATCTGCAGACCTTCAGATTCTGAAGCATTGATAGTTTATTCTTCAGTTTATTAAACAAACAAAATTCTACAATTTACCTCCCTTTGCTTTTAAATAAAATGTGGTAGAAATTCCTGTCAATAGAGACCTCTACACAAAAAGATTTGCTATCAAATATTTAAATTAAAAAAAACACAGAAAAACTTTCAAGTGTTTCTCTGAGGTCTTAAGTTTTTTTTTGAAGTTTATTTATTTATTTTGAGAGAGAGAGATTCAGGGGAGGGGGAGAGAGAGAGAGAGGGAGAGAGAGAATCCCGAGCAGGCTCCACACTACCAGTGCAGAGCCCAACGAGGGGCTCAAACCCACGAACCATGAGATCATAACCTGAGCCGAAGTCACAAGTTGGGCCCTTAACTGACTAAGGCACCCAGGCACCCCTTTTTTTAAGTTTATTTATTTATTTTGAGAGAGAGAGCGTGTAAGTCGGGAGGTACAGAGAGAGAGAGCAAGGTCTTAATTTTTATTTATTCCCCCATAAGAAATTATGTTAACTAATTTATACTTAGTGTTAAATATAAATATTGGCAAAATGGATATTTTTATATATGTAATTACAGGGGGTGAGAATAGAAATTTAAACTATATTTTTTATAATAATAACTAGTGCTGCTAGGTATATAAGAAAATAGACTTCCGTATATATATTTTTGAATTTTTATTAGTTTTCTTTGTTTTTGAGAGGCAGAGAGAGACAGAGCGCGTGTGGGGAGGGGCAGAAAGAGGGGGAGACACAGAATCCGAAGCGGGCTCCAGGCTCCGAGCTGTCAGCACAGAGCCCGATGCGGGGCCGAACTCACCAACCGTGAGATCATGACCTGAGCCGAAGTCGGACACTCAACTGACTGAGCCACCCAGGCGCCCCTTCCTTCTATATTTCTGACAGGAGTTCAGAGGGAAATAAACTTAAGGAACAAAATTTGCCATATCCATTAAAAGTCTTTAAATATAAAAATAGTTTTAAAATCTACACTTCTTCTATCCAGTACTTTTTCTTTTATGAATTTATTCAAAGGAAAAGAGGACCTTTCTTCTCAAAGATTTAGTAAGGGCATGTTCACTCAGACACAATGAACAGCAGTACAAAAAAAATAAAGATTCAAAACAGAAGATCAGCTAACTATACGAAGTTCTTTCGTGAAATAGAATATTACACAGGTACTTAAAGGGATCTTGTAAACGAAACCTCTATGAGAAAAGATGCTGATTATATATTGAGCAAGGGTAAGAGCAACTTACAGAAGGCATACAATATAATCTCAGTTTTGTAAAAAAACAAATAAACAGACATTTGAACATGGAAAACAAAGATCAGCAGTACATAAGCCAAATATTAAGTGGTTTGTCTCTAAGCTAGGCATAATTCTATTTTCCCTTTTTTCTCTTTTGTCTCTCTCTCTTAATAATTTATTGTCAAATTAGCTAGATACAGTGTACACAGTGTAGTCTTGGCTTTGGGAGTAGATTCCTGTGATTCATCGCTTACATACGACACCCAGTGCTCATCCCAACAAGTGTCCTCCTCGAGGCGCATCACCCACCTTCCCCACCCCCCCAAACTCCCACCCCCATCAACCCTCAGTTTGTTCTCTATATTTAAGAGTCTACTATGGTCTGCCTCCCTCTCGATTTGTAACTTACTTTTCCTTCCCTTTCCCTATGGTCTTCTGTTAAGTTTCTCAAATTCCACATATGAATGAAAACATATAATATCTGTCTTTCTCTGACTGACTTATTTCACTCAGCATAATACTCTACAGTTCCATCCACGTTGTTGAAATGAGCCGAAGACATGAATAGACACTTAACCAAAGAAGACGTCTTTTCTCTCTTTTCAAAATTGTCTTCAAAGACCATATATCACTGATTTTTTTTTTTTTAACAAATGTATTATTTCTCAAAGAAGGGACTTTAGACTAAGGATTTACCTCTCATGGTCATTCAATAATTGTTGAAAACCACTAATTCCTAGAGTCATTGAAATGGGTTTGTTTTAATCCGAAATTACTTTCAACTTAGTTTAATAGTTAAGTGTAGTAGTTAAGCTGACAGATATAGAGTCAGAAGTACAGGACTTGGGGGATCCGTTTAGAATATCCAACCAGTGGTATCAATGTGTGATGTCATCAGCTGTTTGGGAGGGATCCATAAATGGGGCATGTTGCTCAGATAGAACATTGGGAAAACATTTAGTAATTCCATTAGCTGTGTCATATGTATATCATTGTTCCTCACCGACCTCCCACCACCAAAACTTTTGGCATTGTGAGACCAAAATAATGACAGTTATATTTCTAAAAATGAAGAAGAGGAAGGAGGAGGAAGAGGAAGAGAGAGAGGAGTGCTTAAGGGTAAAACACACAAAGAGCTTTGAACACTGGAAATTATTTTTCTGCAACCTTCATATGATATATTGCCCAAAACTCGAGACTATCACCAGCCTTGATGACTTTTGATGTTTATTCCTACACTACATAACATTAATTTGTATTTTGCTACACACATAAAAAAATCCAGATTTATTTATGTCAAATGGAAAGACATGCATTTGCTTTCAAACAGTCTATAAAGGCTTTTAAGGCTACCAGAGGTGTCCTCAGAGGGACGTGAAAATCTAGTTCATATGTATTAAGTACAAGGAGACAGAGAACATTTGGCAAATTATTGAACAAATGTTAGGAGTGTTAAGTGTAGAATGAATGAATATGCAAATAGATGAAATAACATTTGCAGTCCCATATTGAATAAATTCTCATCGTGGATTGTTTACCCGTAGTTTATGCAAATCTTCTCAATTCACGCTGGCTGATATTTCTAGAAATTTGGGGTCCTTTGATGAAGGGGCCAGCTAAAAATTCTGAACCCACTTCTCCAGAATTGGAAAATCTCTATCCTTTTCATTATCTGTCCAAAAATCTTTGTGATAGGAGAAGAAATGAAAAGTTAATTTTTAAAAAAATTGGAGGAAGAGGGAAATAGTGAGAGAGACAGACAGCCTTCCAATTCTTCCAAGTGGAATTTTCAACTGGGCTTTTCTTTAATTAAACCAATCTAGGGAACCCTCAAAATCATTTTTCTTTAGAATCTTGAATCTTCACCCCCACCCCCGCTCCATCAGTTTCTGAAACTCCTTTTGATGATCTAAATATTTTAAATTTTCTTTTGCACATAATTTTTTGGAGGAGTTGACAGAGAGTACAATGCAGAAAAGAAAAAAAATGAGTCAATTGTTGTGGTTTTAAAGTACTCTAAAGCAACTTATTTTTTACTGAAGTCGATTATATTTTATATCAGAATTCAAATTTTTATACTTCTAAAAATTATAGTAAAAATGCATGGTAAAAGCATGTGTTCACTTGTTAGATTATATGAGGGCGGTTCCTCAAATAGGAAATAAAGGAATCACGCCATAACATGGTTCAAGTCATACGATTAATGGCAATAAAAAATTTAAAACTTAGGATGGAGACGGGAAAGAGATACCGCAGATTTTATTGCAAGACCTCGATGACTATTTCTCGGTTTTGCTGGAGTAGCACGCAACTATGACGTCTCCATTTGAAAGAAATCAGCTTTGTTTTGGATTCTCTAAGAGACAGTTTCCATCATTTCTTTCCTGTGGATGCTTAACTGTTGAAATTCTTCTTTCATCCTGTTGCATTTGGTTATGTTCTCAGCTTACCCTGCCCTAAACAGGCCTCTTGTGAGTCGTGGAGGTCTATAGGTGTCTATCAGGATGCCGTCTCTAGCATACCTACACCGCAGACCTTTGGTTCTTTGCCCATGGATCAATCCCACCAGGCATCCAATAGTGTGAGCTGTTCATCTGATTGCCCCTCGATATCCTTTGCCTTTCCTGCTACTAAAGTCAGCATGTCAGGTACTAATTCATGAACTTCATGTATCAGTCTGATTTTTGTCTCATGCTAACGTGATACCTGCCTAATATAATTCATGGACTTCTAGAGCATACCCATTCCTTGGGATTCTCTTTGCCCTTGGAGAGCTGCGTTTGGGATGACTTTTTCTCAATGTGCATGAATGCATATTTTTCTTCTATACTAAGTGACACAACTATTCTGTCTGTCTTGATTTCTTACTCTGCCCTACAGGTGTATACTCATTCATAGTTTGACAGACTTTTCCGTTCTAATGACTACTTGGACTATTTCCTTAATGGAATCGCTGAAACCTTAGGTATACTTAAAAAAATTTTATCTCCTGTATCACAAATGTAACATTCAGAAATGAGACCAAAATGCATAGCTCAACTCAGAAATATATGGCCAGGAAGGACTCTCCCAATCAAAAAGGCTACTTGTGGGCCTAAATTGAGCCCTTTAAAGAAAACGCATAAACGTTCTCAACTGATCAGGATCAAAAACATAATTTGATAATTGATAATAGTTATCATCGAGTTTTACCAATTCTATTTTAGTTCTGATTCACACACACAGAATCATGGGACTTTTGTTGCCTCCGGGGATGCTGAGCTCTGCCTCTCATTCGGAGGCAGACCATTTCATGTTGGACCACTGTTTTTTTTTGAAAGATCTTCCCTTTAAAGCGTGACAGCCTATCAGCATGTTAACTTCCATCACTCCCAACTAGTTCTGGTTTATTCATTCAACAAATACTATTCAGAGCCCACTGCGGTGTCAGGTGAAGTATCAGGTATTGGAGAGGAACGATGAAAAGACTGTAATCACTGTCTGAAGACACCTCCAATGAGGTCCCACCTGAGCCTCGTGTAAACAGGTAACCATGAACTACGAGAGCTAGGCCATGATGGGTGCCATGTGCCACATGTCACAAGCACAGAGTGAAGGGAGCAATTTAGTCCTCTGGAGAGGTGGATCGTGAAGGATGAGAACGGGGACACCAGGCAGGGAAGACACGGAAAGCACCCAGGATGGTTCATTCTATCCCCAGTTTAAAAATTCTTCACCTCGTCTTGATGGATGTAGGGCAACCCTTGTGGCCACTCTAATTGGTCTCTTCTCCCCGGTACGCTTACTTTCCTGGGTTCTGTTCACCCTTTGTAACTTCCTCAGGGAGGTTTAGCTTGGCCTGCCTTCTACAGCCACTTCTGTGGAGACCAGTTTAAGCCTCCAATTTGCTCTCATGGCATCCCGTATATTTTGGTCACGGCACTTATCACAACTGAAATCAAAGATGAATGAATGTATCTTCATTTTATTGGCTCTCTGTCCCTCACGAATCTAAAGTCTAAATCATATAGAATTATCTAGATGCCAGGGTCTAGATTATAAACCTCATGAGAGCAGGGACCATGGCTGTCTCGTTTACTGTATCTTCAGAGGAAAAGCAGACAGGAGGGCCCAGAAGAACACAGTGCGTATTTATCGAACAGACACACGAATGAATAAGCACGCTATTTCTTACACAGCGTGGTTTGGGATTCTTTAACCTACAGCGGGCTCCAGTTGGTTTAATGTGTAGGTTTACAGAATTGAACTTATGCTTGCAGACTTGTCCATCCTGCTTCTAGACACAGGGGACAGGCCTCCAGAGAATGGCATTTTATGAACAGTAGATGCCTCAGAATTTAGAATTCTCTGTCAGAAAGGGTGGAGAAGAAGTAACTGTTCCCAGGCCCTGAAGGGCGGTGACCCCAGAGAGAGGATGAGGAGCCCGTAAACAAAGGACACACGGTCAGCCCATCCTCCCCCATGGACCAGTCAGTACAATAAAAAGTAAAGGACACGCATGGAATCTGACAGCCCTCCTCCAATTTTCCATAGGTTTCGTGTACTCAAAACCCAACAGCCTCTTGAAAACCATGGAGAAGTTCTTTGAAGCCAAAGCAGACCATTAATCATTTCCCCAAACTGCCTTCTTTGCCTCCCTCGGAATGTGCTTCTTCCACTCTATTCCCTCCTCACTGACACCGCTCACCATGACCTCTGCCCAAATTCTACCCACTGTCTCCGCCAGGCCTGGCAGCCCCCACCCCCCTGCCAACAAGAAATAACTTCTCTTCGTGGGCTTGACGGGACAATTGATACTTGTTTGATGACACTTGTGAGGAAGCCTTGCATCATAGCTATGTACTTGTCTTATACGCCTGGTGGGCAGAATGCCAGGATGGCCCCCAAGATTCCCGCTCCCTGGTGTACGTACCCTGCAAAATCGCCTCCCCTCAAGCATAAGACCTGAGACTATAATGTTATATCACTCCGAGATATGTTACATTAAATGGCAGAGGGACTGTGCAGATGTAAATAAAGTCCCGAAACGGAGGAGTCTGTGTTCATCCAAGGGGAGATTGCTGTCATGGTGGGCCTGACCTAATCGGGTGAGTGGAATGGCAGAGAGAGTTGAAGGGAGAGAGAATTCTGTCGGTCCTGCAAGAACAAGCTGCCACGTTGTGCAGGGGACCATGTGCCAGGAAAGAGTGGGAGGCTCCTAGAAGCTGAAAACATTCTCTAGTTAACAGCAAACAAGAAAGTGGGAACTTCTGTCCTACAATGGCAAGAAACTGAATTTTGCCAGCAACCCTGAGCCTCATGCGGGATCATTGTCCCAGCTGAAACCTTGATTTCAACTCTGTGAGACCTTGGACAGAGGATCCAGCTAACCCGTGCCTGAACTCCTGACCCAATGTGAAATAATAAATGTGTCTTGTTTTCAGCTGCTACATTTGTGATAATTTGATATACTGCAATAGCCAACTAAAACACCTATCAGATAGGTTGTCTACAATTTTTTGCACATCATTGAATTCAATGAGTTTATTGAACTTTCATATTACAGTTGGCTTTGAGAGATTTCAAAGATGATTCAAAGAAGAAAATTAGGTAATATATGGTCTCTAGAAACCACATTACTTCAAGACTATATCCACAAAAAAAAAAAAAAAAAAAAAGGAGAGGAGTGTAAAAGTTTTAACTAGTCACTAGGTAGACTCTTGTGTTTTATAAAGAATCGAGAGACATGAATTTGAATCCTGGCTCTATCACTAACCAGCTGGATTCCCCTGAACAAGTCAAAGCCAAGTAAACTTCTTGGTATGTTATCTATGAATAATCATTATAATAGCTACTTCTCGCTGGTAAACTTCCATGTACCGGGGACTGCATACATATTATTTGCAAATACCATTATATCACTGCCAGATAAGCATTATGTTCATTTTACAGATGAAAACAGTGAGGCTTATAGTGAAGCTCAGAGATCTTAGGTGTAACAATCAAGGTCATATGGTTATTGCAGGACAAGGTTGATACCTAAAGCTTGTCTATCTCACAGTCTGGGTTATCTGCCTTTAAAACGAGGGGTTACTGTAAAGTCCTCTCTAATCAGACCATCCTGGAAATGCAGACTGAGTGTGCAACTTGCACAGCATAAGGCAAGGAGAGGACGCTCCTCCCCCACACCTCAGAAGGGAGTCACATGTGAGTTCCTGGCACTCCAAATATGGCCAGGCTGAGACAATGACAGAGACCCGGAGCCCGGGCAGGGAAACGGCACGGATTTAAGAACTCGTTTACTTAGAACAGTGGAAAAGGAAGTCAAGCGTGAACTTCTGAGCTTCAAAGATATTCTCAGGGCCCATTTGGGAATAAGCATAAATCTTCAAATTTATCCAAAGTTTAGCAAATTCACAATGACAAATGTAACAGTTCCCCTAAATTGAAGTTCATCTCTTGGCAGTTTCGAAGGCTTGGAGGGAATGCCAGCAACAAGGACTTGGAAGGAAATAAATCTTTAGATTCCCTGAAAACATAGATAGTTATTATGGAAGACATATGGAGGATCCCATACTGCGTTGAAAAAGAAAATTTATAAATGTCAGCTTCGTAGCAGCAATGTTGGAGGGATTTAAGCAATCCACACTTAACTATGATGAGAAAAATATGCTGGGGGTATGCATTTGCCATTAAGAACTAATTATTCTTAACCTGTGCTGTTTCTGGGAGAAGCGGATGAGGAAAGAAGGAGAGAAGGCTCCAGAATCCAGAGCAAGAAATTAGATTCTTTTTTTTTTCATCCAACAGATGACATTTAAAGATTCTCTCCCATTTAAAAAAGGTGCTGAGAAGCAGGATAAGGTCCACAACGCAGGCCTCTATGGCAGGAGAGTCGAGCTCTGAGACTCAAGGGGCCTCACTGTCTTCACCTCTGCGGTACAAATGGTCAATCCAACACCTGCTTCTGGGCACGTAGTAAGGATGGGATGAGACACTGCCATGCAGTCCTGCTTAGCCACTATTTACCACGGACCTCCTCTCTGTCCCCTCGAGCAGCAGACACAGAGGCTACGGAAACGAGTAGCCTCCACGGGCTTACAGATGGTCCCGATCTATGACAGAATTTTATAAACTGCAAAGCATTATCAGAACGCTGGTCATTTGAACTCATTCACCAGCCCAGGAGATTACCACTGGACACATTTGAAAAATGCCAACACAAGAATCCACTAAGTATCTGCTCATTTTTCTTTCAAATGATAATACCATAGCAAGAACTACTTATTTTGGACTAAAAATTGGAATCTGTGTCTCTTTTTCAACAAAACCATAGCTAATATTAGAGGGTCTTGTTTTTGTTTTTTGTTTTTTGTTTTTTTTTTTTAATTTCCTTTCCAAAAAGAAGTAATAAATAACATTGCAATTCAAAACCGGGGAAAGTAGGAAGAGAAAAGGTATCATATGCGCTCCCCGTGTCCCTGAGGGTCGGTCATCTCTCCTTCTCTTCCCGAAGGCTCTGAATGCAGATGGTGCCAATTAGTGCCCTGATTACAGCAAAGCTCAGAGCTAAGAATGGGAAGAACACAGTGGAAATGCCAACTGTCAAGAGATGCAAAGAGACCTCAGGAAGATACTACAAATATCTCACGAGAAATACACTACTTTTGAGAACTTCCATAACGAATGCCGACGAAGCAATGCTGAAAATGAGCCTGGATTTAATAAATCTTTTAATATTTCCACAGCTGGGCCGGCTTGCACGGGCCGGCGGACCATTTTCTTCAATAAGGCATGGCGCCGGTCTATTAGTTTATCAAGGCAATTATCAAGTGAAAAACAGTGGCCTCACTGCCGTGAACCTGAATAGTAACTCTCATAATTACTGATTTGGGGGCCCGTCTTTAAAAAAAAAAAAGATCTCCAAGTACTAAAGCGTTTTATAGGAAACACATTTGGGTACAGTGTCTAAAAGCATGAAGAACGATTAAGGGTATATTGAGCAGTTTGCTTACATAATTAGTCAGATACCAGGTATCATTTCTCTTATGGTTCTATTGAAGAGAAACAAAGAAGCAAAGGAACATTGCTATTTTATGCAGGCAACCTTAGAAAAGTTGACCGTTACTATTTTTTTTTTTTCAACATAAAAGTTGGACTTTCTTAAATACCTCCACCAAAACGTGAATAAACGTAGCTGGCGTCATCAAATGCGGGTCCTACTTCACACGTATAACATGATAAACGTTTCCAGAGGAAATTTCATGTGGATTTGAACATCTCTCAGGTAGCTAACTTCCACGTTCGAACTATTTTCAAAGCTGGCCTTAAGTCCGAGACACAACACGCGAACAGTCGTTCTTTCACTGAGAACCATCAGAAGGGAAAGAGAGGAGTGGCACGGAGATACCATGCACATCTGTGAGGCAGTACCCTCCCCAACATGACGGACTAGGCTCGCCTTCTGATAAGATGCTGGAAGAATGCTTTGTTTTTTCATTGCTCTCAAGGTAACTAACCCAACCTGGCAGAGCAAATAATGTATTTTTCAAAGTAAAACGAAGATGAACGATCAACGCGTAAGTAAGATTATTCAAAGGCAGGATGAAGTAAGACACACATACTTTTAGAAAAGTTTGTAACAATAACGTAAGGCTCTGTTTACTCCAGATAAGGTGGAGAACTTGTCTCATAAAAAAGGAGTCGCTTTATTGCCACGCTCCCAAGTGACCTTACTTCCTCCTTCTACAGATCTTCAAAATGATTATGAGCCTCAATTGTTGTCAGTTTGAAGTCTTCCTGACTTATTGAAAAGCCAAAGATACATGTTGCACCAGGGAAGCTATCATCAGAGAGTAGATTAAAGACAACACCAATTGGGAAAGGATCAACTTCATAAAAATAAACAAGTACATCATGATAGTTGCGTGAAGCTCATTCTCTCAGAATGAATAATAAAAGCAAACTACATGAAGGCACCAGGTTCTATAAGCTCCTGATTTCAGATATTCCAACATGACTACCTTGATTAAACAATAAATAATGAAACACACCATGATAGGTGATCTAAAAATCATGGACCCTCTACATTCTTAATGAAATCCACCTGAACGTTGCTTAACACAGTTGTAGAAGAGTGCTAATTTATCCCGACTGTAACAAATCCTCTATTTGACTTCATTTGCATAAATAAGGTGCATCCACAACCTGAAAACACAGCACAAATGTGACGATAGGGGGGAAGATGCTTAAATAAGCTCACCCCACTGAACAAGAACGTCACAAGCCAGAGTCATACAAAGGAAATACTGCACACATCCCAGCTTAACAGTGGGTTTTCAAAATGCTTTATGTTAAAAATATACCAATACCACATTTGGATACAGAGTCTAAAAATAGAGTGGTGACCCTTATTAAGAACAAGTTCACAATCAAAAGCGGAAGGCATGTATTTAAAAAGATCTGGCTAAAACCTGCTAACAGTCAAGTCCTACAAACAATAGTTCACTAGACCTTTAGCTCCTCCAAGGCAAGCGATGTTGCTCATTCGTCTTCTTATTGCCAGGGCACAGAAAGATGACACATGGAAAGTCCTCGAGAAATGTTCAGTGGATAAATAAGTGTTTCAACTGAAATTCTGTCCATTAAGATTCACTCAACGAGACTCATGTACCTAGTTAACCATTGCTAAGGATTACTTATTCTATGAAATTTGGTGGTACCATCAGACTTAATAGATTAGCAGACGAATCAAGTAGTGAAATTACCAACCCATAGCCAAAAGCATTAAAGGAAAAAAAAAATCAATCCTGGTGTTGTAGGTTGGGTCGATGTGAATCTCAAGTCCTTATTCTGCTTGTGGCTAAATTTCCAAATTGCTCTTTGACATTTTTGTTACTCCATGACACAAAATGAGTTGCTACAACTTGAGATTGCGATGATAGAAACGTATTAAACCGGGGGGAAATCATATGTGCAATAATGTGTCTGTGGTCTAAATAATCAGACCCCTTGAGTAATATTTGTACTATTGACCAGAGCTGCATTATTCACTCAATCCATTCTGAAAGCCTCATATTTGCAAGGTATTTTGGCATGATGGTTTCTGTCACGGCTGTAAGAAACAAAGGGTTTTAGGAGTTTAGAAAGAAGTCTTTGCCAGCCTGAGTCTTTTTTCACTAAAAGCATATTTGATCACTCACTTCTCAATGCCCCATGGTACTTTTGCTCCGCCTACTCCTCCAGTGTTGATGGTATTGCATTAGAGTTCATTGTTTATGTGTCTGACTCCCTCGTTAAACTATAAGCTCCTTTAACACAGGCGATTCTCACACTCATGTATGTATGCCCAGCATCTGCACAAATGCTGGCAAAGTCAACCGTGGAATGCCTGCAAGGTGGACTTTGGATTTAAATTTAGGCAGGCTTCACCCTGCACTCCCACCCTCTATTGAGGTGTTTTATTCTTTAGGTGGGGCTGGTGAGTACATTTGCTGAAAATAAACAGAGGCAAGACCACTGTGAATAACAGGAACAGGTAAATCTCTTAGAGGTTTTTTTTTTGTTTTTTTTTTTTTTTGTTTTTTTTTCATATGCTGAGTCATGCTCACATTGCTTTGGAGCTGCTCTGGAATTATCAAGATTTCATATCCAAGAATAAACTGGGATACTTGAAGGATCAAGTATGGCTCCCAGATTTAAGAAAGAAAAACACAGGATACCTAGTTAATTTTGAATTTTGGATAAACAACAAATAATTATGTAGCATAAATATGTCCCAAGCATTACGTTTGTGTACTTACATTTTATCTAGCAACACTGTCTTTAAGATGATGAGTAAATTGGAGGGAAAGAGGATTTGGTGAGATGTTTCTCGATAATTTTTTGTTATGTGGCATATTTATTTTCTTTAGCCCCCAGACAATAAATAACACTAGTACCTCCTGCCATTGTGATAACAAAAAACATGGCCACATTTATCCCTCTAGATCGTATTGCCATCTTGGTCTGAGAGCCATAGGAAGGACATGGGAATAGGAATGTATCCATGAAACCAAGAATCAGGAAATGCATGTGCCAGGATCCCATAGATATCTTAGTCACACAGAGTCTCAAAAACAACATATAATGTCCATTTCCTAGTTAGTACCTCATTCAGACCTCCCAACTAAGTTCTTAAGGGCAGTCAGAGGCCTAACATCCTCAAGTCTGTGTATTTGATAGTGAATTTTAACCCTATGATGAAAGATCCAACAATCGTCCAGGTTTCTTAACAGTTTGACATATAAAGGGAAAATTAAAAGTCACCAAATCCTAAAGATCAATTATAAATGCAATGATATTATACCTTTAACTTGTATAGCACTTGAAATTTATTCAAAACACTTTTCGGTCCATTAGCTCACGTGACCATTAGTATGGTACTTATTTATTGGTGAAGAGAGAGAATGTAACATCTGCTCAATCTATTGTCACCGCCTATTTGCAACTGTTGATATCATCAATTTGGAACCACAAACGGGGAGGTATTTAGTCTCTTTTTCTCCCTTTCAGAAGTCTGTCTGTTCATCTATCAGTTGCGAGCTCTCTCTTAAGTCTTTTTTATAGCTAGTCATAGATTTTTTATTAATGTCCCAAGAATATTTTCTTTTTGAGCTACTTAGCTGATTGTATTAACTTAAGGTAAGAGTTTTAAATAGAATGAAATCAAAAGTAAATGGAAAAATTTGTGATGAACTGTCCTCCTTTCAAAAATTGACTGTCTCTTTATGACAATGTCTGGCAAATAGCAAACACTTGTTGAGTTCTGAATGAATGAATCAAGGAATGAGTGCAGGAGCAAATGAATTTCAAATGAAAGGCTGCTTTCATCCTAACTTAATTTACTCCAAATCTTGCCAGCTTAATGAAGACTGCTATTTAAAAGGGCTACATGCTAAAATCATAACTTCAGAGGCTAGAGTCATCCAGAAACCACTTAGTGCAGCTCCATGCAAAGGAAAGCATTTTTCAGAGTCTTCTGAGACAAAGACATCTACATCCGTAGGAAACAAAAATGCCAGAGCCATCCAGTAACTTACCATCAAGGCTTACTCTGAGTGGGTGCATTCTTTTCCATAAGATACAGGGTTGTTTTTTTTTTAATGTTTTTTGAAGTTTATTTATGTATTTTGCGAGACAGCACAAGTGGAAGAGGAGCAGAGAGTCAGAGAGACAGAGAGAATCCCAAGCAGGGTTCCATGCTCTGTGGAGCCCAACGTGGGGCTCTATCTCACAACCACGAGATCATGACCTGAGCCAAAATCAAGAGTCAGACGCTCAACTAACTGAGCCACCCAGGCGCCCAAGCGTTCAACACTTCCTTGCTCCCTGAGCAGAACAGAGGATGGAAATCTCACCCTTCCCTGGACAGGTCAGACTTGTAATAATTTAGGACTTGTTTATTTAAGTCATCATCTTCCACTCAGTTTTTCTCCCAATTGGTCTTTAAATTCTTAAGGTTTCCATATAGAAAGAAGACGGGTCTGATCTGCCCAAATCCCAAGTTTTCCCTGCTATGTGCCAAATGACTGAATGAGTAATGGGAATTATCCTCTATTTTCATTCCATTTATTTATTCATACAATAAATATTTATCGTATGCTCTCCATGGGCAGCACTAAGCTAAAGTTACATGCTATTTAATCTTACTTAATCTTCACAAGTATTCTCTGATGTTGGCATTATTATTATCTTAATGCTGCATGTGAAAAAACGGAGGTGAAGATAGTTTATGCAACATGCCGAACATCCTGTCACATGCCTATATCACACAGCTGTAGGGGAACAAAGACTCAAAATGAATCTGCATGGATCCAAAGTCCATGATTTTGATCTCTACCACCATAATTTTTTTTTTAAATGAGGAGTTTTCAGGGGTGCCCGGATGGCTCAATCAGTTAAACGTCTGATGTGAGTTCAGGTCATGATCTCACAGTTCATGAGTTCGAGCCCCATGTCCGGCTCTGCGCCGACAACACGAAGCCTGCTTTGGATTCTCTCTCTCCCTCTCTCTCTCTCTCTGCCCCTTCCCCACTCATACTCTCTCCATTTGTCAAAAATAAATAAACTTTTTTTTTAAAGGAGGAGTTTTCAGAGAAACAAAATTACTTGACTGAGGAAGATCCCAGGGACCAGCTAACAAACGTCTCTTGAGAAAGCACAGGGTTTTTAAGTCCCAGCTACACAAACCTGCGCCTTCTAGATCTCAGGTGGACTCCATAGAGGTGTTATTCATAGAAAATACACAGGCACAGATTCTCGCCTTGTAAATCCCTTCTCCCCATGTGCTGTAGTGCATGCTCTTTGCAGGTAACTTTTCAAAATGGCCACGTCTGTGCCCCAGTAGTTATTAAATGCCGTGTCAAAATGCCTATGCATATATTCAAGGAATGATTTTCTCAGAAATATATTTTTAGTCATTCGATATGATATTGGGGAAAGAGAAAGTGGGGGAGAGAGGGGAAATGCTTTTAGCATTCCTATACAGCAAGCACAGTAAAAACACAGCTGGACGAGGTGAACCAATAAAAAGCAGGAGAAAAATAGTAACCAGAGATAGTGAAGCTACTTGAGCCTCATAGAATTTCCCTACCTTAGGGGGAACACATCCAAATACACAGGACATAAAAACACATATTACAAGACAACGTTGAAGAACTTAGTCAATATTGCAATGGTACCAGAGCTTTCGAGAAGTGGCAAAGAAAAAAAAAAAGGGATGTGAGAAAGAAAATGTTAAGGAGAAACAGCAAGGGTAGAAATGGCTCCACAGAGAGGCCGACTGGCCGGTCTTCACAATATCAATAGGACTTGATGGCTGAGGAAAACAAGAAAATAATGATATGGAGGATGATATGTCTTAGAACAATTTTCTTTTGTTGTTGTTGAGTGAGATGTGCCCCCAGCAGCCACAGAGAGGAACACAACAGTCTTTGGCTAACGTGACTGTGGAAACGTGTGGTCGTGCCAGAAATCCTTAGTCCAGACAGAATATGGAAGTCAAGATAAAATAACAAGTATATGATAGAAAATTACTGGGCCCCCCAGCCCCAAATTGCAAATAGTAGTTAAGGGATTAATGACAATTTTATCTGAATTGCCTCGGATCTCAATCTAGAGTCAGCAAGGCACACGTTAGAATTCAATCAAAAGACGGCTACTTAAGAAACATTTTCAAGGAGCTGGAAATATACATCACTGCATCGAGCCCTCACTGTTCACATGAGGCCACTGATGCTTAGAAAGTGATGTACACCAAACCACACAAGTAGCAAAAGGCAAAGCCACATTTGAGCTCAGGTATCAGACCCAAAGCCCCTGCCTGAACCCTGTTCCTCGCAAAGTAGGCCGATGAGAAGTGCCTTGAAACACGATGGTCACTTAGTAGTTACGTCGCTTTTTTCCCTAATGTCCAAGGCAATGCCAACCTACACCCGGTTTAGCGTCTGGAGTCTTCAGCCCCCAGAGGTACAAAGCCCCACACATTCTCAATCACCCTTGCCCTATTTCTCCCTTCCTGAACATAATCTACATGCCAGAAATAACAGTGAATGTGTGTAGTTGAAAGCTGGGGAGGATATAGTCTCTTCAATGCGGCATTTCAGTAGAAACTGCCCATCAGTGAGGTCGTGTACCTCCCAGCTGACCTGTGAGTCTCTGCACATTGAGCCCACTTGAAAAACACCTGCCCAATGGCACGCCTCTTCAGGGCACAGAAGCTACAGTAATGCCAAGGCCGTGCATTGTTATCGATAATAATAGTGCTAGGGGCACCAAGATGGCTCAGTCAGTTAAGCGTCCAACTCTTGATTTCGGCTCATGTCATGATCTCATGATTCGTGAGTTCAAGCCCCATATCGGGCTCTGCGTTGACAGTGTGGACCCTGGCTGCGGTTCTCATTCTCTCTCTCTCTCTCTCTCTCTCTCTCTGCCCCTCCCACATGTGTGCTCTCTCTCTCTCTCTCTCTCTCTCTCCAAATAAATAAATAAACTTAAGAAGAAGAATAACGGTCAGTGTTTCAAATGGTCTGAGGCTCTTGGACTGTATTATCGGACTTAATTTTCACCCCAAGCCAGTGATGGTAGTATTACACCTTACAGATGAGGAAATGGAGCTTCTGTCCACCCATCAAAGCATGATATGACAACCAAAAATGTTCACATGGGATCCTCCTGCCCTTTCTGCTACACGGTGCAAACTCCCAGGCTCTCCAATGTCGTGAGAGCCAGGAGCACTTTTTCCTTGCATCTCTCCCAGCAAAGAGAGATCTCCTGAGTGAAGTGGGAACAGATGAAGACCATGGCCAGCGTGGACCTGGGCACAGCCTAGGTCTCTGGAGGGGCTTACCATACCGTTACCCAAAGGGTGTTTGTGATGGTCACAGAGGGAGAGAATGGTGTGGGACACAACTCCACAACGTGTTCAAAAAGGGCCGGAGGACTCGAGGTGCTTTTTGGAGGCTCCCCGGGAGTGATCAACCTGAGAGGGATCACTTCTGTCCTTAGGGAAGGGAGACCACACACCCCGCGGGATGCAGAATTAGAAAGTAAGTGTGCAGGGGGCTTTGAGAGCCCCAGTCCTCCACTTCCCTTGCCTCCCCTGTCAACTAAGCCACAGTAATTATTTGTGATTTATGTTCCTGGGAACATGTGAATTGACCAATCCATTCCTTTCCCTTTAGCTATGGGACAGTGTGGAGACAGGAAACGGAGAGGGAAGGAAAGGTGCCCTGGCTTTGACTTTGGAGTCAAATGGCCTGAGGCCCAGTGACTCACCAGCTGGGGCTCTCTGGACCAAGTTTCCATTTTTGGAAAAGATGCTTTGCAGCTCTAACAGTCTTTAACTACCGATCTGCTGACAGAGAAGGAATTGCTTGTCCCTGCTCTCTTGCCCACCTGAGATTCCGCGTCATCCAGGGAGAAAACTGCCTCTCGGAACTGCCCACTTCTCCAGCTGCTGAAGAAACACCTCCCTGAACCTTCCACAAGGCAGGGGCAGGGATGCACAGCTCAATTTCACGGTCTGGTAATCTTGTCCACCTGGCACCTGTCCACACCAACCTCACCCCCAGCCCCAGTCTTCCAGGAAAACATCAGCAGTCTCCACCTGCCCCAGCCATATCCCACCCTGGTGGGGGGGGGGGGGTTGCGGGGAGGGGGAGTTGCGGGGAGGGAGTCCCACCCCCCTCAGGAGAGGAAAGGGCTGAGGACTAGAGTGGCTGAAGGAACATGATCAACACAGAGGAGCTTTCTGAGAGAAAGAGTAATAGATCTCGGAAAGCATAATGATTTCCTGAATTATTATCTCACTGGTTCCCCCCCCCCCCCCGCCACTTCAAGTAGATCAGACCATATCCTATGGCCTATGTGAAAACACCAACAGAGTGCTGTGGATCATGTTCTTCCCATTTTAGAAAGTCCAGTGATCTCGGTCAAAGAATTGTTTGGCCAACATTCTGTTTGGTGTTACGAACTTCCCCCCAAATGTCCATTACTCGTTCAATTATTCGTTCAACAAATACTTACTGAGCACCTATTATGTACAAGTCCCAGTATTAATCTGAGAATTCAGCAATAAACAATATGAAGCTCATGTTCTCAGGGAGATGACATTCTAATAGGATGGCGACAGACACCAAACAAATAAGCAGACACATAGGATTTACTCTAGCTTGGAGATAAGATATCTTAGAGCCAGAGGGACCCTCTAAATGCATAGAGATGCGAAGAGAGAAGGAATTTTTTTTTTCCAGTAAGGGCTAAATAAACCCCATCTGGCATATTTCTTGGTACCCAGGATAAATGTAATTTGGGGCGATTCCTTACATATAGAAACGTAGTAGTCAAGTCTTGTTTTCTTTCTCAAAAACGCAAGGCTGTCAGCTCCCTGGGAGTCTTCAGGGAAGAGCTGTAACCTCCAGTCCAGGGCTGGCAGGTGTTTTCCCAACCTGGCACGGACCGCCTGGTGCGCACACGGGTTAACGTGGCGTCGCCCGAGCTCAGAGCCCTGCATAAACAGTGTGCGTCAGGCGTTCTAAGCATCCTTCATCTTCCCTGTCTCCCCGTCCTGGGCTGTCAATCAGCTGTCACTTGCCCGCACATCAGCAGCATGTGCACATCACCAGGCTGTCAGCAAAGCAGCTGATGAGACTCCGCTCCAAACTGTCAATCATCTTTGTTTCCCTTCTCTGCTCGGGAAATATTTTGGCTCACGGAAACAAAGGAAGCTGGACAACAATGGCTTAGAGTCAGGCGTTCACTCCTGTGCACGGATATCAGTAAGATCTTAAACGGATACTGATCGTGCCCTACCCTCCGACGGTGTCGGGGTGGGATGGCGGGCAAAGGGAAGATCGAGCCCCTGCTGTATTAGTACAGGCTTCAAAACTGTAATCCTAGTTCCCTGAGCAGACTCTGATGGATTCACAAAAAATAAAAATAAAAAATAAAATAAAGGAAAAAAAAAAAAAGGAAAAAGCACAGGAACATAAAACAATGATAACTTGAAGTTATCTGAGCTTATGCCTCAAAAGAAAATAAGAAGGCTCAGAGGATGGACGACTGCATGGCTCGAAATTATTCACCATTGATCAGGCAGGCTTTTGGGGAGAGAGTAATTGTTGGATTGCTGAGTTCATTTATCTCCCGGGACTTCGGAAACAGCAGCTTCTCTGCACCGGACTCTTTTACTCTCCAGGGCGTGAGGCTGCCTGGGGGCACCCACACACAGGAAAGCGAGTTAACTCTTCAGGACCCCACGAGGTGGGCTCACCAGTGCTTATGACAGGAGTCAGTAAGTTGAATGACTCTGAAACAGCCCGCTGTCTGGCAGACCCACAGCCCCCCTCACCCAAAATACCTACTGGAAATGCCCATGCCCTTAAAAGCCCACAGCAAAGAAGTCCAAAGAGATGCTCATGGCAATGAGTTCCAATTGGGCAGCGAGTTCAAGTTGTCCTGCCGTCCCCAGTTTGCCATTGGGCAAAATCACCATGCATATGTTAGCGTAATTAATCAGCCCGTCACAGAATAAGTCCAAATACCATTAAGTTGTCCAAACTCCTCTAAAGTTTAAAAAAAAAAAAAACAACACTCTAGCAGCCTTGAAATACATATAGCAACAATCAGACCTTTTCATCATGTTTATCATGAGCCTTATTATCTAACAATTGCCCAGTGCTCTGGATTGACTTGTTCAGACATACGGTGGTTGGTTCCATCATCTCCGTGTTTGTGACATTCGGGATGTCTTATCCTCTGACACAGCCTTTCATACGTGCAACGCTGATTTCTGAAAACACATCTCTTTCTGATCTAACCAGACGTTAATTGCTTTTGTGCTGATGTATCTTTGCCTCTTGGTCTTATAGCACAACTAGCAAATCTGATCTCTGACAAGTTAGCTGAACCTAATCAGGACAGATCAGCTGTTACCCAAGGTGCCACAGGCAGTAATTTGAGGATCTTTACAGAGTTATCACTCTCTGGAAAGACAAGGAACTATAATTCTGTCAACACTAATCCCAAACTGTATGCTCAAAGCCGCTGTGGCCTCCCCTGCCCCTAAGAAAAGATAGCACTTGTCAAATAAATACCGGAGATAATTGATAAGAAGAAATTAGAAGGATGTGGCTGGTACAGTGACTGAAGATTTCTTTTTTTAAAGGAACCTTCAGAAGCAGAACACTGGGTCTCAAGTGCCAGCTGTCAAGGATAAAGGAGGGTCACAGGAAAGAAATGAATGGAAACTCCTCAATCCAGCTCCCACTTATCATTGGGTGATTTGGTTCGTATTTGTCTCGCTCGCTAAACAGGCAGGTGCCCAAACATCGTAAGCCTCGAAGGAAAGCTCTCACAGCCAACTCTGCCTGCCACCCGGCGACAATGCCTTGATCGCAAGCAAGAGCCTCGTCAGGAGCGGAGAGGATACTGTCGGCCTGTCAGCCTTGTGCTATTCTCTGACGACCCCTGTGGTTTTCTTACAGGCGCAAAAAAAAAAAAAAAAAAGGAATATTAGAAAAATAAACTGCTTTCTTACTGTATCGCTTTGGTCCATCTTCCAAACAAAATGAAAGGGTTAAGGTGGCGTCATCTTCAAAAAACTCAGTGGCAAATGCGTCCCACCAGAGGTTGTCGCTATCCTGCAAAGAGACGGATCATTTATTTAACAGGCAAGAACAGAAAATATCACAAAAGAGGAAAAGGAAAAAGAAAGAAAAACCCAGTCACCATTCGCTTGTTACTTAGCATATGTGTGTGGGTGTTCTAGAAGGCGGGTGGGCAAGCGTGTGGTCACTCTTCAAATTAACTGCCTCAAATGGGGACCAAATTCCGATTCGATAAATGAGTTAATGCAAACTGGATGAAAATTACTTCTTGAGGACGTGTTTGGGGAGATTTCATAAATGTACTTTGGAACACAATGTGACATTTTTTAACAAAAGGGTTTACATTCCACGTAAAACTCATTCAACTTCTTTTTGTCTCTCCCTGTCTCTCTTTGCTCTTCTAAGAATTTGATTTTACAAACGGAAACCACCATATCACAAGTAGCTTAAGGGGAGTACATTTTTAGAGATAATTAACTCAAAAAGGGGTTGGTGCGACTGGTGGCCCTGCCCTGTGCAAATATGCCCATGAGATACGTGTTTGCCACATGGGTCTATCCAGATGATACAGAGGGACACACAGCGGCAGAAACACCCATCACACGCATGTGGATTGTTCTTGAGAGTTGTTTTAAGATTACGGGCAGTCTTGTTGCCTTGTTATGAACATGATTATTAAAAATAGAGCAGTCCAGCAGAATGCAAACTATCCATGTGAACTGTTTGTCTTGGGTTGAGCCTTTCTCTTGCTCATCCAGAAAACACTTGAACATTGGCCCAGTTGAAGGCAGTTAAAATCGTTGTTAATCGTGATGGGGCAGGGGGCTCCTATAACTGTGAATTAGGCAGAGTGTCGTATTCAAAAGGGGAAATCATACCTGGCCTCGTGCTCTATGTCTTACACCATGTGCCGTAAATACTTTTTTTTTTAATTCATTTTTGAGAGAGACAAAGAGAGCACAAGTGGGGGAGGGGCAGAGAGAGAGAGAGAGAGAGAGAGGGAGACACAGAACCCGAAGCAGGCTCCGGGCTCCGAGCTGTCAGCACAGAGCCCGACGCGGGGCTCAAACCCACGAAGCGTGAGATCACGACTCGAGCCGAGGTCGGACGCTTAACCGACTGAGCCGCCCAGCCACACCCACCCCACCCCCCCCCCCCAAAAAAAAATTCTGAAGCACAATCCTCTTCCAGAGAATGACTGGTTACTGGCAGACTTTAGGAGGAAATGCTCTGCAGCTGTCTGTCAGATGAGGGAAGGGAGGGAGGGGCTCGCAGCCCCCACTGCTTGGCCGGGGCAGAAACACTGCAAGCCTCTCTCCTTCCCGTTAAGTTGCTCTGCTTATGACAACATGAAGCCGTTGACACTGGCGGGCGTCAGGAATGAGCCTTCAGTCCTGGCAAGGATAATTAAAGGGCCACTGAAGGTTGATGCTGTCTGTCCCTTGTTCCAGAAAAGCAACCGCTCAGGCAAATGAATCTTGGGGTCTCTTTTTTTTTTCTGGCTTCCTCCCAATCACCATACCAAAAGCCAACGCTTTCCTTAGTAAAACACGGTAAAATATAAAAGCACCCGGGGCAACGCCTGGCTCCACATACAAACTACCGCCCCGCCCCCTTTTTTCCCCCCCAAAAACAAATATTTATTGAGCACTTACTACGTGCATGCTCTCAGAGTACACAGCTGATTGAGAGACCGGTCCCTCCCCTCAAAGCGCTCAAAACCTACTAGCAGGAGACAGCCAAGTGAGCAACGAACAGACAGCCTCCCTCCGGGCCCCAGACCACAGCACGAAGCCTGGGTGCCGTGGAAGCTCTCAGGGTTTCTAGAAAAATCAGTGGGCTTAGAAGTGGAAGAGGCATCTGGGGAAAGAAACCCTATCCGAGAGCCTGGGCACACTGGTTTATTTTCTTTCAAATTGCTACACAGATGGGAAAAGAATAATAGTGAACATTTATTGAGTGCTTACCACATGCCAAGCATTATTCTAAGTGCTTCATGTGTATTTTCCCTCTCACTCCTTAATACCTCCCTGTTTCTTTTTTTCTTCTTCTCCTTTCTCTCCAGTTCATATCATTTTCTTCTGAGGAGGGGCTGTGCTGTGCTCACTGCTCTATCTCCCAGGCCCCTGAATGGCGTCGAGCCCATGGTATTACGCAATAGCAGCCGTTCAGGGAATGAATGAAGCTGCTCACATCATGTATCATCCCTACCGTACAACTGCAGGAACCGAAGCACGGGTGGTAAATGGAACTTGCCAGGTACACTCAGCCGATGCGGAGTGCAGCTGGGGATTCCGACTCAGACCCTCCGACATCCGAGCCCCAGCCTCTGCCTGCCTCCTTTCTCTGGCAGACTTTGCCGAGGCAGGGGTTAGGATTTAGAAAGAAGGGAGGGAGAGTGCAAAGGAAGGATTTTGTCTCAGATTGGTTTCTCCGTCCAGCTCCTTGCCTCGCGGTCCTGCCCCGGTTGCCAGGACTGACGCCCCGGAGGATGCTCAGCATCCGGCTTAGCTCGGGGCAGTTCGGCAGGCGATACTCTGTCAGTGATGCAACTCGCTCCTGCCAGCAACCCTCATTCCCAGGCTACATCCCTCTTCCCAGCTAAGTGAGCGTTCACAATGTATCTCACCTTGAGGGTTCACAATGTATCTCACCTTCCTGAGCCTGCCTCCTAACTTGCACGTTGAGGATAACGATAGCAAGAGCACAGTAACAATTCTCTGGCAGAGCACATGGGTCAAGGGCAACAAAGCAATAATCATCTTGCGGGATGGGTGTGAGGATTAAATACATTTGTGAGTCTAACGTGCCCAGCAGAATGCCCAGGACACGGTGAAGATCAGGAAAATGCTCCTTTCCTGACTCTACCTTACCATCTCTTTTTTTTTCTAATTTTTTTAAAGTTTATTTATTTTCGAGAGAGAAAGAGAAGTGTGCGAGCAGGCAGGGGCAGAGAGAAAGGGGGATGCAGAATGCAAAGCAGGCTTCCAGGCTCCGAGCTGTCAGCTCAGAGCCCGACGTGGGACTCGAACTTACGAACCAAGAGATCACGACCCGAGCCAAAGTCGGACACTTAACCAACTGAGCCGCCCAGGCGCCCCTGCCTTACCGTCTTTAGTATCATTTTTAAGGGGTGAGACATCGCATGTTCTAAAGAACTGCACCCCAAATGTACTTTATAAAGCAGCCTGTTGATAAATCAAACAGGTTTCCCTAGAATTTCAACTATTTGTAGCCCATTTACCTGGCAGTGGCTCCTGTCTGCAACACGGAACAGAAATGTATCCATTCTCTTTTGCCCTGGTGATTATTCAAAGGCCCAGTGACTAGATCAGATCCTGCACCTCCATTGCTCCGTAATCTAACTCTGGGTTTCTGGCATTTCTGCCAGGAAATGGAGCAGTGGGAGGGAAAAGCCCAGGGAGAACCAAGGCTGCTCCGAAGTCACTGGGAAAAAGGGAAGGACTCGGGTGAAGTGAGGGGTAGCAAATGCTTAGAAGCAGCCGCACAGGAGCCACGTTGCCTAGACAAGTGAGTGTCGGCGAGAGCCGAGCATAACAATGCAAGAAGTGATGATTCAACCAACTGCAAGGGAACATAAGATAAGTCTGCGTCTCAGGAAGTGTCAGGACAGGTGCGGCAGGGGCAGGTTAGGTCAGGTAACCATACACACCAAAAAAATCTATTGGTTTTGGTGAAGAATCTTAGAAGAACTTTTCAAAACTAAAGATGAAATATATAATTATCCCAGACACAGAAAAGGTACAAAATACATATATTGGGGGTTGGCGGATAGAATGAATGAATGAATGAAATTCTTTATTGTACCATCACAAACCCAACTCAAGAAACTCACTCTCCAAAGTTCTCAAGAGATCTTGATTGCTGTGACCCTACTTTGTCTCTTGGCTGATATTTCTAAAATGGCATAATTTTTTTTATATATTTTAAAATTATCATTGTCAACTGCTGCTAAACAGACATATATAACGCTTTTGAATTAGTCCTTAATTATGAGAGGACAGGTGTTTATGTAGGAAAGGGAATAAAAGGAGAGAAGCTTTAACAAAAAACTTGCTAAACGTCAAGTATAGGCCAGTCTTGCGTTGAGTGTATGCGAAGGAAGCAGATTATGGAAACACGCGGTGGTGGGGAGGTGGGATGGAGGGGGGAGGGGTCTGGGTTAATAGTAGGATCCATAACCCGGTATTTTCTAAGTGCTGTACATGACTTGAACGATCTTGTATTCACAACTGTCCTGATTGCTACCGAGGAGCAGAGCAGGCAGCCTATAGAAAACAGACATCTTTAACCTCAATGTCACATTGAACTTCATACATGTAAATTCTGCCTCTTATCAGCTGGAGGACCTTAGTCAAGTCACCTGACTTCTTTGCATCTATTTGCTCATGGGTAAAGTGGGAATAATAATTTCGGTGGACTCTGAGGACTGAAAAAGTAACTGTCCAGCACACAGTAGCTTTTCAAGAAATGAAAGCTATTATTATCCATTATTGTTTCATTTGACCCTTAACATAGTTATAAACACAGAATCTGAATTTCAGAAAAGTTAAACTGAATAAAGATCAGACAGCTACAAAGTGGTAAATCTAAAGTTCACTTAAAAGTCTGCCTAACTCCAGTCCATTTTTTAAAATTGATTTCCTTTTGCAGAGCAGTTTTGGTTCACAGCAAAATTATGACAGACTGCACAGATATCTGTTATATCCCCTGCCTCCCCCCAATACAGCCTCCCACATTCTCAATATCCCCCACCAGAGTGGTACATTTGTTACAATTGATGAACTACCAGTCCACGATTTTCCTCAACAAATTCTACTTGAAAAGTGGTTTTTCACCTTAAGTTGAAGACGAAGGCAGCTGGCATTGCCGAGAGGAAATTCTGCCTGAGCAGACCTCTGACTCAGGTGTTTTCAGATGTTGTACCCTTTCCCCCAACTTCATGACGTTCTCCTAGCAATAAACTTCCTCTTTGCACACCTCTTCCTTCCATTTTGCTGCTGACTACCGTTCCTGGCATCCCTTAGGCAATTTGGGGGAAGACATTTGCATAATAATGACGCTAGGGGTCCAGGCTGGCTGAAATGCAGCCACAAAGGCTTCCGAGAAATCAAATAAGAAACCTCTGGCAGAGATCTTACAGTGCCTAGTGGTAAGAGCTCACGGCCACCTCATGCGCTGTGGACAACGATGACAAACCAGTCCCTCCATCATTCAACTTCACATTGTCAGTCACCTAAAATGACGCCAGCCTTGCAAAGGCTGAAGGCGCTCTGCCTGGTCACGGGAAGAACGGTAAGAGGCCAAGGGGATATAAAGAAAGACAGACTGGTTAACATTCTACAGTTGAACCTACAGGTTAGCACCCCCGCCTCTTGACCAGAAACCTAGCGCCTCCGTCTTTGGAGAAATGGAAGAACCACAAAATTCCCAGTTCTCCTTCCAGAGCAGAGAGCATTGCCAAGTTTAGCAAGTTGACCAGTAGGAGGCTGTGTGAGTGAAGTTGCCAAGCTGCTTAGAAGCCAGGATTCCAGAGAGAAGCTCACTAAGTCAGAATTTTGAAGGGGATGAGGTGTGGCTGACCACTCTGACTTCACGCAGGCGATAATCCCCTCACGTCAGACTAACTTGGAGATTAGCCAAAAAGCGCCTTGAGGTTGACGAGTGAGTCAAGACCAATGTTTTGGGACTTCCAAGTAAGGGTTATGGTAAATGACCTCAAAAGCCAACCAAGGCACAGGTCTTATTGCTAGGCTGTGGGTTGGGGCACGCACCTCAGTTACTAGCAGTGATAATAGACACGACATTTGGAATATATATGGTAAAAGGCATTCCATCCAGGGGCACCTGAGTGGCTCAGTCGGTTAAGCATCCGACTCTTGATTTTAGCTCAGGTCATGATCTCATAGTTCATGAGCTCGAGCCCTGCCTTGGGCTCTGTGCTGTCCTGCTTGGGATTCTCTGCCTCTCTCTCTCTCTCTCTCTCTCTCAAAATAAATAAATAAATTTAAAATAAAAAAAAAAAAAAGACATTCTATCCAGGGAAAAGCCATTCTTACCACGCTATAAAGGAGCCAGCACTAGTCGTTTTCCTGTGCGTAGCCAATGGACCTCGGGCAACTTACCTTCCTGAACCAAGGATTCCTGGTTAACAGTGGCCTCCCCCCTCCCCCCCCCCCCCCCCCCCCCCCCCCCCCGTCTTTGAATAGGTTGCTCTTTTGGCCCAGAATGTGCAGCAAACGCCAAGTCCCAGTCTTGGGACTCCTTTTGCACTGAATCTTGTGCTAGGAAATTTCGAAAACTACGCCCCCGTTAGAATGCAAATCAAATTATGATTGAATCACATTCTTACAATTGTGTAGTAAATGGCGTGATACTTAAGGGAGGGACTAGGCATTAGGTATTGTTCATCCTCAGCAGAGCTCCCACCTGTAGATTACCCAATAAAGGAACAGAAGAATGGAATACACACACGAAGACGCCATACCCACACAAATTCTTCCTCTAATTTCGTAGGAATCTTTTGAGAGTGTAAACTCAGTGGCCAGGGAACCAAGATGGCATTCCAGCTAAGCCCCCTCTCTGTCACATCTCTGTTGTCTCGCTTTCCATCAGCGGATATACCACCCCTGCATGTGAGAGGTTCACATGGAGACAGAAATTTTCAAAATTATCTCACACCCACGTTGCCATTCTACTGTGCCACCTCTTGGGTATTTTTCTTGTCCTTTTCAGCAAAACGTTGGCTAAATGAATATACTTTACTGACTGTAACTTAAGTAAGTGAGGTTTTACCTTATTAATTTTTTTTAAAAAACAGAGAGTAGAAGATAATGTAAAGACCCATGGGTCCATTATCCAGAATTAACAATTATTAAAATGGTATCTTATTTTCCTCTTTAAGAGGAATTAAAAATTATAAATAAAAATAAATGCCCTGGGTCCCCATATCCTGCTGTTTGTTTTTCCTCCCCTCCCCCAGGCTCCCATTAACAACTGTCTCCTAGAGCTCAAGTGACTCTTCCTCCCCCATCTTTTATATTCATACACACACATGACTCCATTCATATACAGTCTTATTTTATGGTTTTAATATTTTATTTAAATGGTATCATACATTATGTTCCTTTCTTTAAGCTTGCTTTTTTTTTCATTCAACATTGCTTTTTGGAGACCTATTTTATATATTAGAGCCTCTTATTCTCTTGTGTAAGCTACATGGTCGTGCACTGAATGCATGTCCTATATTTTACTGAAGCATCTTGCTACTTATCTCTAGACAGTTTCTAATTTTTTGTTATTACAACATTGTTGTGATAAGTATCTTTATAGTGTCCCTTTGTGCACCTGTGTAAATTCCCTGGGGCATATATCTAAAGTCCCTGTGCCGAGGCACAGGGTATATACTGGTCTCTATTTTGGCTCATACATGACGAGGATTCTGTTCTTCCAAATGGAAGATTTCTGGTCTGACTGATGCGTGGGCAAAGATGAAACAAGGTGCATTTCTAAGCAATGTTTTTCCAAGTGGGATCTAATAAGAGGATCAATATAATTACAAAACAGAGACCAGCTTGCCCGGAGAAGGATGGGCATCTAAAAGTCCAGAGAAGATTCAATAATGGAATAATAATAAAATATTAAATTAAAAATGAAATTAAACTATTTGCCCATTATTCTCTGAAGGCAGAGTGTGTCTCAGGGGCTTCATTAACCAAAAGGAGGATTATTTCTTGACACTGACAGAGGAAAGAAAGCATAGGCTCTTTGTGGTCCTTCAAAATAACTCCCGAAACTGAACCAGCGTGGGAGGAGGTGGGGATCTCGCTGTGTGCAACCCGCCACAAGGCTTCTGATCGGGGCCACACCTTTTCCACACAGACAGGTCCTTCCAATCCCTGCTGTTGTTTGGTGTCTGAACAGTACATATTTAGTGTTTAGTGAATATTAATAAGGAAAACTGGATTCTTTTCCCACAGCTGGAAAACGACAATAGCACAGAGTAGCCTCCAGGTAAATAAAGACGAAATTAACTCAGCCTAAACACAGGAAGGGGGAGTGGTATCCGTGATTCTCATATATTTTAATTAGGCAAAAATGCCACGGAAGCTTCTCCACTCCAAATAAGCTTCTATGTGCATTTCTGTGATTAAAATCCTTGGTCCTTTTGTCCCATCACAGGTGAGTCCCAGAACCACTGGCAGCCAAATCATGTATCAGGATGAGAGGCGCACTCAGGTCAAATAGCAGAAGAGAGGCTTAATTACGTTCAAAAATCCACAAAAGCATTTTCCTTCCATCCCAGATTCTCTCCTGCTCCCATCTCTGTCCCTCTCCACCAAAACCAGGACCCCGGTGCGAGGGCTGGCCCCCGGCATCTGTAACTTAAGCACTGACAGGTTATGTGGGATTTTTGCCAGAGTAATTATTTTTCAATTCAACAATAATGAGAAATTACCATGGCAACCACTGGTCACATGGCACACATACACCCCCTCCAAAGAATGAAACCATACATAAAGCATCTATTTCTTGAAAAATGGGTGTGTGTGTGTGTGTGTGTGTGTGTGTTTTATTAAAACAAACTTAAACAGGTCAAAGTGAAGCGAGTGCATGAAGGGGTCTGGAAACAGGAAGATGAGAAGAGCATTGACTTTCTTCAGTATCTCGTGGTTCTAGAAAATAATGATGTCTTATAACCCTACCTCCTTGTACACACACATGGACAGCACTCTATTAATTTGTATCTTACCATTTCGGTCACTCCCATTTTGCACATGTCGGCCAACCCCTCTCAGGAGACACTGAAGGAAGAATGATACGCTCAAGGACAGAGGCAGAAGTGTGCGTGGCCATACCGGCTTTCCCTAAATTTATTTGCCCGTCACACTCCTACTAGATTGAGACAGGAGACAGTAAAGGAGCCCAATCTCGTGCCTTTCCTTTTGTGGACGGCCCCTCATGCGAAGGGAGCGCAGGTCAATTATGTTCTCTAACTAACAAAAGTCTTATTCACTTCCTTAATCCCCAGCTGCTTTTTCTTCAAACCTGGGAGCCTTGCATCAAACCGTGTTTATTCCCAACTAAGCACATTTAATAACAGTAGACAACAGTTCCAGAGCACTTACTGTGTGCCAGCCACCATTCTGAACGTACTGAATGATATAAACCCTGTGAAATGTCGTAGTGACCCTATAAGTCCTTCTAAGAAGCCCATTTTATAGATGTGAAGACTGAGGCACAGAGAAGTTCAATATTCACTTCAGATCACACAGTGAGTTCCAACACATGGATGCTGGCTTTTGAGTTTCGCCTCTTAACTACTCTATGATGTTCCTTCAGCCAGAACAATATTCTTCGAGACATCTACTGTCCTCTTACCTGTCTCAACATCCAGTTAGTGCTAAGCGCACTGACTATTTGGGGCTACCCCTCTTGAAGACACAGCCCAAAGCAAGGCTGTCCGCCACATCTGTGGAATGCTACATGGAGACACAAGAATGAGAGGAATAAGGAAGCATCATTTGCTCCAACCAGCTGCTAACTGCCGGAACACGTGATGGACGCAGGGAAAGCATTCTACAGCCCCTTTTTTATTTATCTTCGTGGGGCTGTGTTTATTCTCCCGTCCCTGGGATTGCATTTTTCTTCTCTCCTGCCATCTACGATTCCGCTCATTCTCAGCTAAATCGCATCTTACTTGACAATAAACACGAGCGATCATTTTAACGGAGAAATTTTAAGATGCCACGTTATCCAACAGTAAACTAGGCGTCTTGATAGAATATCTCAGGGTTCAACTCACAATGCAAGGCTTCCCTTCAGAAAGTGCTCCCTGAATTTCACTCTTTAGTGAAAGTGGAAGCTGCCTTGGGAAAGAAGGGCAGGAAAACAGGCAGAAAGACAAGACTTGGCAACCGGCAGGTAATGGCTCTTGAGCAAAAGACACATCAGCGCCTTTTCCCCCAAACACCAGGGAAAATTCATGTATTTCGATCTTCATCCTTGACCTACTAAATCGTTAATTAATTGTGAGCATTCCAAAGAGAAATGTGATTTACGATAATCTAAAAATAATGACTAAAATGGATACATGTTTTGTGCACCCAGAACTCAGTGTTTTTGTTTTTTTTTTTGCCACTGGACTTATCATAACTATAATAAAAGAATAATTTCCTTTTAAAGTTTGGGTTTCCGTAAGATTTATGAGGGTAGTATCTATATGCAAGTCTTGTACATTTTGCCTCCATGGCCCAAAACACCTAGCTAGTAGGCCACAAATAAGTACTTGATGTTTTTATTATTTAAATTACATAATTTAAATATTTATTCAGTGAAAACCAAGAATATTTTAGGGCGCCTGGGCGGCTCAGTTGGTTAAACATCTGACTTCGGCTCATGTCATGATCTCATGGCTTGTGACTTCGAGCCCCGCATCGGGCTCTGTGCTGACGGCTCGGAGCCTGGACCCTGCTTCGGATTCTGTGTCTCCCTCTTTCTCTGTCCCTCCTGGCTCACGCTCTCTCTCTCTCTCTCTCGCTCTCAAAAATAAATAAACATTTAAAAAAAAAAAAAAAAAGGAAAAAATAAAGAAAACCAAGAATATTTTCCAAACTCTGAAGAAAAACAATAGTTGTCTTTTCATGATTGTGAAACACTTCCACTCTCTGCTCACATGCCTGTTACACAAGGGTGTTAAATATTTAATATACGAATCAATGAAAATGCTACGAGTTTTGCAATGAACTATTTCCTAGTCTTTACAGTATTCCAATCAAAGCGGCACTTTCGTTATCCCAATTTAAATGAGGAAACTGATGCCCCAGGGGGTACCCAAGTACATAGACCAAGTAAGACACAGCACTGGGATTTGATTCCTAATCATTCTGATTCCTAGACATTTGGTCGTATCCACAGGGCTTGAGTACCTGTTCTAATCTGTATTATGCTGGCGTGAAGGAGGACTAGTGTTTTCTCCATAATTAAGTTTCCTGTTTTCTACTCGACACGGAGACATGCACTCTAACATATCAAAAATAACATATCGGGGACCCCACGATAATCCACTCTGAAAATGGCACGGTGAGGCATTACTCTAGAAGCAGCGGTCTCATTGGTGGCCCCTCTGTGGCGGTGAGCACCGTACCTCATATTACATCACCTCACCTAGGTGCAAGGGGTCCTGAGATGCGGCATAATGGGATGAGGCAGCAGCCTATATATCTTGAGAAAAGCTCATCATAAAATAAGGCACAAATCTTCTGTTCCAACATACACACAGCAGGCAGGAGGACATTTCTGGAAACGCTTGCAAGATGCAAAAGCTTGTTTTTGTGACCTGCCCAATTGCACCTGAATCCAGTGACAGAAATACTTCCTGGAGTCATAGCTAAAAATTGGAAGACCGGGCCAGGGCTGAGGCATTAGGGAGCCACTGGAAAAGAAAACTCAAGTTGTTCTTTCTTCCTACTTGAGAAAAAGGCAAAAAGGATTTTTGTTCACAAAGATAAATACAAGAAAACAAACGTATTCAGAAGATGAACCTATCTTGATGATGGCTGAAGGCTTCCATTGTCTTCTCCATTTAGATTTCTGTTATCAGATTCTCTCTGATTTGCCAGGGACAGCGGACGTCTGTGTCACGACCCTCGGGTACTCTCCGGGGCTCCTCAACTGTGGCTCCAGCTGCCCCACTTGTGAACCCAGGAGACACGGCAGAAGGAGCATGTGTAAAGCCGGACCTACTCCCCTTTCCACCCCACTCCGAGCCTTTTTTCTTTTCCATCTCAACAATGTAATTCCAGTTTCCCAGTCGCTTAGGCCAACCTTTTCGGGCATGTTCTTCCTTCCTCTCTGTTCCTAACCCCACACTTCGAAACTGCCAGCAATCCCCAGGAATCTCCTTTCAACGTTTAACAGAACCCACCCACGTTTTTCTCTCCTTCTACCCCCGCCCCTTGTCTGGGCCCCAGGAACTGCAGCCTGGACAACAGTAACCGCTTCCTAATCCTTCTCTCGGCCAGGCCCCCGGTTCCCCTAGAGCCTGT
Source organism: Leopardus geoffroyi (assembly GCF_018350155.1). Classification (NCBI taxonomy): domain Eukaryota; kingdom Metazoa; phylum Chordata; class Mammalia; order Carnivora; family Felidae; genus Leopardus; species Leopardus geoffroyi. Next base: position 192,929,912 of record NC_059327.1, on the reverse strand, counting down.
GCTCTGCAAAGAAGCCTGCCTGACCTTTAAACAACGTCCACCGGTTGCATCTCTCCCTATTAGAGCCCCCCCACCCCCCATGGCTCCTCCACGCCATTTCTCCAGGAAGCACACTGCCCCGTGGTTGGGACTCTGTCTTCCTCTCTGGCTTCAGTTCACTTCGCTGTCAGCACACATTGCAGATCCTGGCCCTGGCTTCTGCTCCGGGGCCACATTCTGCCCCTCCACAGGGCCCCTTGCTTTTCCCATTCCGCCACCGAGTGGATGCCTTTCCTCTACTCTACTTGGCCTGGTTTTCTCTTCCTTGGCATTCAGCTCTCGGCTTCCTTGTCATCTGTGACCATGCAATCTATAGGATCCAACTCACTATCGCATCAGTGTTTTTCCTCCAGGAAGTACTTATCGCTCGATTTTGTTTATTGTCTTCCTACCTCCTTGAAAAACGTTAAGTTTCTTGGGAACGCAGGACTCTGCTGCCTGCTTTACTATGGAACCTTGCACATAATACCTGCTTAGTAAATGGCCAAATAAATAAATATACAAAAAATGTGCTAAACAAACAAGAAAAAAGAAAAGCTAAATCTGTTGAGGAGTCCACGTTCATTGCTTCCACAGGGCAGCCATTCTCGGACTCAGACTTGTCATGGCCCAGTTGACTACAACTACATAATAAAGTACCAAGAACTTACCAGAATCTTTATGCACTGTAATTTTTTAAATAAATATATGCCATGAATTAAGAGCATTAAAAATATTTATGCCCTTTGACTCAGTAATTCTATTTCTGGGAATCCATCCAAAAGACATAATCCAAAAATATGTAAATGCTTTATACACAAAAATATTCACCATAGGAGCTTTCGTAACAGCATAAAAACTAAAACAATGCGCAGTGCTGAAAGAGAGGAATGATTCAAGAAATCATGGTAGGTCCACTAGGAAGAAAAGAGGAATCTTTAAAAACAGTGTGTGCCCATGGTTTACGACACAAAGGCATTCTTACGTTATAATGTGAAAGGAAGAAAGCAAATGGAACTCAGAGCAAGACAGCATTGCGCCCGGGAAGCCGGGAAGCCGACAGAAGCTGGGTTCATGGTCAAGATGGCCATGCTGGGGACGGCGGGGAGGATGGACTGTTTGATAAGCAGTGTTGAAACAACTGGCTTTTCACATGGAATAAATCAATAAGTTTGATTCTACCTCACATGACCAAACGCACATTCCAGATGGATTAAACATATAAATGAAGAAAAACACAATGTTGAAGCTATTAGAAGATAGCAGAATACCACATGTGATCTCAGAACAGGGGAAACTTTTGTCAACAACACACTACAAGGAGAAAGCACAAGAAACAAGCCACCCACTTGAATATATCAACACAGAAACAGACCGTATGACACAAGAGACCTTAAACAATGCTTCAATATGAGTGACAGGCTGGGAGAGGACTAGTAACTAGAATATATAATGAACTGTAAAAATCCAAAATCACGTTGAATCGCTATACTGTACGCCTGAAACTAATATAACACTGTATGTTAACTAACTGGAATTAAAATTAAAACTTTATATTGAGGAGGGCACCTTTTGGGATGAGCACTGGGTGTTGTATGGAAACCAATTTGACAATAAATTTCATATATCGAAAAAAAAATTAAAAAAATAAAATAAAATAAAATAAAAACTTTAAAAAACTCAGTAATCAATAAAATATAAACAAGCAAAAGATATGAAAGTATCATTCTCAGAAAATGGTCAATAGAGCTCTGAAAAGATTCTCTATTTCACTTGTAATCAAGACAAGGTGAGTCAAAAGTAAGCCATCGTCCACCCACGTAGTTGTCAAAAAAAAATCAAAACACTGAACAATACCGCATGTTCTGGACGGGTGGGGGGACACAGGAACTCACGGACTGTGGACGCGTCTCACTGTGGTCTGACGGCAGCACACAGAGGGGCGGATTCCAGGATGCTCCTCCACTCATCACCTACCGCCCTCCTCGTCGGCCCTGAAACCCGACAAGCTTTGCCCCTCATCCCCTCCACCTGCAAATTCCTTCTCACCCCACACGCTCCCCGCACTCCTTCCCAACCATCTGTGTTAATTCCTTAGGACCTCCACCTGAGTCTTGCCTCCAGCCGGAAGCCCCCAGGCCTTCCAACCTACTGAAAAGTCACCATTTTATAGACTGAGATACATTTTTTTTTTTTTAATTTTTCAACTGGTGTGAACTTCACGCTGAGTACTCCTCTAGTACCATATTTTTATTTTATTTTACATTATGTCTAGTTATTATATTTTCACGTCTCAGCAATTAGACTCCAAACTCCATGGGCAGATACATTATCTTCCTTGGGTTGTTCTTTGTATTCCCATCGCTTACCTGGCACACATTTACTGTGTGTTTAATTATGAACTGAACACTGTGCATTATCTACTTGAAGCATTTGAGCATTTCCAGGCAGCTACTGTTATTAACCTCATTTCACAGATGGAAAAACCAAAGCTCAGAAAGGTTACTTTATCTTCCCAATCACACACGTGATACACGTTGGAGACAGCGTTCAAATCCATGTCTTCAGAGTTCAGAACCTGTCCCTTTTAACTGATGTGTGTGTTGAGAGAGAGAGAAAGGATTGTGGGAGAATATCAGTAATAGAAGGTCCTACATAAGACTTGTGCATGAATGTTCATGGCTTCATTATTTATAGCAGGCAAGAGATGGAAACAATCCAAATGTCCATCAAATGATGAATAAATAAACCAAATGTGGTATCTCCATATAATGGAATACTATTAGCAAAGAAAGGAATGAAATGTTGACAAATGTTATAACAGATATCTTGAAAACATTATCCTAAGTGAAAGAGGGCAGACACAAAATGCTGTATATTGCATGATTCCATATATTGTATGTATTGTACGATGCCATATATTGCATGATTCTGGATATCGTATATATATACTATACTATATATTATATTATATTATATTACATTATATTATATTATATTATATTATATATCCATATTATATATCCATATCATATATCCATATCATATATCCATATCATATATCCATATTATATGTCCATATAATATATGCAGTATCCAGAGTTCTGGCTCCACCATTTACTACTAGCTGTGTGATCTCAGGCAAATTACCTCAACGCTCCATGTCTGTTTCACCACATGTAAAGATGCCTCATCTTGCATTGTGAGGATTAAAGTAGAGAATGCATGGGCCAGGGACTGGAACAGAGTAAACATCCAGTAAAGAGCACTATCGTTAAGTGGTGGGGAAAATCCCAAGGCCAGGGCTGCTGCGAATCTGAAATAATATCCATCAGGACCGCACCTCATGATACAGCCCGCACACTTGCATCCACACAGCCTGGGTCTAGACACCAATGCCAGCACTTTTTTTGCTCTGTGACTTGGGGCAAGTTACCCAGTCTCAGGGAAGAAGAGAACAACAATGGTAATAATTGTAGAGCTGTTACGAGGTTGAAATGAGCTGATACATCCAGATGCTTAGCACAGTGACGGGCAATAAGCTAAGTATTACCCGTCATTATAGTTCTGGCCATCAGTGTTATAAAAGACACCCAAGATAGGGCTTCCTGTTCTCGGAAAATGTATAACCCAATTAGTCTGTCGCAGTATCGCCACTGACCACGGATTACAAACAAGGCACAGCCTTCTGTGCATCCACCTCAGGAGACTGAAAACCCCTTGAGGGCGGGATCAAGTGTCTTATTTGTGACTGTGTCAATTGTGCCTTACACAATGCCTGCCTGGGAAGAACAAGGGTGCACATCTATCAAAGTGAGTTTTCACGCAGCCCGACAGAAGCAAAGTCTCTATTTTGCACGCCAACCTTAAATCCACAGTTGCGTGTGGTTGGGGCTAATTTGCATCTCAGCATCTCAGAAAGCTCTGCATTTAGCTATTCGATTTGCTTCCTTGTCAACTAGAGATCACAACTCGCACGGCAAAGAGAGCTTTAGAAAACTGGTTTGCCTGCCAGCTCCCATATATGGTCCGGCAGGATTCTTCACTTTCCCCCCTTCCATCTCCATGGGAGGCAAGAAACTGGTTCTGATTCTAATCCTGACACTATGCTGGGTGACCTCAAGCAAACACAAATCAAAGGAAAAAAGAAAGAAAGAAAGAAAGAAAGAGAGAGAGAGAGAGAGAGAGAGAAAGAAAGAAAGAGAGTCTTAACCATTATGCCAAATCAAAAAAAAAACCCAAAAAACAAAAAAACAACAGAATCTTAAGTGTCCATAATGTCCTTAAAGGATGCGCTTGTGCCTTGGTTTCTCCATCTGTCAAATATAAGGACAATTCTTTTTTTTTTTAAAACATTTATTTATTTTTGAGAGTGAGAGAGCAGGGGAAGGGCAGAGAGAGAGGAGCCAGAGTATCAGGCTCCTCACTGCGAACACAGAGCCCATCGGGCTCGAAATCACAAATCCACTGTGAGATCATGACATGAGCTGAGACCACGAGTCAGATGCTTAACCGACTGGGCCACCCAGGGGCCCCAAATATAAGGACAATTCTCAGGGTACTTTTAAAGGCATCCTGCCAGAACACTGATTTCTTCAGGAATTTACTGCTCACCAAAAGAACCTGCCCACCTTCCCCACTCTGGCCTTTAAGGGAAAATATTTTGGAGGGGGGATCTTGGTCAGAGCGAAAATGGAGGCAGGATCACCACCAAAGGATATAAGAGCAAAGATTTCTCATGCCATCACTTTCCAGGTTCAAGAATGGTCTCCACAAGGACAGCAAATGGATTTCAACCCAAGGGGCCTCTCTAATGAGCTGGTGATTGTTACCGAGGACTCTGAATTCATTCATACCTGCAATAAATATGTATTGAGCACCTACTATGTGCTAGAGAATGTTTTAGGCATGAAGGATAAAGCAGTGAACAAAAAAAAGGATACAAATTTCTGTCCTCATAAAGCATACATGTCAGTGGATGACAAACAATAAGGAAGATAAGTGAAATATATCATTTACTATAGAGTGGCAGGTTCACAGGAGAAGAACAAGAGAGCAGAAAATGAGGACAAGGATAAAAAAGGGGAGGGTGAAGGGGCAGTGAAATTTTACAGCGGGTGAGCAAGCACGGCCTTGATGGGAATGTCTCTTCTGAGCAAGATTTCTCAACCTCAGCATTACTGATATTGGAGGCTGGATGGTTCTTCGTCGTGGGGGCGGTCTTATGCACTGCCAGATGTTTGATAGCATCCCTGGCCTCTACCCATGAGATGCCAACAGCACCTCCCTCAATGGTAACAACCAAAAATATCTCCAGACATTTCCAGATGTCCACCAGGTTGAACATCACTGGCTTAGAGTTAAAAACCTGAAGAAAGGGAGAGAGGAAACCACACAGAGATCTAAAAGGATCCTGGGTAGGCAATGGAGGCCGAGTGGCGAACGAAGCTGGCCTCAGCCCCGACCTAGAGGCAATTTATATCAAATACAAATATCTTGTCTAGTATATTTGCCCTCAAGACGGGTCTTGGTCACTTTAGGCAAAGAAACAGCAAGGGCCCCAGCCCAGAGACGGGAGAACTGTGATGCATTTAAGGAACTGAAAAGAGGGCCTCTGAGCCAACTACTGGGAGCCAGGAGACAGAGGCCAAAGATGAGCCTGGCGAAGGCCTGAGGTAAGTTGTCACAAGCAAAGAGACCTCACAGGGAGGTTTTAAGCAGGGAAGTATTGTGATCAGTTTAGTATTCTAGGTTCCAGGGACCTTCAATGACAAGCCCAAGTAACCTCCACTCCCGAAGAGCTGTGTGACCTTGGGCAAGTTCCTTCACTACACTGGGCCTCCATTTCCTTACCTATGAAATCGGGAACGGGGACAAGAAGAGATCTACTTCGTGGGTTTCTGGTGAGGACCGAATGTGTGCAAAGCACTCAGACCTTGTTCCTGGTACACAGAACATACTTCAGGAAACTCTTAGTTTTTGTTTTTGTTTTTTTTTTTTTCAACGTTTATTTATTTTTGGGACAGAGAGAGACAGAGCATGAACGGGGGAGGGGCAGAGAGAGAGGGAGACACAGAATTGGAAACAGGCTCCAGGCTCTGAGCCATCAGCCCAGGGCCCGACGCGGGGCTCGAACTCACGGACCGCGAGATGGTGACCTGGCTGAAGTCGGACGCTTAACCGACTGCGCCACCCAGGCGCCCCAGGAAACTCTTAGTTTTGATGAATATCACTCTTCTTTCCTTCCCTTTCTTTTCTTTCCCTTTCTTCCCTTACCAATGCCCAAGTGACATTTATTGCTAGGTTAAGCTTTCATATCTACCCTCCTTGTCCCTGCCCTGTCTCCTGCACCCATTCTTCAGGCCAGCTCATGCCTCCACTCCCAGGGCCCTGGCTTTCCATTTCTATTGCACACCTGCCTGCCAGCTTCTTTGCAAACCTGGCCTTTGTATTACCTATCAATAGTCTTTACTGGGGGCAAATGCTTCCACTTGAAGACTAACATCCAGGAGGCCTCTTTCTTGCTTCAATACATTAAGATCCCATACGTGTGTATCTTAAATCTCTGTCCTATCTTGGGAAGGTCTTCTTAAACAATCAACTGTCGTCTTTGAGGGTCATGAAACCACACCCCACCCAGTTAACATGCACAAATGATACTGTACTATGTCCTTATAATCCATTAATGCCTACACAACTCCCCTACATGTACAGCCTCCCTTCCCATTTTGTGGTCCAGAGAATTTCTACTAGTCAACACCTACTGGAGTTTCCCTTCCCAGCCTCCACCCCCACGCCCACCCAATCCCTTTTCCCCGCCACCTTCAGTATCAGTAATTCCATTTTGCTTAGCTGGAAATGCCAGCTTCTGGCTCTGGGCCTGGCACTAAGCAGAGGCCCCTCCCTCCCCCATCAATATCCACTGGAGGGTTGATGCACACACAGCAATGTCACGTACCACATCCCAGTTCATCCTTACACCACGCTAGTAAAATCAAAGGCATAGGTGTTGTACATGTGAGACAACCAAGGCTCAGAGAGGTTGAACAACGTGTTCAGAGTTACCCAGGAAGCAAACAGCAAAGTCATAAGCCATATAAGAATTTCCTAACTTCCACTGGTGAGATGTCTATTTTGTTTTATTTATTTTTTTAAGTTTATTTATTTATTTTGAGAGAGGAGAAAGTACAAGCAGGGAAGGGGCAGGGAGAAGAAGAGAGAGAATCCCAAGCAGGCTCTGCACTGTCAGCACAGAGCCCGATGCGGGGCTCGAACTCACGAACCCTGAGATCATGACCTGAGCTCAGACCACGAGTCAGATGCTTAACCGACTGGGCCACCCAGGCACCCGTAAGACTTCTATTTTGAATAAACGTGCCATCTGCCAAAACCTTACATTTTAGATTCAAACTGTGCACCATACACGTGTAAACAGAAACATTACCTATAAGTTGCTGGACTTACTGTCATCACAATAATGTGGTGATTATAGCAAATCATATCACTAACAATTACTGAATATTTTCTCTGACACAGGCAGTGCGCTAGGCCCTATACAGAACTGTCTCATTTAATTCTTGCAACATTCCTGTGAGGTAGATATGATCATGTCCAATTTACAGATAAAGAAGATAAGGCTCAGAGAAGTTAAGTAATCTAAACAAGGCCACCTACCTAGTGAATGACAAACAGAAAATTCTTTTTCCACTGTGACGGTTAATTTTGTTTGTCAACTTGGCTGGGCCACAAGGTAGCCAGATATTTCTAGGTATGTCCCTGAGGGTGTTTCTGGATGAGATTTGAATCAGCAGCCTGGGTGAAACGGATTGCCCTCCTTCATGTGGGTGGACCACACCAAATCAACTGAAGACGTGAATAGAACAAAAGGCACGAGTAAAACTCCACCTGCCTGACTGGTTGGGTTGGCACATTGGTCTCCTTTTGCTCTCAGGCTGGAACTTACACCTTTGGCTGAGTTGCTTCTCCAGCCTTTGGATCAGACTAGAACTACATGATCAGATGCCCTGCGTCTCCAGCTCATCAACCTACCCTAGAGATCTTGGGACTTGTCAGCCCCCATAACTACATGAGCCACTTCCTTATAATAAATATCCTTCTATACACATATATCCGATTGGTTCTGTCTTTCTGGAGAACCCTGACCAAAACAGTGGTATACACCTAAGCCTTAATATGTTACCATCTCCTGCATTAAGTAACAATAGAATTCCTTTTACTCCAGGTAGAGAAGAAACATAAATTATCAATAGCATGCAGCAAGGAACTCACTCAAACACTTTATTAGATGCAATTTGTTTTGTGCCAACATCTCAGAAGCAACTTGTTCTCCCCCTGCTCACTTATATTTCAGGAAAATACACCACACCTGGGAACAGAGAGATGGCTTTGAATTTCCAGGAGCTTGGCTGGCCTTGTACCTCTGACACACTTTTTCATGGATGAGCTTGGATAAGTCATTTTACCTCTCCAAGGAGGTAAAATGTGGATTACTTACACCTGTGTGCCCCAGGGTGCCGTAAGGTTTACATGAGATCAGATATTGATTATTTTTAATTTTATTCTTCCCCAAACCACACACAAAAAAAGTTAGCACGCAACGGGAACCATTGACTTCAGGAGCAGTGCACGATGCAAAGTAGATGCTAATTCTGTTTAATCTGATTCTTGTCCAGTCATCCTAACTGAAGGCTAAAAATGATTCTGCAGTAATAAAGGGAATTATAATACACAATTGCAGAGGCTTGGAGAGCAATTCCAGCACAGAACCAAGCGATTATACATTGCAACAAATTAAAAACTCAAAAAAAGCAGGGGAAGGGGGGAGGAAACCAAAGACCACTCAAATCCCTTAAGAAACGCTATTTAATAAAGCAAACTCTATTTTCCATAGAATTCCAATCAAGGAGCATGTGGGCTCCTTGGAAGCAATTAGAGACATGTATGATTTAATGAAAATGCAAAAGCCAAGGACAAACAAAATAACTGTGTAACAAGAGGCCCCTTCCCTACCCCTGCCTCCAAACCCACAGAACGTAGAAGAGGTGAAAAGTTTGTACCAGAGATACACAGCTAATATCAGCTAACATCAGAGCCACGATCCCCCAAAAGTCAGGTCTGCTTTGCCTTTTGCCAGAACACAAAGGAAATGAGACTTTCAAGTCAAGTCCAGGCTTAAGTGCCACAGCGAGTGAGGACAGCCTCCATGGGTGGCCATTTAGACCTGTGATCTCAGGAGGAGAAAATGTGAGGTCTGGCATCTCCTCTCTTTGGCCTTGGTCAAACCCTAGCCCCGTTCCTCCTACAGGGCTTGGTCATTCTTGGGGTTCCCCTTTGTCAACCATACACCTCAAATGTAATATTGATTTTAAGCAACCTCCCTCACTGCAGAAACACATAGGTCGCTGTCCTATGACTGGAACTCTCTGGGGTTCAGAGGAAGAAGGAGGAGACAAATTTGACACCTGATGTGACCCCCTACCCCTCGGTCCGCATGCCTTGCTCACCAGCTTTCTATTCTCCAAACACCACGTGGTAACTTCTGTTTCCGATCAACCTGAACCCTTACCAACCGCCCCCCTCTAGCTACTGAGCCCCAAGAAAGCAGAAATGATGACCTTTTATTTGCTCATCATTGTGTCCCCAACTGCTTGTACAATTCCTGGCACTGAACAGGCATTTAATGACATCAATAGAATGAATACATAAAATAGTGGGTTGCTTGGAGTTTTGCAAAGTCTTTGGAAAGACTGCTTTATCTTCTTTGTTCGTTCAACATTGTTGAGTGTTGAGTATGTTCCAGGAGCTGGGGGTAGAGTGATGAATTAAACCTGGGTCTCTGCCCACAAGGAATTCGGGGTAGAGGAGGAGAGAGAGAGAAGGAAAGAGTCCACCAGAGTACGATGTGAGGTGAAGAATAAGGGCACAAAGGAGTGGCCAGCACTTGGCAGCTGGTAACGCTTCCTGGCCTGAGGAATGTAATTCCGAGGTCCTCACTGGTAAGTAGCTGGGTGTATTAGTTTCCTGTGGCTGCTGGGACAAATTGCCACACATTCGGTGGCTTAAAAACACAGAAACTTGGGGCACCTGGGTGGCTCCGTCAGTTAAGCGTCCAGCTCTTGATTTTGGCTCGGGTCATGATCTTACAGTTCGTGGGTTCAAGCCCCACACCGAGTTCTGAGCTGACAGTGCAGAGCCTGCTTGGGATTCTCTCTCTGCCTCTCTCTCTGCCCCTCCCCTGCTCATGCGTCTGTCTCTCCCTCTCCCTCTCTCAAAATAAATAAGTAAACTTAAAAAAAAAAGAAATATAGCAACTTATTCTTTCCTAGCTCTGGCGTCTGGAAGCCTGGAATCAAGGTGTCAGCAGAGCGAGGGCTGGGAAGAATCTGTTCCATGCATCTCTTCTAGCTTCTGCTAGTTGCAGGCACCCCTTGGCACCCCTTGGCTTGTAGTTGTGTCACTCCAATCTCTGCCTCCGTCTTCAGATGGGCTTCCTCCTGTGTGTCTGTCTCTGCGTCTCAGTTTTCTTCTAAGCACACTGGATTCAAGTACATCCTAATCTAGTAGGACCTTAACAGAGTACATCCGCAAAGACTCTGTTTCCAAATAAGCTCACTCATTCAGAGATTCCGGGATCCATGGTGGTACGGGGTGGGGAGGGGAGTGAAGAAAACACTATTCAATCCAGTACAGTTGGCTATGTCGTACTCTTTGATTCTGGAAAGTATATTTACTTTCACAAGCACCAGTTGTCTGATGGATTTAGTGTGACAGCATTTTACTCTCTGCTGAGCACATGGATATGCCACAGTGTGAGGAGTGACCCACATACTTCTCCCCCTGATCTAGTCAACGTTCCAGAGGGGACGAGGAGCAAAATAGGTCACTGGCTGGCTGCCGACTCTCCCTACTGCCATGCCTTCCCTCCTCCGGCCTCCCCGAGCTGAGAGCTCAATCTCACCCACCTTAGCTTTATGCTCTAACTCGGCAGTCTGCTCTGGGTTCAACCAAGGCAGCTGTACAAGCCCAGTGAAGTGCTCCCCCTTGGAGATGCTCTGGGGGAAGACTCACTCTGAGGCACTCAGGACAGCTAAAGAAACTGCCATAAAGTACAGCCACTTCCGTGTGGCCCCTGAAATCCTGGCCATGCCCCCTGCTGCCTCTTCTTGTTTGTTTAGCTTCGTTCCTGGTCGTTTGCTCTCCCATCCTTAATCCATTTTTTCAGGGCTTCCTTCCAAGGCACAGTCTTAGCCCGTCAGTGATGGGAACTGAGGTTTCTGAAGCCCGAATTAAGGGTTCGTCATTGGTGCCCTCAGTGGAAGGGATCTCAGCCACGTCTAGGTAATCCGAACCCCAGAGATGTCCAGGAAGTTCCACAAAGCAGGCCTCAGTAAAGAGTAGATGGAAATAGAAATCGAAAAGCCCAGAGTCCAAGTCTGAGCTCTACTCTTTATTAGACATCTCACCGTAGGTCAGTTGCTTAACTTTCTTAGTGGCTATTGATTGTCTCATTTACGTTAATTCCTACCAAATAAGATTAAAATATACATAAATTAAAGAAAAACAAGAATGCATTTGGCACAGTTCAAGACACACGGAATACATTCAATAAATGTTTTTGAATTGCACTAAGAAAATTGGAACACCTAATATAGAGCTCATAAAGTTTAAGGGAGTGAATATACTGGATTCAGGTCTGGAAAGAAATATGTAAATTTTCATTTTTTACAAAAACATGTTGTTCCTCCAGGGCTTGTACCTTCTTGTTCTTCAGGTAACTTAAATATCAACTTCTCAGGGAGGTCTTATCAACACTTTACCTAAAAGACAACATCTGTCCTCTATTCTCTGTCTGTTTTCCGCACACCACTCATGTAAGCGATGATTTTGTTACTGTGTCTATTGTCTGTCTCCTCCTCTACGCTTTTTGCTGCATGAGGATACTAAGTTCATCTTGCTCTAATCCCAGTGCCTGGTATAGAGCCACATGATCAATACAATTTGTCAAAAGAAAGAATTAAGAAGTCAATAAATCCTGTCACAGCAAATAGAGAAGGTGCCATATTCTTATCATTTTAGCTCTTTTTTTAAAAATGGAAAATGTTTGGGCTGCCTGGGTGGCTCAGTCAGTTAAGCCTCCGACTCTTGGTTTCAACTCGGGTCACGATCTCACAGTTTGTGAATTGTAGCCCTATATCAGGCTCCGTGCTGATGGTGCAGAGCCTGCTGGGGATTCTCTCTCACTCCCTTTCTCTCTACCCCCCCCTTCCCATGCTGTCTCTCTCTCTCTCTCTCTCTCTCTCTCTCTCTCTTTCTGTCTCAAAATAATAAATAAACTTTAAAAAAATGGAAGAGGGTTGTGCATTTTGAAGAAGAAAATGAAAGAAGTCAAAGTAATTGCTGCTAGTGGGATTATTAAAGCCAATTAAGAATGTCAGGAACCTGGGGCGCCTGGGTGGCTCAGTCGGTTAAGCAGCCGGCTTCGGCTCAGGTCATGATCTCACGGTCCGTGAGTTTGAGCCCCACGTCGGGCTCTGTGCTGACAGCTCAGAGCCTGGAGCCTGTTTCCGATTCTGTGTCTCCCTCTCTCTGACCCTCCCCCATTCATACTCTGTCTCTCTCTGTCTCAAAAATAAATAAACATTAAAAAAAATTAAAAAAAAAAAAAGAATGTCAGGAACCTAGTATATAATCTAGAATAAGTATCCAAGGGATGCCTAAAATTCTCAGACATTCCTGGCCATTGTGGTTACAGTCAAATGAACTGAAGGTAAGACATCAAGGGGACGAGGGGGAAATTAGCTTCCCCTATTCCCTCATCTCCCTTGGCTACTTGGCATTAGGGCTGGTTCACCACCTGAGGGCCCTAAATGTTAGTCTCTTAAAAAAGAAAAAAGTAGCAGTCAACCCCTGGAGGACACAGCCATGGTTCCCATGACCCTTCTTCTTCTTCAAGCTAATCATCTCTGGGTCTTTGAACTCTTTCTCCGGGGCCTGGGTTTTCATGTTTTCTCATCATCCAAGATGGCACCACTAAAGTGAAACAGACATTTAACTTGCCACCCAGTCTCCTTCCTATGCGGATAACAGTGTGAGGGGAAAAAGACACATAAACCTGGGCCATCCGCGCTTAGCAAGCGCATTTAGATTTCCATAAAGCCATAAAAGGTTTCAGATGACACATGCACTTCAAAAAAGACAGATTCTTAAATGAGAGCGGTTTCGAGAAGATCAGGCATCCTGTGGTGCCCTTGGGCAGGGAGAGCAAATTGCACAACCATTGCTCATCTGAGCAGCAGCGAGAAGTCCTGCCAGCAGGGACACAAGTTCAAATCCCTGGGCCACCTAAGCCAAGTTTTGCAAAGAGATTCCCCTCCAGCTCACTGCCCCCCACAGCTAGATCGCCACACTAACTCATTCTTCCCGTTGCGTTTCCCTGAAAAGGGGAACACAAGAAAGATAGAAAATGAGCTTTGTGAAAACCATGCATCTGCCCTGAAATTTCCCTCCTCTGAGTTATAGGTAGACAATGAGATTGAGACAAAAGAGCACTGCCCTGCGAGTCAGGCTCTTTATATCTAATTTTAGAACTGGAAGGACCCTTCGACACGAGCTAATTCAGATCTCTCATTTTACATTCAAGGACATTGAAACTCAGGCCACCTTCATTAAGTAGTTATCCATGTGACCTTAGCAAGTTGCCACGACTTGCTGGCCTCAATTTCCTAATCTCTAAAATGGAGATGATGATGATGCTATTTGCCCTTAAACAGTTGTGATGATTAAATGACATGGGACAGTGCACGGGACGGGTCTGGTAGGGAAGAAAACACTCCACGCTGGCTGGCTCTTTTTATTTTTCATTCAGCAAATAGTCATCGGGCGTCTGCTATGTGTCAAACGCCACTCCAGGGAATGGGGACACAGCAAGAAATGAAGGGATATGGGAAGACAGACATTACAACACAATTCATAGACAGTCTTGATTACAGCTGGCTGAGTGTCGGTGCTTAAGATCACACAACCAGCTGCTGGCATTCCTGGAACTAGAATCCAGGTCAACCAGCTTAGAGAGTCTTAATTTTCCTAAGTGCTGTTGTCATCCCTCCCCCCTTCCTCATCTGTACCCTCGAGGGAGCTCGGTGAACTATAACGCCAGGTGGTGTTACGAGAAGTCCCCTCTCCTCATATTTGATGGGCCTGCTGTGGAGTACTAACTCAGTTCTTAGAGCCCTCTCTGTCAAAGAGATGTGGACCATGTGGAACACAGTCTGTGGACCGGGATGGAAAAACAATAGTATACAAGGAACTCTTTGGAGATGGAAGGGAGGGGAAGGGAGGGGAAGGGCTCTGGTTTCAGAACCAAACACTACTTTTTTTTTTTTTTAACCCAAACTTAACTATACTCTCCACGAGCTATGTGACCTTTAGCCAATTACTGAAACTTGCTAAGCCTCAGTTTCCTCATCTGTAGATTGGGGCTGGTGTTTCCCACCTCAGAAATTTGCCTTAAGCATTAAATAAGAAAGTGCACACAAAGTGCTTAGCCCAATAAAGCACGCATTAAACATTCAATAATTGCCTGCCAGGGTTAAGCAGGAGAGAGGGGAGTAAAAACACGGGAGCTCAACACAGATCATGTCCCTTCTCTACAAAAACCTCCCTAGTAGCTTTCCAATTGATGTAGACGACAAAGAAATCTCTAGAATCGTCCACAGGCCCTCAGCAATCCAGATGGTCACTGTCACTTCTCAGTCCTCATTTCCTTCTACGTCCTCTTGCACACACGTTAGTCTAGCCATACCTCATTATGCCTGCACACACCCCGTACAGGCCACCTCAGTGCCTTTGAACTTGCCAGCCCTCCTGTAGAAGGCAGGGTAGCACAGTGGTTCAGAACATGGGCTCAGGGTCAGATCCCTAGGTACGTATCCCAGCTCTGCTCCTTACTTAGTGTATGATTTGGGCAAGTGACTTCACTTCTGTGTTTTGATCTCCTCATCTGTGACATGAGCATAATATCACTACTACCTATCACGTAAAACTTAAGCTCTGTATAGCGGGAAAAAAAGAAAGAAGACCGAATGCAGTTTGTTGAAGAGTGACTAGCTGCTGGGAGGTCTAGCCGATATATGGTACCAGCACTTTGCATACCTCACACCTAATCCCCAGGACAATTCTGAGATAGATTATCCCTTGTCTCATTTTCCAGATAGGGAAACTGAGGCCAAGAACAACTAAAGCGCATCCAGGACTCAGACCCACCATGGCTGACTCCACAGGTCTCTGTACTCTCCGCCCATCCTAAATCTGTTCACGCAGCTTCAGGCTCCAGTCACTAAAATATGAGGTCTCCAAGGGCACACATTTGCATATTGTCCCCCTGGGCCTGTGTTTCATAAAAGGGACCTACATCTTCTTACCTGTCTTGTGGGCACGAGTGAGCTAGAAAAGTCTCGGGCTTTCCTGCCCTGCAGAGGCAAAGTAGACAGACCCCTGCCAGAGGAAGACAGCTCCACGCATCTGGGACCCACACTGCCTTGTGGTCGGCTCATAAACAAGTGGGCGGAAGGCTGAAAACACTTCTTTGGTGACTTAAATCCCCCCAGACTTTATCGAGCCCCCAACCTCACAAAGAGTGAGTATCTGTGAAGAGCTTGGCCCATTCCTGACGGTGGCGGATCT
The DNA here is from genome assembly GCF_018350155.1 of Leopardus geoffroyi. Taxonomy (NCBI): domain Eukaryota; kingdom Metazoa; phylum Chordata; class Mammalia; order Carnivora; family Felidae; genus Leopardus; species Leopardus geoffroyi. The sequence continues at coordinate 192,914,192 of NC_059327.1, read as the reverse complement.
TGCTTTCCTTTCCTCCCCTGGCCAAGTGTCTATCACCTCCACGCCCTCTGATCCAGGCGGACGGAAGAGAGCCCTGCCCGTGTGCACGTGTGTGCAAATCACAGCCGCCAGAAGCGCTCATCTGGGAGGGCCGGGTTGCTGGAAATACAGGGCACCACTGGGAAGCGTTTTATGACCAGGTGAAGGAATGGGAGAAGGTATAGACACGCTCTGGGACAGAGCTGAAGTCTCTAAAACCCATGTCCTAATCCCACTTGAAACATGGCCGCATACAGGAAGTCCTGTTTCTCTGCCTGAGGATGAAAGAAATCAGTCGGCTAACTCCACCACCATATCAAAGAGGCCAGGGCAGGAACAAATACTTCGTCATCATAACCCAATCATGGAGCGCCCCACGGCCCTCCCATGAATGGGTATGAAATTGAATTATTTCTTAACAATCATCTCCCAGGGCCTTGGGATGGAAAATGTTAGATCAGGAGGATTACCAGCAGGCAGGGAGCTATGCTTAAGGACTTGTTTCTGTGCTCACGGCAATGATTCAAGAGTTTCCTTTTACTGGCCATCTGACATTAGATTTCATCAATACCACTAACGTTAGATGACCTCCACTACAGGAATAATAACGATAACGATGATAATGTGTGATGACGATTGCGATTATAGTTACCGCTGTCTGAACACTTTTTTACATGCGCCAAGCATCAATACTAAATATTCATGCTCATGCCCTGTGCTATTTAAACCCATCAACAGGGGCGCCTGGGTGGCTCAGTCGGTTGAGCGGCCGACTTCGGCTCAGGTCATGATCTCGCGTTCCGTGAGTTTGAGCCCCGCGTCGGGCTCTGTGCTGACAGCTCAGAGCCCAGAGCCAGTTTCAGATTCTGTGTCTCCCTCTCTCTCTGCCCCTCCCCCATCCATGCTCTGTCTCTCTTTGTCTCAAAAATAAAATAAACGTTAAAAATAATAATAATAAAAAAAATAAATAAACCCATCAACAACATTGCGCAGCAAGTACTCTGTTGTCCCATTTTACAGATGAAGACAGCAAGGCCTAGACAGACAGGCATCTCACTCACAAAGATGAGCGCTTATAGCCATTGCTGTGTCTCTCTAATTTGCTCCACTCCGTGGATCTTTCTTTCCATCTGCAAAATTATGGGGTTATACACCAGATCAAGTGATTTCTTTTTTTAATTTTTTTTTTCAACGTTTTTTTTAATTTATTTTTGGGACAGAGAGAGACAGAGCATGAACGGGGGAGGGGCAGAGAGGGAGGGAGACCAGAACCGGAAACAGGCTCCAGGCTCTGAGCCATCAGCCCAGAGCCTGACGCGGGGCTCGAACTCATGGACCGCGAGATCGTGACCTGGCTGAAGTCGGACACTTAACCGACTGCGCCACCCAGGCGCCCCGAGATCAAGTGATTTCTAAAGGAGCACGGGACACCAGCATCCCAAACTTCCAGATTGTTATGAAGTCTTCAGAGGGAGATAGAAAGCACCATCGCTTTCCAGGGTCTCAGAGACAGGTCCCAAGCCTGGGAGTCTATGTCAACAGCCTCAGTTCACTTCTTTCTTCCGTTCATGAAGAATGGCTCAAAAACCGGAAATGGTTTCAGAGGTCAAGGTGGCCAAAGTCTGTGAATCAAGAACACTGAGCTTTGATTTAAGCCCACACCTAATCCTTCTCTCCACTGGTCAGAGGCTTGAACAAAATTCCCTACCTAAAAAAAAAAAAGTTCAAATTCCTCAGTAGACAAAGCAGGGCTCCCTGGGTTCTAATCTCAACCTGCGATGGTAGTTTATCAATCTCTTTCCTTCCAGCTTCTGCCCACAACTCTATCCCTGGCCCATTCCAGACCGCAAGAGCTCCTGCCCATCTTTACATTCTCCCTAAAGTAGTGACAGAATGTATCGTTTTAGCAGTGATAAAAGATCCCGTTTAGTTGAAGGTCTGGCTCCCGGGGCATAAATTGCCACATGCCTTTGCACCTGCCACCCTTAAATATTCTCCGTTCCCCTACAGTACCTAATTTTCTGTAATAAATGGCTGCTCTGATCTGGATGCTTGTGTCCTCCCAAAATTCATAAGCTGAAACCTACTGTCCGATGTACTGGTACCAGGAGGTAAGGGCTTTGCTTAGGTCGTGGGGGTGGAGCCTCATGAATGGGATCTGTGCCCTTATAAAGAAACCCCAGAGCTCTCCCTAGCCCCTTCCTTCCTTCCGCCACGTAGGGTCCCAGCAGGAAGAAGAAGGTGGTCTGCAGGTAGGGGTGGGTCCTCACCAGAGCCCTGCCGTACTGGCACCCTGATGTTGGACTCCAGCCTCCAGAACTGTGAGAAATAAATTTCTGTGGTGTTTCTGTCTGTGGCACTGTGTTATAGAAGCCCAAATAAACTAGGGCGATGGGTGTTGCCTTATGATTGAGGAAAAGAGGTATTTTTCAATTGTTAATAACAGCATGGGAAGATGCTTCCGATAGAATAGTGAAGAAAGAAGCACCATGTAAAGTTAAACGTATACATGCATGTGTATCTTTAATGTCCCCAATTTCGTAAATATGCATTTGTCTTTTAAAAGCCTAGAAGAAATTCTCTGGGTGGTTAAATGACCCAAAGACCCCAGGCCACAGTTACCCCAGTGCTCAGAAAGAGCAGAGAGGGAAGAAAGCCCAAGTCCATTCCAACCTTTTCCCAGTCACTTCCAGGGCCCTAGTTCCAGGGCCAAGGCCACCACAGAAGAGGGCAAGGTCACCTCCCAGGGGAACCCCTCGCGCTCCGCTGAGATACACAGGGGCTTTGCGGTAAGGACGGACACATCACCATAATACACAGTTGCAAGTGCCCGTTCTGGTTCCACGAACAGGCCAAACTGTAACGTGCAAGCATCGTCTAACTGTGACTTCAGTGGCAGGGAAGGCTCTGCATGGGGTGCAAGCAGAGAAAACAATGTTCTATAATGTTCTGTCGATAATAAGCACTAGCCAAGCGTGGGAAGTGGTTCTGGAGACACGCAGGATGAATAAGCGGGACGGCGTGCAGGACACATTCGCGGGCTGGCAGGCAGGCTCGCACGTGGCTGCTGGCGTGCTGTCTCCCCTCCCCCTCCACACCCACACCAGCTGAGAGAATGACCTGGCTCCTCTGTCGTTACTCAAGAAATCCACATTTCAGGGTCTGTTCCCGGAATCACATTAGGTATTTTTGCTTATCCAGAAAGGTTAAAAACTCTCACGACCCCCAACCAGCTTCATTTGTCTCCTCAAGTTCTGAGAGCAAAACTCAAGGGACTTTCCCCAAAATGAATTATGCAGAAGATATGATAAGATGAGATTCCACCTGCTGCTAAGGGACTCGCCTTAGAAAAATGCAATCAGATATTCATTTCCTGATATTAACAACCACTAAAAGGGAGCTCTGATTTCTGGAACAAATACCTTAAGAAGAAAGTTTAAACATATACATTTTAATTGAATTTCTTCCTAGCCAGGTTGTAATTGATAGAACCCTCCATCCATCATGATCCACAGGCGTCCGTAACTCATAAGTTGGTCGATCTACCAGTATGACTTTTCTAGGTTCTTAATCCTCTTATCAACCACTCAAGTTTCCAGGGAGACTCATTAACAGAGCTGGCAAATGCTGAAGTCGGCATCATTACCGACCACAAAAGTTGGGAGCATCTGCTCCCCTCTATGTTTGTTTGTTTATCGTCTGTCTTACCCCAAGTAGAATGTGACCACAATGCAGCAGACATTTTTATCTGTTGTGCTCACTACAGCAGCCATGTAGCACCTGGCCCTCAGGGGTACCTGACACATATTTACTGACTACTGGAGACAACTAGAATCTGCCACCCCAAGACTATGCCACTTTGGCATGAGGATAATTTTGAGCTCAAGGCAATTGGGAGGAAGCAGATACAAGAAAGCTCTCTGCCTTACCCCATATGACTAAAAGCAAGACATAAATTTATAAAGGTGATCCTCCCCCCTTCACCAGGAAGGACAGAAGTCAATCACTGAGACAACTCTAGACCCATCTTAGGCCAGAGACAGCCCCAGAAGAATCTACATAATAAACTTTGCTAGCTAGCAAAGACCTGATCTTCCCATTTGTTCCCCCATATTTTTACCTTCCCACAAATGTCACCCCAGAAGTATGAAGTCCTTTTCCTTTGTCTTGACACTCCTCAACAAATGTACTGTTCTTTTAAGATGCTATATAAGCCCAAGTTCTAACCACCTCTTTGAGTGATTCATCACTGAGTGCTCCCATGTATATGCACAATGAAAATGTTAATCAACTTGTTTGTTTTTCTCTTGCAAATGTGTCTTTCATTGGCCTATTTTGCAGAGCCCCAATCAGAGAATCCAGGAATCTAAGAGGAAAAAGATTATCTTCCTCCCTTACACTAAACATTTCTACTGTACTGAGAAACTGGAGCCTAGGGACTGCACACAGGTCCTACCATAAATGAACTTTCAGTCTCCCTGACTGGGTGGCAATGGGCACATGTGAAAAAACACACATTCAAACAGAAATTACGGCAGCGTATTCTAAGGGTCAAAAGCTCAGCACAGACATTAAGTTTTAAGCAGGGGTGAGGGGCACCTGAGTGGCTCAGTGGGTCAAGTGTCTGATTCTTGATTTCAGCTCAGGTCATGATGTTGAGGTTTGTGAGACTGAGCCCCATGGTGGACTCTGCTCCAACAGTATGAAGCCTGCTTGGGATTCTTTCTCTCCCTCTCTCTCCACCCTTGCCTGTTTGCATTCTCTCTCTCTCTCTCTCTCTCTCTCAAAATAAATAAATATCTTTTTAAAAAAGATTTAAGAAGGGGCGCCTGGGCAGCTCAGTCAGTTAAGCCGGCTGACTTTGGCTCAGGTCATGATCTCACAGCTCTTGGGTTCAAGCCCCGCATCAGGCTCTATGCTGACAACTCAGAGCTTGGAACCTGCTTTATATTCTGTGTCTCCCTCTCTCTCTCTGCCTCTCTGCCTCTCTCTCTCTCTCACTCACTCTCTCTCTCATAAATAAATAAATAATAAATAAATAAGTAAACAAACATTGAAAAAAAAATAAAAAAGATTTAAGAAAAGGGAGAAATCACACTCTCAGGACAAGAAGTTCTCTTGCTGCATTTTCTCCTCCTTAACAGTGTTGACATAAGACTTAGAACAACTGGGAACTCCTCAAATGGTCGAGCCTTCCTGTCCTTGGAAAATACTACACATGCCACACCCAAATCCAGGGACGTCTGCCTCTCCTTACCATACAGAATGGAGTTCCAAGTCCTGCAGACTCGCTCCTGAATCATTCACGAAGGCATCCCTGCCTCTGGCAGAGTGATGGCCCAGCATGCCTCTCTTCCCTCTGCCATCTTACCTCAGAAGCAGAGTTGCCTTATGAGCACTGAGAGGGAGGGGAATCATTTGTTGATATTTAAATAAATGACACCACAAAATGGAAGTGAAAACATTCCCTCTGATGTTTTCAAGGCTGCTCTAGAGAGGGGAGGAGGTACCAGGTGCTGAGGAGGCATTCGTTCATTCGCTTCCTTTTTCACGCAGTAAATGTGTGGTGGCCAGCTGTGCCAAGGGTGGGGACACAGGCGGAACCGTAAGGACACAGCCCTGCCTCAAAAAGTATACGGCTGACTGAGAGAATACACAATAAGGAGGTAATACAAATACAGTGTGACGAGACTCCTTGTAAATGAAACCCAGCGTGCCAGAAGAGCAAAATAGGGGCATACCTCCCTTCCAACCCTAGCTCTACATGAACCCTAGTTTATTTAGAAGGCATCACTTCCTACTGACCGGCCCTGATTTTGTATTCAAAACGTGGGAACATTTTCCTGTCTTGTAGCACTACGGTGAGGATTCAGTGCACTTCCATAACTAAAGGGCTTAAGAAGTGCCCGGCCCACGGCAGACAAGCACTCGCTACATTGTTAATATTGTTACTAGCAAGAGGAATGCAAGGACCTGAATTGAGATTTGCTTCCTGCGGCTTAGGTAGGGGCGAAGGCTTGGGATGTGGGGTAAGTGTATCTCATGGCTCCCCTGCTGCCTGGTTGCAGAAACGCTTCCCTTCTTCCGTGTCCGATGGACACTCCCCGTAGAGCATGGAAGTTTGACCATTAAGGGGGGATTTGAGCCTCAGGACTCAGACAGATGTGTGCTCTCTAGCTTTAAAAAAGTCCTGGGTCACCTGGGTGGCTAGGTCAGTTAAGTGTTAAGTGTCAGTTAAGTGATCTCAGCTCAGGTCATGACCTCACCGTTTGTAAGACCAAGTCCCACGTCAGGCTCTGTGCTAGAGCATGGAGCCTGCTTGGGATTCTCTCTCTCTCTCTCTCTCTCTCTCTCTCTTTCTGCCCCTCCCCTGCTCTCTCTCTTTCAAAATAAATTAATAAACTTAAAAATTTTTTTAAAAAGGGCAAGAAAGTCCTGAGGTCTTCCTTACTGCCCTTCAGCCATGGTAGGAGTGGCCATGTTGCTCCTTCCCATTCTATTAAGATAAGGCTGTGACCTCCAGGGGGGTAGGATGCCCAGGGCTGGCTTAGGAAGGACTTTGGGGGGGAGGGGGAGGGGTGATGGGAAGGGAGAAGAGGGGGCTGTGCGTTGTCTGTGTCACATTTCTCCACCTCAGGCAGCCCAGATGAACATAAAGTCAAAGTCAAGGTTAGTGCTTGCTGTGGTTATTTTTCAAACGCAGAATCTTCCCGTCTCTGGATGATCCACAGGGTGGGGCCTATCGAAACGTCTAACCGGAAACCAAGAGAAACCAAGAGGCAGCTTAGATCCTAGAGCAGTCTTCCAAAACGTGTAGGCTCCTAAGACACCCCGACCCCAGCAGAGTTCCCCCCGGAACCAGCTTCTGCTCTCTGCTGTAATTCTAACACCCAGCACATCCTGGCAAATAGCAGAAGTTAGATGAACATTAATAACCACAAAAAAATGAATGAATGAATGAATGAATGAATGAGCTCAGGAACAAATGGATAAAGGAAAGAAACAGCTTGGGATTGTGAACTGCCTTCTTTCAAAGGACACCAATGGCGAATCCTCGAGAAGCAGGGAATGTGTAGGGCGGATGTTGTCCTGACACTGCAGGCAGCAAAGGGGCGCCACCCTGCAATTAACTCTTTCCGGTAGGGCTAGTGGGGAAGGGGGCGGCCCTCAGCAGCGCAGCCATTACGCGCCCAGTAGGGGGTCCAAAAAGCTGCCAGACCGGATTTCATTTCGGAATGAACTCTTATGATTTTTTTTTTTTTTTCTGCTGTTCCAGCAGCGGCAACAGCAGATTTACTCTCCTAATTATGTTTGGCTTTGGTTAAATTAGTTTGCATTCCCTGAGCACACACAGGGTGGGGGAGGGGGAGCAGGCAGAAGTAGGAGGTGGCCGGAGAAGATGCCGAGAGGTGGAGAGCATCTTCTCAGAGGATGATGCACACAGCAGAACAATCCATCAGGCCCTGGGCAGCGGCTGGACAGACAGCTACTGCGCGGTGCTCCAGGGATCCCCAAGGGATGGAGAAAGTGGTGTTCCGCCTAAATCTCTATTCATTCATTCATTCATGCTACAAATATTTATTGAGGGCCCAAGACAAGTCAGACACTGAAGTGAGAGGTGCAGGGAATTGCGGTGAACCAGACAACTAAAGGCTCCCTGACCTCATGAACTTCTATTCTAGGAGGGAAGCGAGACAAGAAATAAGAAGATAAGCAAAACTTTCAGATGCCATGAAATCAATGGAACAGAATAAGGTGATGGGGAAGTTCATTAAGTTGTTTTGGCTGGCGGTCTCACCCAATAACAAAAATAACACAACCACCATGAATCCACATACTCAGGGATATTCTAGAACCCACATATCCTAGAAGCTCACTAACCTTTCATTGAACCTTCACAGAAAACCCTGAGATGAGCATAGTTATCCTTGTTTCACAGATGAGGAAACTGAGGCCCAGAGTGTTTTAGTTACCTGCTGGAGGACATACAGCAGGTGACCTCCAATGCAATGTTGCCCCTGTGCCTTTCAAAGTTCCACAGTCAGTAACAGTAACCAGTGATTAAGGCACCCATTAACTCCCAGGCACACAATCCTTGCAGCACGTTCTCAGTATCAGCTGTCGGCAGTTTGATCCATTGCCTTTTACCAGCCAAGACCCGGAGAGCCTAGTCAGTTGACCCAGCATGATAAGTCCGTGAAGGAATAAAGGCAGGATTGAGACTCACATCTCAATGACCCCTCAGTCTTGTCACCGCCCCCGCCCCAGAACATAATACAAAGTAGCTGCTGAAACTAATATATTTTTTTCCTTGATAACCAGGAGGAAAGATTCTGATGTTAGAATGTCCTGGCTAGGACCAACATTTCCTCTGACTTTTCTGGCTGTTGTTCCAGGTAACCAGCCCGCAGCTAAGCTTAACACTCTTGCAAACTTACTTTGGGGAATAAACCAGAAGCAGAAAAATGCCTAGAACTCAAAGCAATGGTGTGACTCTAAAAGGGCCTCTTGTTAAATCGTGCTGTCCTCAACAAAGACACAAATAGGCAACCCAGGATTTAGTGCTGTGTGCAGATGAAAACTGCCTGTATCTTTACACCAGGCCTTCCTTAGTATCCTATCTGATCAGTGACCTACGTTCTTCTATGCTCTATGGAACTGCCCCTATTTTCATAACTACCTGTCCTTACCAACTGCTGAATTGGATTCTCCATAGATAGCCCAGCCAACATCTCAAACCACCTCAACAGTTAAGGGCGTTTTAGAATTTCTATGATAAAACCTGTTCTTTATTCTTTTTAACACCTTGTCTATTTTTCACATTTGTAATGGACTCAAACCTGAAAGGGGAATTGTCAAATCAGAATTTTTTTTTTTTTTTGAGCAAAATGCCATTACAACCAGAAGCAGCTGGTTTTGATTTATAAACACCGTAACCTTCCCCAGGCCTTAGATTTTTTTTTTTTTTAACAACATTCAGATCAGAACCAATTTAATTTTGAAAGATAGCTAATCAAGTAATTTGTTGCAGCACCTCTCTGGTCCTCACTGTTGCAGAGGGGGTTGGGAGCTGCGTATGGATAAACTAACACTTTATTGAAGATTATAAATGGACCCTTCAGGTATCATGAAGTGCTTACCTATAATCTCCAGAAACACAATAACTTCTATACGTTCATTTAGCCACTAACTTGAGCATTTCAGTGATTCACACGGAATGATCCACTTATGTGGTTAAGACTTGAAGCTCCAAACATGTTTTATATGCAATAATTCTTTTTGTTATTAAAAATGTTTATTTACTTTTGAGAAAGAGAAAGAGAGAGCAAGAGGGGGAGGAGCAGAGAGAATGGGCGACAGAGAAACCCCGATGTGAGGCTTGAACTCCCAAACTGCGAGATCATGACCTGAGCCAAAATCAAGAGTCAGATGCCTAAACGACCGAGTCACTCGGGCGCCCCTGTGATAATTCTTTTGAAATGTACTAACTTTTTAGAGACGCATATAGATGAATTCCCAATTTTGGAGAAGAAGGGTACATCAATCTCCATCTTGATTTTGCAATTTTCTATATAGTAGTCCCACCCCCCCCCACCGCCTTATCTGTGGGGATACATTCCAGGATCCCCAGTGGATGCCTGAAACCACGGATGGTGATGAACCCTATATATATTATTTTTTTTCCTGTGCATACATACCCATGGCAAAGGTTAACTTATAAATTAGGCACAGTAAGAGATTAACAATAACCAATAATAAAATAGAACAATTATAACAGTATACTGTAACAAAAGTTATGTAAATGTGGACTCTCTCTCTCTCTCAAAATATCTCACTGTACTGTACTCGCTCACCTTCTCCTCGGGATGATGTGAAATGATAAAATGCCTCTGTGATGGGATGAAGCGAGGTGCCCAATGTAGGCAATGTGACACAGAGTTAGGCCACTACCGACTTTCTGATGACACCTCAAAGAGAGGATCCTGTGTGGTTGACTGCAGGCGAAGGAAGCTTCAGAAAGAAACCGCCGATTGGGGGCGGGGGAGGGCAGGGCTACTATACTCCCAACACCCTAACATGTACACACTTAATGAGAAACAAATTGGACAGGATTTGAGAATTCCACATATTTGGGGATCGTTATAGTCACCCCAAGCTTTCCATTCACCACACTTTCATTAAGCACGACTACATGACGGAATATCACCTACCCTGGGAACTCGTGTTCCAATAAGACAGCATGGCAACCCATTGCCTTCTCCTTAGCAAATACCTACATTCCTACTCGGTGCCAGTCTCTGTTCTAAGCGCTTTATAAATATTGAATCCTCGGGGCGCCTGGGTGGCACCTGGCTCTTCCTTTCGGCTCAGGTCATGATCTCATGGTTGTGACATCGAGCCGTGTCTGCTTAAGATTCTATCTCTCCCTCTGCCCCTCGCTCACTCACTACAAACAAACAAACAAAAAACAAACAAATAAATAAATACTGAATCTTTGTAATAATCCTGTGAGGTAGGAACTGATTTGCCCCCTTAATTTTTTATTCTTTAAATTTGATCTGACGTAAGTCCTAGCCATGATATTCTGTTCCTCTTTACTGCGTGGGATAGCCACGGCATCACCCAGGATAACTGTTTTCAGACCTGTTTCACATTCTAAAGCAGATGAAAGCCTCATGGAGTTAAGGCTGCTCCTGGTGTGGTTAGTCTTCCACCCCAGAAGCAACTAAGTAATTCCTCTTTCTGAGCAACTTCTCATTTCCTTTCAAAGGAGGCACGGGGATTGTGGGGAAAGTACCAAGCCCAAAGACATTACCCTGCCAATCTGGGCAGATACATGGGAAGACCCGCCATTCCTCTCAGGTATCCACATCCCTGTCACCTTCCCTTTACTCTGGTCATCTCTGAAATTAAGCAGTCTGCTGGTTGACTTGCAGGCAGGAATTAGGAAAACTCCTGCAAGAAGCTTTCACGGGAGGAAGGAATGAAAGCATGCACTGATACATTGTATTAATGTGCTGGGAAAGTGTTTTCCACGTTTTATGGTAGAAATAAACATGGGCATGGGAGTTCAAATTCCAGCTTTGCCCCATGCTTGCCCTGTGACTTTGAGCAAGTAATTTAACTTCCCTGAGCTGTCGCCTTGTCTATAGGAAACGTACTTAATAGATTTTTATGAAAATTGGGTAAACTTCAATTATATGATACAATATAAGCATAATGGCCCCTTGTGGTCGCTTCATAAATGTTGGGTCTCTCCTCATTTCCTCCTCCTTCCATGTATGTTTCCAAGGCAACCTGCTACCACAAGTACCAGATAATAAATAACAAGTAACGTTTCAAAAGAAAAAAAAAAAAAAAAGACCCTCCTCACCCCCAAAGTCCTGGGAAGGAAATGCTTCTACTTTATAGATGTGCCATGGTGGGCTGATTTCCACCCAGTATACCAATTCTGTCCCATTTTGCTGCCTCTATGAAGAAGAAGAAGAAGCAGCTAACATTTATTTTCTCATTTATTTGCAATGTAGGGAAATAGTCCCAAGTGCAGGAGGGAAGGAAAATGGCAGTTTGAGAGGTCCTGATGTCACCACTCTCAGGGACAAGGTAGACCATCCAGAGCCTTCCTCACACCCAAAAGGAAAGAAATTGGACCCCAAAGCAACTGCTCCCCTTGGCTGCAATGCCTTGTAACAGGATTACAGGTTATGTAAGTCAAGGTCGAAGACGGCCATTTTCTTTGTACGGCTCAAGCATTTAATTTTCCAAATCAGGAAACTTCATTTCTCAATGTGCTCAGTAGAATCTATCGGCTTCCTTCAGCAGACAAAAGAAAAGCAGCTGAAAATTGGCATGCGTGTTGCCTTTAATTTAAGCTTCTGTGCCCCTATTCTTGGTCCTTACGGTTTAGGAGGGGCAGCTCTTGCCCCCAGGGAAGAGAACAGTATCAAAGCACCTTCGAACCAGGGCGTGAGGAGTCTGGTGACCTTAGAGCCTCAACTCTGAATTTTCTGGCTTCTGCGGGTTTACATCCAATCCGCAGTGTTCCTTTAGGTGGTGTTTTATGCTTAATTATACTTAAAGGTTCGGCGGGTGGGATTTCATCCAAAGCCCAAGACTTTGAGCCATCAGCTCCTGGGGTTGTCATTTCAAGCTTCTCATTTCTAATCACCTGGGTCTTTACCCAAGATGTGTTTTAACTCAAGTTAAAGGGGTTTTTGTCTTGTAAGCAACCATTTTAAAAAGCAAAGTGTTTTGTTTGTGGGGAAAAAAAAAAAAAAAAACAGAAACACCTGAATAGATCTAAATCCTTCCTGTAAATAATTCACAAATTATTATGAAGGGATTTGTAATGTTTGAAACCTGTGTTTGCAGCCTCAGTCACTCTGTTGGGGGCGGCATATGTGACATGCTTCTGGGAGTGATCTGAACCGTGACATGGTGAGACCCTCCAGGCAGACTGGAGGTTCAGAGAGGCCAGAGAAAACTCGAGCAGGCAGTAAAAGGATGTCGAAGCTAACTGAGGTCTTCGAAAGCTACATACGGTCATTAGAGCAATTAAAGCTCTTTTCTCAGCTGTTTCAGTAAAATCTTAGATTTAACAGCTAAAGACCATGAAACCACATTGCCTCCCTCAGTAAATATTACCATATCCAAAGTCCATTTGCCTTCTTCCAGGAGAAGGGCCTTGGCAAAAGGGGGGAACAGTCCTCTGCCTTGCCAGAGGACTTGAAAGGGACTTGCCCTTTCTGAATCCGTTGAAGACCCTGCTTGAATCCCACAGCAAACAGCACAATAACATGGCCTCCAGAGGGCGAGGTGGTGGGAGGCTGAAATGCTGGGGCAGAGCTATGATGCGTTGGCTGTAAACCGCCTGGGATGCCAGGCTGTGGTCCATATGTCCTTAAGGTACCTTGGTTGACAGAAGGTGAGGGCGAGAGGTGTCCAGGCTGAGGGAGGAGGTGTGATAATCTCAGGAGGACCATCTGAAGGCAGATGGCTGTAGTTCGTCCAAAGCGGTCACTTCACCTTCAGCCGGCCCAAAAGATCTCCATGAAAGGTGCACATCTCCTCCTCCAATCCCCTCCTTAATGCCTCTCCAGGTGCCCCAGCCTCTTTGCTTCCAAAATAAAAGCTGAGCTTCAGAGTTCTGAAGCAGACATCCTGGGATGGAGCCCTGGTTTTGTGGCTGGGATGTTTGACCTTGGGTCTGTTATTTCCCTGTGCCTCAAATGCTTCATTGATCAAATGTAAATAATTGGAGTATTCCCCTAATTGAGTGGATAACATCAGAAATGAATTCATACATGAAAAGAACTTAAAACACATATTAAGTGTTTGGAAATGTTAGCCATTATTAGGTTGAACCTTATGAATAGTCAGCCATTTTTGGCTAACTGACAATTTCATATGGTTCAATCACTTATTAAAGTTCTCAGCCTTCGGGCTCCTGGTTGGCTCAGTCACTTGAGCATCTGACTTAGGCTCAGGTCATGATCTCACAGTCCATGTGTTAGAGCCCTGTGTCGGGCTCTGTGTTGGCAGCTAGGAGCCTGGAGCCTGCTTCAGATTCTGTGTTTCCCTCTCTCTCTGACCCTCCCATTCTCGTGCTCTCTCTCTCTCTCTCAAAAATAAATACAACATTTAAAAAAAATGTTTTCAGACTTCCTGAAACCTCATCTTTTCTTCTCTTGAGAAACACTCAAGCATCACCTGCTGCTGGAAGCCTTCCATGATGCCCAGTCTGTTCATTCCCCCATACACTCATGTGTTTGTTCACTTACTCAACAGCAGAGTATTGAGCATCATGGCCAAGTACCAGGAACTGAGAATTAACGATGAGTAAGGCCAAATGGTCTTTCCCTCAAAGATCTTAAACCCAGAGAAGAGAGTCAACCATGTACTGACAACTGATGGAGTGAGTGCCTCTCCAGGCGAGTAGAGAGGCTATGAAAAAACTTACTTAACAATAGAGTCCTGGGGCGCCCGGGTGGCTCAGTCGGTTAAGTGGCCGACTTCGGCTCAGGTCATGATCTCGCGGTCCATGAGTTCGAGCCCTGCGTCAGGCTCTGTGCTGACAGCTCGGGCCTGGAGCCGGCTTCTGTTTCTGTGTCTCCCTCTCTCTCTGCCCCTCCCCCATTCGTGCTCTGTCTCTCTCTGCCTTTCCAAAATGAATAAATGTTAAAAAAAAAATTAAAAAAAAAAACAAAAAACAATAGAGTCCTGATGGAGTACATGGGTTAAGAGCAGGGAAATCTTGGAACAAGTAATCTTTACCTAAGACCTGACGGGCGAGTTGAGATTGGTCAGATGAAGAAGAGACGAAAGATTGTTCCAAACATCGAGACTTTTCTGTGAAGGTCCAGAAGTAAGAAAGAGAGAGAGAGAGAGAGCTCGTGGAAGAGAAGGGTGTTGGGTGTGGCTGTAATGACACAGAGGCTGTCCTGAGAGGGCAGTGAAAGGGAACACAAGCAGCAGAGCCCCAGTCATAAAAGGCCTTGTAAGTCACCTACAGACTTTTGGGCAAACTTTAAGGAGGCATTATCTCAGGGCTACCCAGGGTTGTACCTGACAGCAAGTATCTCCTTAATATCTGCCCCCTCAGTATCTCATTCTACTGCTATCCCTGTTGGGCCAACAGGAAGCCCTTGAAGGGATTTCAAAAGCAAAAAGACACCTTCCCCCACTCACTTTGGCTCAACTTGGCTGATGAACCAGAGGGAAGCAAGGGGAGTCGGGACAGAAAGCTGGGACACTTATTCAGGCAGTGGGGCCCTTTATACAGGTGCCCAGAACATACCGGCTTGCTTCATACATATTGCCCAGGATGCTGACTTTCAACTGTCTCTCTGTATGTTTATGTTCCGCTGGACTGAATCCCTTGAGAATAGGGACCTAGGAGTCTGTCCTACCACCTTACCTCCAGGACCAGCACCACGCCTAGGACAGACCAGATAGTCAATAAATAGTAACTATTATTATTATGACTATTGTTATTTAATACTTACTGCTGAAATCCAGACACACAGATGCTTTTGCTATGGTTCCACATGGTAAAGTGATTCCATGGAATACTAATATTCTGAGAAATGTTAAGCAAAGTTTTGGCCATTTGGGGGGAGGCCTATATTCAAAGTTTGAAAAACATTTGCTTAAAAACATGAAATGGGGTTAACTAAACTGTGTCTACTGAGAGGCTCTAGAATCAATAGCATCCCAGTAGCAACATGCTCACTAAGCACCCAGAGTCTCCAATAAAGAGGAATCGGGGTTCCTTGAAAAAAAGATTGCTAATTCTAGAGCTGGGATAGTGAATATAAAAAAATGAGCCTGGAGTACCTTGTAGTGTCAGAAAGTAAGGAGGTGTTAGGGCACCTGGGTAGCTCAGTAGGTTAAGCAGCCAACTTCAGCTCCTCTCATGATCTCACGGTTCATGAGTTCAAGCCCCGCGTCAGGCTCTGCACTGACAGCTCGGAGCCTGGAGCCTGCTTCGGATTCTGTGTCTCCCTTTCTCTCTGCCCCTCCCCTGCTCATGTTCTGTCTGTCTCTCTCTCCCTCCAAAATAAATAAACATTAAAAAAATTAAAAAAAAATAAAGTAAGGAAGTGCGTGCATGCACACACACACATACACACACACACACACTGATGGACATATGAGACATGGGAACCAACTGAAGAGCTTCTAATAGCCATTGGTGGACAAGTGAGTAAAAAGATAAATAACATAGCATTGGATTATAACCCAGGGTATAAAATAAGTATCCGTGAATCCATACTGATAGAAATATATGGTTGCATAAATAAAAAGGAGAAGAGGGACAGATCTCTCATGCAGAAGAATTACAAACAATTCTTCTAGATGCTCCTTTGCACGGACGTGGGGTATAACTTCCTCCCTCTTGAGCACGGTCTATGCCTAGTAATTCCTTTCCAAGCAGTGTGGCACAGGAAGAGGGAAAGAAAAGAGCGATTTTACGATGAAGAAACCTGACAAATCCTACTTCAGCCAGGTGATCAAGCTTAACATGCACATTAATAAACATTTGCTAAGATGTGCTTTGATACCACGTCATGAGAGTGGCACTATACGTCTGTGGTTTTCCTCCCCAGAACAAATACCCCTGTCTAGCCGCGAGAAATACAACTGACATACACAAACTGGGCCGTATTCTGCCAATCACCTGACCGGTACTTCTCAAAACTGTCAAGGTCATCAAATACAAGAAGAGTCTGAGGACCTGACCCAGCCCAGAGGAGCCTAAGGAAATGTGATAACTAAATATAATGTAGTATCAGGGCGCCTGGGTGGCTCAGTCGGTTGAGTGTCCGACTTCGGCTCAGGTCATGATCTCACAGTTTGTGAGTTCGAGCCCCACGTCGGGCTCTGTGCTGACAGACAGCTCAGAGCCTGGAGTCTGCTTTGGATTCTGTGTCTCCCTCTCTCTACCCCTTCCCCACTCGTGCTCTGTCTCTCTCTGTCTCTCAAAGATGAATAAACGTTAAAAAAAATTAAAAAAATAAATAAATGTAATGTAGTATCTTGGATGGGAGCCTGGGAACATTATATAAAAACTGAATAAATCTGGGCAGAGTATGGACTTTAGCTAATAATAATGCATTAATATCGGTTCATTAGTTGTGACAAATGTTTCGTGCCAGCATAAGATCTTAACAACTAGGAAAATAGGCATAGCGTATGTGACAATTCTCTGGACTATCTTTGCAACTTTTATGTATATCTAAGAGTATTCTAAAATTTTTATAAGACTATTTTTAAAAATTAAATAGTACCTTTACTATCCAACTTCTCGGATGCTTTAATATGCTGAGATACATTATGAATCTTCCCAAATTAATAGGATTAAGGGACTGAATAACTGTTACATTCTCTTGGGCCCTGCCTGGTGTTCCCTAGAATGGTAGGGAATAGTAATAATAATAATAATAATAATAATAATAATAACAACTAACATTTTTAGAAAGGTTCTGAGCACCATGGTTAATGATGTAGCCCCATGAGCCAGCCTGCTTATTGTAGTGTCAGCCTTTAAAAGCGGCACGACCTGGGGTGCCTGGGTGGTTCAGTCGGTTGAGCATCCGACTTTGGCTCAGGTCACGATCTCATGGTTGTGAGTTCAAGCCCCGTGTCGGG
The DNA here is from genome assembly GCF_018350155.1 of Leopardus geoffroyi. Classification (NCBI taxonomy): domain Eukaryota; kingdom Metazoa; phylum Chordata; class Mammalia; order Carnivora; family Felidae; genus Leopardus; species Leopardus geoffroyi. The sequence goes on along the minus strand of NC_059327.1, from coordinate 192,897,023 downwards.
CTCTGTGCTGACAGCTCAGAGCCTGGAGCCTGTTTCGGATTCTGTGTCCCCCTCTCTCGCCGCCCCACCCCTGCTTGTGCTCTGTCTCTCTCTGTCTTTCAAAAATGAATAAACATAAAAAAAATTTTTTTAAGGCGGCACAATCTTAGGCAAATTCATTTAATTGTGCCTCTGTTTCCTTAGCTGTAAAATGGGATTAATAATGCTATGTGTCTCACAGTGTTATTATGAAAATTCAGTGTGTTTATTTGGATGAATGTGTGGTCAGTACACAGTAAATTGCTCAACACCCTCATTGTGACTTCTTAAGGGCTTTCCGTACGTTGTTTCCCTACATAGCAAATATTATCATATGAGGTAGTAACCAGCTACGATTTGAGAGAGAGAGAGAAACAACTAAATTTGCCCCAGGTCTCACAGTTACAGAGCTATGGAATCAGGCCCATCTGGGAGGAAGCCCAAGGCAGAAGTTACAAGACTCAGAATCTTGGAAAGAAGTAAAAGGACCCTCACTACCAAAACCCCAGGATGAAGAGGAAATTCCAAAGGATAAGTGAGAGAAACTAGAAACATGAGCACACAGAATCAAAACTCATCTTGCCTACTCTGCAATTTCATAAACACCTTCCCGGTGACTAACGGCCATCTCTCAAGTCTGGGTAGAGACACCACCTCTGCTAATGCCATAAATACCCCAAAGTCTCTCCCCATATTTCCTAAGGACCAGTGCCTAGTGGACCTTTCTCTACCCAGCATTCTCTGTAAAGACAGAATTTGCCCCTGAAGGTCCGGTTCTCCTTGAAAACGTGGAAGACTTCTTGCACACTTTCCTCTCTCTGCCTCTGGCCTGGGAAACTGGACTCTGTAATCTGCGGTCACTTGAAATGAAGTGACAAGAGATTCTGCCATGCTTACCCATCATAAGACTGGGGTTTCCATCTGTCAGCCAACTGCACAATTAGGAAAAAGAGAAAATTCAAAGCAATCCACAAAAGAATGACTAAAGCCTATAAAAGTCTGGAAGAACCAGAAATGGGTTCCTCTAACATGGTGTTCTGAGAATCCCCAAACACTCAACACGATCCCCGAAGTCCCTCCTGACCTGCAGCACACACATGGTAACCTAAGGTTGTAGGGTGAGCCGGGTGCTTATTAGGGATGGAGCTCTTCTCTAAGGCCAGCAAAGTGCTACCCCTGTAATGTAACTCACAGGCATGCTTTCCTCTCCCACGACAAGCAAATACCTGTCAAAGCCCATCACGGATAAACATGGAGTGGGAGCGAGAGAATGGAAAATTCTCTCCACTGGCTGCTTTCCCTCCTTCTCTTCCCACTCCCTTCTCTTTCCTTCCAGGAACTTAGGTTCCGGTCAACCTGTAGCCTATGTCTCAGTTTGATGTTGAACTTGATCTCTCCCTTCACATCTACTGAGGATTTATGAGTAACTACACGAAACACCAATCGAAACAAAAGCAAAAACTTAAAAAACGGCATCTCCAGCTTCCTGAGTCTTCTTGAATTGACCTTCGTCTCTTGGATTCTTAATTCTACAGTCTACACCATTTGCTTAACATTTGGCACATAAGTAGGGTTATCAGATAAAACACAGGTTGCTTAATTAAATTTGAATTCCAGACAAACTAAGAATACTTTTTTTTTTAGCGTAAATATGTCCCATTCACTATTTGAGATCTACTTACATTAGAAAAGTATTTGATATTTATCTGAAATTCAAATTTAACTGGGCATCCGGGATTTTTATTTGTGAAATCTGGCAACCCCATATACAGTGTAGACTACTTCAGTAGATTGCTTTGTTCGAATGGTATCACACACAGTTGCCCAGTACATGAACAAATTAAGATGAAAAGACTGAGATCCAGAGGGGGAAGGTGACCGGACTGCTAGGTCCGTATTAGAGTGACAGAGCTCAGAAATGAACACAGACACGTGTTTCTTTCCTGTCAGGAAGCAAATGTGAAAACCCGAAATGGGCATAAAAGATTCCGAGTTTCTGGTGCATCTGGGTCGTCTCCACCTCGTATTATCTTTGGGCCATCCTACAGCTGTGTAAGTGGCAGAAAACAGATTAATAACGTAAGTGACTTTTGTTAGTAGCTGCGTATCAGTTGTGAGAGATTGATCACTGTGCTGCTGACGGGCTGTTCTCTGCATCTATTTATATACACTTAACCCAGCGGGGCCTCGGGGCACCAAAAGACCGTCTTTCTTTCTTTGAATTCTCCCTTGAACTGGCTGTAATGTCTTACCTGTTCCCTCATTAATGAATGAGTTAAGCGAATCTTTGACCTGTGTTGATAAGATTCACTCTGTTACCTTTGATTTAAAAAAAAAAAAAAAAATCACCTTTTGGCAGTTTGTCATTCTTCTCTGAAAGGAGGTCTCAAAGGGGGTGCTGCCGAGGCAGGGGCAGTGGTGTTACTGGGTCGCAAAATGAAAGGTAACACTGGGTGGAGAGGAGTGGAAGAGAAGACATTTCTGAAACAGAAGTCTGATCACGTGGCGTTCCTCGGGGAAAGCCCCACCCCCTCCCACTCCCGGCGGACTTGGCCCAGAGGACCCAGTGGGAACCCGCCGCCCTGGGGGCTTGCTCCTGGGCCACTGGGCCTTCGCACGCTGCCGACGCCCTCTTTCCCCACCTCTCGCTGGGGCTCCCTCCAGCTCTGCTTCCACTCCCGCTCTGGCGTAGATGGATGCCCAGCCTGTGGCTCCCGTGAGCCCCTGGGGCTTCACGAGCCATAGCACTTTTCTTATTACGTTGCAATTACTGTTTAATTGTCTGTAGCCTGCATTAGACTGCACTCTGGGAGGGCAGGGACCAAAACTTGCTTTGATTTGTTTACCTGTGCACCCGCACCCCCGAGCAGAGGGTGTTGGCTCACAGTGAGACTCAAAACAGGAGCGTGGAATGAATAAATGGAACCGGAAGCATAATAGGATCACTTGTGAACACGACGAGAAAGGTTAGGAAGGCACAGGGAGGGAGGCAAGCGGACTCGGACCAGCTCTGTTCTCTTAGAAAAACATTTTAGGGGACAAGTCACTAAGCTACCTGCAACCCCCAGGTACTGACTCACCCTCCCTCCACTCAGCGATTTCCTCCCATCTAACGCACAGAACTAATTAACATATTACTCAAAAGAACAGCATAGCAATTTTCATCCTGTTTTATATAAAATTAAATTATAATACTGGGCAGGTCCACCTAAAAGTGGTTTACACTTTCTAAAGTGGTTTACAGCCTTTCTAAAAAATAAAATAAAATAAAAGCTCCCTATTTAAAAAGAAGAAAAAAATATTTTTTGAACCCTACCTCTCCCCAGTCTGGAAAAAAAAAAAAAAAAAAATCCAATCCATTTAGAAAGAGTGCTTCCAGGAGAAAGACAGACTCCCAAACCTTTTTCCTAATGGGTTTTCCCATCCCTCCCTTCAATTACCCAGTAAAAGCTCCCATAGAATTCCAGGATCCTGTAACTCCTCACAATTCCCCAAAGGCAACCTGGTTTCCAGCCCTCTCTTTCCAAAGTGCCCGCTCTGGAGGCTGTGGTTCCCATTTGTAACAGCCAGTTCCTTTATTGCCCCGCCCAGGTGAATTAGGGAGATGCTGTTTACAGCAGAGCCGAGTCTTGGCCAATATCAAGGGTGCCCACCCCCTTGCCCCCCTCACACACCACGCCGTCTCCTCGGCGGGTACAAGCTGATTCCTCCTTGGGAGAGGGAGATCTGGGACCGAGTGCTACAGGTGCCACTCCACCTGCACTGCTCTTGAGACAAGGTCCAGCCAGCCTCAGAGGGACAGCAGTCTCTCCTGAATGCCTGCCGTTCCTTCGCCATTCAACAGCTATGAATCCCCGTCCCTCCTTTAAATGAATACAACCTACTGGCAAAAGAAATCTCAGAAAAATATGCAACGGCCAGGCTGGAGTCAGGATGGGGGTTTGATCCTTCTGGAGGGAGGACTCAGGATTGTGCACCACCAGGCGGGTGAGTGGGTGCCCAGGGTAGAGCTGGTGAGGGACCCCCACTGACAGGTCTCGCTGGATCGCTGCATCACACTGCCTGCTCAAATGTCCACATTTCAGGAAACAAGTTAGGTCTGTCAGAAGAATCACACTCCGGTAGGAAAGAATTCTAGGAAAGAACAAGGGCTAAAATATACTGAGGGCTGACCATGGGCCAAGCACTGGTGCTAAGTGCGTTATATGCATTCTCTTACCTACTCCTTACCAGGTTTATGTGGCGGGAACCATTTCCGTTCTCACTTGAGAAATGAAGAAAATGACTCTTGAAGATGTTCTAAAACGTCCCCAAGGTCTTATAACATGATGGTGGCAGCAACAGAATTAAGACAAATCAAAAGTTAGGGCCCAAACTCATAACAATTAGGATGTATTTGTTTGGAAATTAGGTGCTAGAGTTTTTATGTCTGCTCTCTCATTTATCTCTTGCTGATACTCTGAAGTGTTTGATTCCCTTACAAAGCATAAGGAATGGAGAGAACTGGTCCCAGACCACACAGCTAGGAAATGATGTAGTAGTTTTGGGGAGAGGTCTGCCTGTAGCCAGCTGTCAATGGAACTGCAGTGGGCATGGGGTGGGAGGTGGGGTGTGGCGGCGTGGCGGGGGGGGGGGGCATTAACTCCTGAATTCATGAAAGAGGCTCTGAGTGCTCCTATTAGTTCCTGGCCACCAGAAGCACTGATCTCAGGCCAAGGTTTTAAGAGAGAAATCCTCTAAGCTGGAGGAACTTGACTTCCTTGAGATGGATCTGAGTCATAGGACATTCAGAGGGCAGTCATTGGGCCCAGAGGCTCCCTCCATCCCTGGCTCTGAGAACAAATACATTTCCCATCTCATGGCTTACAGGAGAAACTTCACAGGGCTGGCATCCTAGGGAGACTGTTTGAAGGAAATATATCCCCTTGTAAGGACCCTCCCCGTTGGACTACATAAGGAATAGCTCAAGTTATTTGTGCATTGGGCAAGAATCACTTAGCTTTGATTCAGAAATCATGTCATGATCTCACAGTTCATGGGTTCAAGTCCCACATCGGACTCACTGTTGTCAGTGCAGAACCCATTTTGAATCCTCTGTCCCCCTCTCTCTCTGCCCCTTGTCCACTTGCACACTCTGTCTCTCAAAAATAAATAAATAAACATTAAAAAAAAAGTTTCCAAGCCTGTATCAAGGCACTGACTCAACTTACTGAATTCATAAATTTCCTAGGAATCAGATACAAAAAAAATATTACTGCTCTTAATAGCACAAAAGAATACTGACTTTCCAAGAAACCAGCAATGTTATAAATACTTTGTAAGAATGTTTGGAAATGAGAGGAGAGTGAGATTTACACCACTGAAGAAAAATGGTTCAGAGTTCAAATTATAAAGGAGGATTTGACCATGAGAAAGTTTGTTTTTATTCTAAAATTAAATCAGAGCTCATTAGGCACGTGAACCCACCAAACTGCTAACAACTGATCGGGAAGAAAATGTATCTATCTCATCTGCACATACAACCAAACAATTTTTCAACCACGTAATCTTGAGAAACAGGACAAAAATGACATGAGAACTGAGCTAGAGCAAGGAAATCTGGGCTACACCTCTATGCTTTCATTCGTTGCTTAACCTCACTGCCTCTTGATTCCCTCATCTGTAAAATGGACATAATCACACTTATTTCAGGTTTGCTCGTGTCCCGAGAGGAAGAGAGCAACAAATTCAGCACCGTGCCGAGCGCAAAGTAATTGCTTAAGTAACGTTCACTTGTTAATAAAAATGCGTGCCATCTTTTAATTTTTCTTCTTAATACAGGTCTGAAATAGTTTCCAAATCAGCCAGGTGTTAGGAATAAAGAATCTACGCCCTTCAACCTTTAAGAACTGTTCAAGTTACCACTGGAATCAATCAGATTCCTTAAGACTATGAATTGATTTCACCATTTGACTGAGTGCCCTTAGAATATAATTATGAATTGCACTTTGGAGAAAGTTTGTAGGGACTTTTTTTTGATCCACGTGGATGTGTAAATTGAGAAGATAGATGGATACATGTTTTCATTCAAGTAGGTTTTATGTATATTATATATACACAAATATAGGTATGTATACATACTACACATACATATATACATGCAGATGCATGTATGTGTAGACACATATAGATATGCATGCATATAGATATATATATATACCTACACACACTGTCACGGGAGTGCACATATATAGAGAGAGATAGAGATAGATACATACACACACACACGTACACACACACACACACACACACACACACACACAATGAGAGAGTGAAACAAAGGGAAAGAAACAGAGATAAGTAGACATTTGTTAAAGGCCCCTGCCCGGGGATGAACAGGATGAAAAACGACAAGACCTAACTCCTCTAAGTTGCCCTTTGCATCTTACTGTTGACACATTTATTGAGACTGATTATGAATCACATAAGCAACTTTGTTGTGTTTGATTTATGCAAATACAAGGTTGCATAAATCAACCTCTTCAATGGTTGCTCTTCAATGGAGGTGTGTCCCCAGCAAAGAATTCTAAAGCAGGAATACAAAGCTCAAATGACAACACTTGTCTCGAAGGTAATGTACAGAAAGGTCTGCCAAGTGCCCAGCAGAGGGAGGCAGTAGGAACTAGTGAGGACTGGGGCACACTGGCTGGCTGGCCAGCGGAAGGAAGGAAGCCCGGACTGAGTCTGGGCAATTGGTTGTCATGTGGGTGGAGAGCCAAGTTATTTGCTCAGCTTTCTCGCTTTATTTTATTTTGTTTTCTTGTTTATTGTTTGCTAGGTTTTTCTCATGCTTTTTTCTGTGTTTAGTGGCTGTAAAACTGGATGTATTGGGGCACCTGGGTGGCTCAGTCAGTTAAGCGTCTGACTTCAGCTCAGTTCACGATCTCACGGTTCGTGAGTTCAAGCCCCACATCAGGCTCTGTGCTGACAGCTCGGAGCCTGGAGCCTGCTTTGGATTCTGTGTCTCCCTCTCTCTCTGCCCCTAACCCACTCGCATTCTCTCTCTCTCTCTCAAAAAATAAATCAACATTAAAAAAATTAAAAAAAAATCTGGATGTATTAGCCCAGACTAATATAACCAAGCACCATGGACTGCCTGGCTTAAAAGAAACAGTTGTAGAGGCTGGAAGCCTTTGATCAGGATGCCAGCATGACCCAGTTCTGGTGAGAACTCTCTTCCTGACTTGCAGACACGCACTGTGTCCTCATGTGGCAGAAAGAGAGAGGGAAGCTCTGGTTTTTCTCTTTACAAGGACACTAATCCTATCATGCCCCCACCCCCCATCACGATCTCATTTAACCCTAATTACCTCCCAAAGGCACCCCTTCTAAATACCTACACATTGGGAGTTAGGGCTTCAACTTATGAACTGTGGCTGGGGGCAGGGGAGGGGCACACACATTTAGCCCGTAACATTATGTTCAAATATTTGAAAGTACTGATTAGGCCAACAAAACTCACTTTATATCAAGAAGTGTTCATCTGACTGGGCGCCTGGGTGGTTCAGTCTGGTAAGCGTCTGAGGTCGGAGTGACCTCGCGGCTTGGGAGCTCAAGCCCTACATCCGAGCTGTGCCGACAGCTCAGAGCCTGGAGCCTGCTTCGGGTTCTGTGTCTCCCTCTCTCTCTGCCCCTCCCCCACTCATACTCTGTCTCTCTCTCCCTCTCAAAAATTAAAAAAAAAATGAACATTAAAAAAAAATTAAAAACCAAAAGGAGTGTTCATCTGACTCATAGTCATGGGTTGGTCAACCAGATATATTCTACCCACCATGCTTCACCATGTTTTATCACTTTAAAATGACAACACACACATGCATATGCACATACACATGTACACACACACACACACACACACACACACACACACAGTTGCCTTAGAAATTCTGTCAAGTGTTTATGCAGGGGTCCACTCTGTCTTGGGGTGGGAGACATGGAAACTTATGTACAGAGTCATGACCAGCTTCCTTGATTGAAGTGAAGGGAAAATCCAGGGTATGGCAGGAGGTGAGAAAAGGCTGTTGGGTAAGACGGAGGGCTTGGAGCCCGTGATCAATTTCATTGACGCTGATTCAAGAGGCAATTGGGAGCCACTGCCTACTTCTCAGGTGGGAAAATGCTATGATAGCAATTACGGCAATGAAAGCTGATTCCTCTGACTGTATGTGGAATCGACTTGAGTAGGCAAAGCCTGCAGAGAGAAAAGGCAGGTGGAGGCTACTGGCAGGCAGTGTTTTTAGGACTGTGCTGTGCGGACAAATTATTCTGTAGGTTCGTGTGCACCGACTTCCGGTGTGGGAATTTTCCTCCCTCTCCTCGCCCACCCTCTCTTCACTGCCTGGCAGCCTGCTTCACGTCAACCACAGTGCCATCTGTGAAGTGTCACAACCTCCGTGAGGCTCTTGAGATGGTTATTATTGTTATCATTACATCTCCCAAACACTTGCTGTGTGACCAGTGTTATAGAGACATCTCTCCCGGGATCCTCACTGTGGCCTGAGGGAGGTAGAATTATCATCTCCATTTGCCAGGATAAGAAATTGAGTCGTAGGGAAGAAAAGTAGCTTTCCTGACCATCTCCCAGGTACAAACTGACTTAGCCATGACTTGAACCTGAATCTCTCTGGTTTCAGTTCCTGAGGAGACAGCTAATACCCTACTGCCTTGACTCCTAGTTCTTTAGCCCAGATCAGCCCCTCCTCTCTGGCTCAAGGAGATCACTGCTCATAGCTCTGTTATAGCACGTCCTGCATATCTTATCACTAATGACCTGATTCCACGTCTCTCTCCTCTCGAGACTCTGATGTCCTTGAGGGCAAAGACCAGGAACTCTTCATATCTCTGCCCTCGATAGGCCTAGTTCAGTGCCTAGCTCGTGGTAAGGACTCAGTACGTGGCAGATGACTCTGTGAATAAATGCCCATCGGAGGGACAACCGGACACTGGCAATCTGTGAAGCTGGACGCAGATGCACCCCAGTTTTTAAGGCAGGGAACTGTTGCAGAGGACCTTTCTTATGGGGGATTTCATTTCCACACACCTACAAACTGTTTCCGCAAAAGTTCATTAGGACTCAGGGAAGGAGATTGATAAGTCTTAAATCTGAACTCTGAATCCTCAAAGCCGTGGAACACCTTCAAGAACTGAGCACGGATTTTGGAATTTCTAGCTGTTTCATGTTGAGAGGAGGTGTTGCGTGGAGGTTAAGAACACGGGCTTTGAAGAGAAACTGCCTGGATTGTGTTCCGGGCTCCTTCCCTTACCAGTTAGGTCACAAAGGGTAAGCTACTTAACCTCTCCTTCTCTCCACTCTCTCATCTAGAAAATCATGCTAATAATTATCCCATAGCATTGCTTTGAAGATTAAATGAGTTAATATGAGAAAAATGCTTAACAAAAGGCTATATATGTGTTAGCTATTACTGCATTTTTCTATTTCAAATCTTCTTGGCAGAAAGAGCCATGGATTTGGAAGTTAAGGAAACTGCTTGGTGTCCTGGATCAGCCCCATTCTGGAACCACGCTGACAAGCCCTCCTTCCATGGGGCTACGGCCCCGTTTTAAGTCATCATCCATGAAATATACACCTAAGATACATGTCTCATTTCATCATCCCATCTGTAGAATGGGTTGTAAATTCCTGCCCTGTTTTACTTCACGAGGTTAAAAATGAATGTGATCATGCTTTGAAAAATGTAAACAGTTATGGTGTTATTTATTATTATTATTATTACCATTATTATTGCATTCACAAGCAGAACACGTCAAGAGCCATATGGCCTTAATTAATCATAGCTAACAAAGTCATCACTCTAACCAGGAATAATGCTGGATGCTAAAAATAGTCCATATACAAAGATGGAATACAATGAAAAAATTCTCAGTGTGTCGGAAACAGAACTGTGTCTTCTGCAGGGATGTGAAGCATGCTTTCACTCATGCTTCCCTTGCTTGACACGTCCCCTTTCTTCTTGCTTTCTTACTATTCCAGCCCTGCCTGGCATAAATTTCCCCGAGGAATAGTAGCTATTGGTGAATCACAGAAGATTATTGGCTGCTTACAGCTAATGAGCTCTTTCATTTGCTACGCTGCAGAAAACCCACCAGATCTTTCATTCTGACTCTCACGGACAAGTGAGCTGTAGAGAAATCAAACCCTCCCCCCACTGGTGTCCTCCTGAAATATTGTATTTAGAGAAACTACGGATGGCTAACGTATGAGACACCAAGACCAGCTTCCTCTTCTCCCTCATCCAATCTTGGTTTGCCTGTGTCCTTCCAAATACTCATTTATCTCTCAGCCCCAGCAAATGAGAAATGTCAGAGAGTTCAAATCATGGCAGAAACTCAGAAAGAAAGAAAGACCACTTAGGAAGTGTTTCTCTTGCAGGTCGGGAATTTTCCCCCAGAATTTCAATATTTACATCCACCTACAAAAGGTGAAGGTGGACTTTCCCCAAAGCAATTTTTTTCGTCTCCCAACTCCATATGTCAAGGAGTTTCTATGCTAAAAAAGAAAAGTATTAGAAACGAGATACCTTTAAATATTCATTGTAGTCTGTACGGCCATTGAAGAAAAAATTAAGAAAGAGGAAGAGGAGAAGGAGAAAGAGGAAAGAAGGGAGGGAGGAAAGAAGAGACGGAGGGAGGAAGGAAAAGAAGGAAGGAAGAAAGGAAGGAAGAGAGGGAGGGAAGAAACTCAACAATCCTGAAGTTAGTAGACATCTCTTTCTTCAAATATGCCTCTCTGGAAAACTCTGGGATCTTTAATTACAGCAAAAACAATAGCAGAAACTTCTGTCTTTGGAGCTCAAAGGCAACTCTGGATGGAGCTCCCCAAGAGAGTGATAGATATAATTTTATTAGTTTCAGCAAGACACAGGCATAACTGTTCAGCAAAGAGTTTTATAAGAGGCAAAGAGAAGGCAGAGATAGCAAGAAAGCCCTGAGACAAATAGAACTGCAGGCAGATTTTATTAATGACCAGTGGATCCCGGGAGCCTCAAAGTTTAGTGCAGTTGCCTCTTTTGAGGTCATATTTTAAAAAGAGAGAGAGAACGTGAGATGATTATGAACTCTCTTTCGGTCTCCTTTAAAACTGCTCAAATGCTGCTGATGACAGAACTTTCAAAGGAGAGACTTAAGACACAGTTTTGATGTAGCAACTTTTATGCCAAAAGCAGAGGTTCATGGAAGCCCAGAGAAATAAAGGTTATCAGCATTTAGGGAGTTTTGCCATGGAGATTAGTAATAAAAGAGAGAGAGAGAGAGAGGAGAAAGAAACCTGCATAAATCCTGCTCACTTAGGGCAGATGGCCTGTCTTCCCCATTTGCTAGAAAACTTTGTGAAGAATCAAAACAGTGTCTTGTCTGTATTCGAATCCCAGGCAGTTCATAGGGCTGCATGGGACAGGTCTCCACAGAAAATGTATGTTCCCTTTGCAAAATGAGATTGTCACTGGGAGATGGCTGCCCAAGTAGGACTAATTGACAAGTCTTTTTTTGCCTCTTGTGGTCCTATTTTAAGTTCAAAGGTTTTGAAAAGTAGGTATATTTCTCTTCCTCTCTTTTTCTACTTTCTCAGACTGAAAGTCTCAGATCACTCAGATACTAGAGGATTGCCAAGCCACCGATAGACGAAGTTTGGGCCCCTGAATCATTATGTAAAGGAAAATCACTCACTGTCCAGAAACCGCTATGTGGAACCACATATCACATGGCAGACATGGACATTTTGAAGGTTGTTTGTTACAGCAGCTATCCTTCTCCTAATACACTATTTTTGTACATGAACTTGCGTTGAGGGTATTTTGGCTTAGCATGAAGGTTTAATTCAGCTCCGTAACAAAAACTGTAAAACAAACCTGTTCAACAAACAGATATTGAATGCCAGTTTTAAAGGCTGTCCCAGAATAAGGGTGAATAACTGCAGATAAGTTCTCAGGCTTTCTTTGAGATCGAGAGGAGCTGAAGATTGGGCAGGCATTGACACGAATTACCAATGCACTGAGACTTTTAAGTCACCACTTCACTTTTGAAGGTGGCCGCCCATTACCACCTTCCCTGAGTGGGTCTCTCTTCCTTACAGGGATTTACAAAGAGTCTCTGAGCAAAGGACTTTAATCAAGGTCAGTGCCTCCAGGCACAGTGACTACCAGCCTTGCACCCAGACCATGTCGGTTCTCCTGCTTTGTGAAATAATCTTAAGCCTCCACAGGCCTGTCAAAGGAGAAAAAAGAAGGAGGAGGAGGAGGAGGAGGAGGAGGAGGAGGAGGAGGAGAAGGAGAAGGAGAAGGAGAAGAAGTACATGGGAATCGCTGATAAACTGGTATTGATTTTCACAGATCACCCTTGTCAAAAGGATTTATTGATGTGTCAATGCGTGTTGTCGAGAGGATCATAGCAGGATGGCTTTGAAGGATTTATAAGAAATCTACAGGCTTTAATACACTTGGCGGTAAATAACTAACAAGTACTGCATGTATTGATTCTTGTCATGTGGTCAATGCAATCTTTAGCCCACTAATTGTCAGTATTGACAAACAGTTCATGATCTAAATGAGCAGCTGGACATCTGTTCTGAGCAGAACATTTCCAAATGGCGTTTTCCGTGCCGTTCTCAGCCTAATGTTGGAGCAGTCTCGCAGGTAATCGGCTGTAGGCAGAGGGAAACGTGTGGTAATTAATTCTTCCTTGCTGTCAAATGTCACTAGAAGTAGGGAGAAGGGAGGCAGGGAGAGCCTGGTCACGGTGCACAAGGCTGGAACCCAGTTCTCAACACATGCACAGCAGCATCCGTCAAGGCCATCTCAAATGCCTCCTCCCAGGAAAGACCTTCCAAAACCACACCATGCACGGGGTTTCTACCATTTGCGACAATTCATCCCACATTATCTACATCGCACGTGATTCATCCACATGTGTGAACTTCATTTTTTTGTGTCATGACTAAATCCTATTCTTTTAAGTTTTTTTTAAATTCTTTAATGTTTATTTATTTTTGAGAGAGAGAGACAGAGACCGAGCGGGGCGGGGGCAGAGAGAGAGGGAGACACAGAATCCGAGGCAAGCTCCAGGCTCTGAGCTGTCAGCACACAGCCTGATGCGGGGCTTGAACCCACAAGCTGTGAGATCATGACCTGAGCTGAAGTCAGATGCTTAACCGACTGAGCCACCTAGAAGCCCCTATTTTCATTTACTTATTTATGTATTTATATATTTATGTATTTATTTAGGAGAGAAAGAGCATGAGTGGGGGAGGGACAGAGAAAGAGGGAGAGAGAGAGAATCCCAAGCAGGCTCCTCACTGTCAGCACAGAGCCCAACGGGGTGTTTGAACTCAAGAACAGCAAAATTGTGACCTGAGCCAAAGTCAGATGCTTAACCTACTGAGCCACCCAAGTGCCCCTAGATCTTATTTTTTTCATTGTATACAAACTCTTGAAATTTGTTTGGAAGATGCAGGATGTCAGTATGGATCTCCCTGAGAAGATGATGGAGGGTATGAATGGTTTCCCTAGAACAATTTATAGTTGAATTAAAAAAGAATTAAAAAAAAAGGCTTTCAAGGGTTTCACAGAAGGTCTAGGGAGTCCATAACCCCCCCCCCCAAAATATAATTAAACCCAGCACCAAATTCCAGTTCCATTACCTCCCAGATGTCTGACCTCCAATACGTCTCTTAACCTGTCAGCCTACCCATCCTTAATATAAGAATAAACAGTTACGCTGGGTGCCTGGATGGCTCAGTCAGTGAAGCATTGGACTTTGGCTCAGGTCATGATCTCAGGGCTCTTGGGTTCGAACCCCATGTCGGGCTCTGTGCTGACAACTCAGAGCCTGGAGCCTGCTTCGGATTCTGTGTCTCCCTCTCTCCCTGCCCCTCCCCCACTCATTCTCTCTCTCTCTCTCTCTCTCTCTCTCTCTCTCTCTCTCTCTCAAAAATAAATAAACATTAAAAAAAATAAGAAGAATAACCAGTTACCGTGTAGCTATATTCTAAGGATTGGGTACACTAGTTCATGGGAGGTACTTTGGACATAGTATCTACCCCCCCCCAAAAAAAAAGAAAAAGAAAAAAAAATCATTGGTATCATTGAAGATTTCTGGGTTCATTTCTTCATGTTATAAACATTTGTTGAGCACTAACCAGGAATCAGGTGTGGACCTAATTGCTCCCCCTTAAACATCCAGATTGAACTTAACAGAATAACCATTTCATTTGTATTTTAATGCAGACATATATCAACTTATACCTAGTTCGGCTGTAAAACATTTTGCTCTCCATTGGGGAGAGTGCTATAAAAATGCAATTAGCAAGTGAGGTAAAAAGAGTGAAGCCAATATATGTATACTTGATCTTTGAAGGTGCTTTTTTAAACTTGGAAGACTGACTTTACAGACACAAAGAATACTAGATGATTTTAGTCAACAAAATTATCAGAGCTCATTTCTAGGCTTATGGAACTCTTTCCCATTGTTTTTATCAATTGTTTTTCTTTTAGGCTCTCAATCCCGTGCCATCATGCCTTCATCTTTATTTTGCTGACGGAGAAACTTGGCATTTGCACAAATAATCTGAAACTCTATCACCTAGATGAAACTTTCTGTCCCATCTTTTATAATTTCCCACCATATGTTCTGATACTTGAGGTTTAGTACACTGACATTGGCAAGGCATAGAGCCCCCATGTGTCTGGAGACAATGATGGACACTCCATTGTCAGAGATGTAGCTTCTTAAGGAAGTGATATCCTGTCTGATCTTACAAATGTCTCCTATGTCCAATTATCACCAGCCATTTGGGTGAGTGACAAGAAAGATATCAAGGGGAAATTCTTTCCAGATCAGTTTCTCTCCCTCTCTCCTTCCCTTTTCTCTGAACACAGGAAGTGCTCCTTATTATGGTCTAAGAAGCATGACATTAACTTTGTGGTTGCAGTTAAAGTTTTAATATAACACTGCTTGTTTGCTTCCCCCAAATCCAAATCTGCTCATCTGACCACCAGATGAATTACCACTCTTCTTTGACCCAGGACTTAATCCCTTATAGCTCTACGCCTCTAACCTTCATGGGAAAAACACGAGCAAAAGTGAGAAATACTTAAGACTGGAATCCATAAATGATATATATGTTTATAAAATTAGGGAGAAAAATAAGAAAGGGCAGTATTCGGAAGTGTTTGGCTTTAAAAAGTAAGATGGTCGTGAGCTAGGATTGGGAAGATTAATTAAAAAGCACAAAGTGTAAAAAGAATACGATATTTCATATTTCATTATTATGAAAACGCACAATAATTGCATTCACCAGAAGCTTTCTTCCTAGAAATTTCCTCCTTAATCTTCTTCATAATGTGGCAAGATGGTTAAAAAGCAAGCACTAACATTCGGATTTGACCAATGGGATACAGAGTGCAGTGGATAATGTTGAGGGGAGGTACTTCTGTCTCTTTGGTGTGCCTCACTTTACTATCTGTAGGATAAGAATATTCATAGTACTCTATGCAGAGGGTTATGGTGAGGATTAGAGGAGTAAGAACGCAGAAAGAGGCCTAGATGAGATCCCAACACATAGGGAAGTCGAGATAGTATTATTACCAGGATGCACGATACACAAGCAAGAGAGAGTCGCCTTCACGTTTCCTTTGGAGCCGCAACACTCAAGACAGGAATAAATCTCTCAATTCCGTTCTGCAACCACCTAGTCAACAAGGGTGCTGCAGAATGCACGAAAAACCCATAAAAAGAATATTCTGCGTTTATATAGCCCTTCTCGTTCACAAAGCACTTCTAGATATGTTCTCTTCTATGACCCTTGCAACCATCCTGCAAGGTTTTCAGAGAAGCCAAGGTTATTACATTTAATGAGTGGGAAAGCAAAGAACCAGAGAGGACAAATGACACGCCCAAGGTCACCGGCCTGTTGGAAGTCGAGACAAATTCAAAACCAACTTCATTACTGTGGCGTTACCTGCAACGCGTATCTCTGGGCTTTTTTTTTTTTTTTTTTTTTCCTACCCATACTGATCTTACTAATAGAACTTTGATTTCCTTCTGGAAAACTAGGTCAGCGTGCGCAGGGCTGGTTTGCTGCTAAATGGCACCACCTACGGAAGCTGAGCGCCCTTCATGCTACTCTTCCCGGTCTCTTCTCTTCGTGCCCCCGTGCAGCCATGGATCAGTAGGGGAGCCTGGATCGGAACGGTCGGACGCTCTCTCCTGTGACTCTGAATTTTAAATAGCCAGAAACAAAGCTGGAAGAAAAGTGGTTTCAGTCCAGTGGCTGCAGCCGGATAAGAGCATGAAGTCATTTCCGCTGCTAATATCCTATGGCGCCTACTGTGGCAACTCCCCTATGTCTGATCCCTCCGCCTCCCTGCCCATTCTCCCAGCAACCCCCGCGACCCTCCAATAAATTATCTCCTCGCTTAAGTTAACAACAGCTGCACCCTGTTTTCTGCAATTTAAGAGCCCGAGCTGATGGACCGATGCTCTCCGCTTCTCTCTCTCGTCTGTCCCATCAACAGACAGACTGAGAATTTATGAATTTATTAGAGAATTTATCAGCTGCGATGCTAGGAATTATGGTATGGAACACAATCAGAATGAAAAAAAAATGTAAGCATCTAAGCGAGTTAAATTAAAAACTAATACGAAAATATGAGGAGGTGCCACAATCGGGAATACAGTGATGGGCATCAGAAAACACGCAGATCAGAGTTACCTAGAGAGGAAACGAAGGCTTCCTGCAAGGAGAGACTTCACCTGCATCCTGAAAAATGAGCAGGATTTGCAACACATTCAAACATGCAGAGTCTAATACTGGGAAGAAAAAAACAGTGCAAAAGCAAATTTATTTTCCCTCTAAGAAGTCATGACTGATTTATGGAGAAGAAGAAGATTCTGGGGAATACAACCCTGTATATTTGGAACATTCAAATGTGTTATGTAGAATTTGTTCACATCGTGCCTGAAAGTGATCAGAGCAGGAGAACGTGAACTTTAACAAACATTTGTAATTGCAAGTCCAAAGCAAAGTATTATGTTTTTCATTGCAGTCATCAGATCAATCACGGGGATGAGTATAAAATCCTGCTGGGTTTAGAACCAGATTTTTCTGACTAAAAGCTATAATTATACTATATTGGTCAGCACACTAACCAGACCAAATACCTCAGATTTAAAAATCACCTCTAAATTTTCCCTGATGTGACTGACGACTTTAGGGGCAAAGAACCATAGAAGAGGCTTCTTCGGTGTTTTTCCTATATTCAAAAGGGTTTCCACCATCCAGAAACTGTCATTAAGGTCTTACGTACCTCTCAACTTTTATTGAAGTTAAATAGAATAAATCTAAAAGGTTTTATGGTATATATTGAAATCTATTATCCCTTCCAGCAGATCGCTATTTTTCCCAAAGCGTATTTTGTAAGATCCCCATACCACAGGGCCTTTGTACAGGCTGCAGTTTCTAACTAAACTGCCCTTCCCTACCCCTTCTCTTCCTACCTCTGTCACTTTCCTTCAAGCCTCAAGTCAAGCATCATCTTTCTAGAGAAGAACCTCTTTAGAAGTCCCTCAATATCAGATCCCAGTTGCCTCTCTCATAGCTCACTTTGCTTTTCTGTCGTAAGTGAGAAAGTTATGATTTGATTAATGATTCTCTCCAGCTGGACTGAAAAAAGTTGGAAAAGCAGTGACTATGTGTTACTCCACTGGGTCAGCTTTGCTGAATGAATAGAGAAGAAATAGAGAGTTCTAATATGTCTGCCTTAAAATCCTACTGCTTCCAAAGACAATGCAAGTGCCTTCTATGTGGATATCAGTGAAGTCCGTTTTCCTTTACTCAATGTATTTTTCCCAAGTTCAAAAATGTCTTTGTCGTGGATCACTTTTCTTCAATTACGTCTTGATTTGTAACTCTCATTCTCTCTAACGACAGCTTGTTAATTCACCCTGTTTTCTTTTCTTGTCCTTCACAGAAAGAAGGACAGAGCCAAATCGCCTTCTCAAATGCACAAACTCTTATAGGCTTCTGTTTCTCTTGCTCTCTATGTACCTACGCTCGATTTCTTATTTACGTCTCTAAGTTTTCACGTATTTTGTTTCTATATCCATTGTCATACGCATCATCCCAGAGCAGAAGCATTCACTCCCTCGTGTGTGTGACATCTGTACGTACTTTTATTTTTGCACCCGTCACCTTGTCTTATTTGTAGTGGCTTCGGTCTGCGTTACCTACAGGACCACGAGCTCCTTATAGGGAGACACAGGCCGTATCTGCCTAGGGGCTCCCGTTTTTGAGCACAGCGCCTGGCGTGTGCCACACCTTCGGTAAATGCTTGTTCAACCGAAATGCTTCAAATCATTTTTTTGGAAAGGATTTCTACATTGGCAGATCCAATTCAAAATCTTGAACTTGACTGCATTTAATCTTACTGTTTCATTTTCTTCCCAGCTCACCTTCCTACTCCCTCCGGATACAGAGATGTAATCCCTGTTTTCTCCTGTCTTCTACATGATTTGATGTCACAAATATGATTAATGTGCTACTCAACCTCTTGCCCACGTCACTAATAACAACATTAAAGAATAGCGGGCCTGTTACTAAATGCCACTCCCGCAAATGGCATGTCTCTCTGCCCCTTGTTTCCAGTCCTCAACCTCTTTGAGGTTCCGTGGGGATATTCGTTTCTATAACCAGTTTGAATTAATTCTGCAAGTCAGATTTCAAGAGAGCTGAAGACATAGAACAAAGGCCTGTTCGCAATCCAAAAGTAGTCCCGGCTGGTCCTGAGCGGTCATCTAAAATCGACATTCAAACCAAACGTAAATTTTTGTGCCCTAGAATAACACCACGTGTTTGCACGGCCCTTTCTCTGTGTACAGAGCTCTGTTCTAGGAACTTTATAGGTACCGGTATTAATATTTTCTTAAGCCCCAAAGGAACCATATGAGGTAGATACTACGATCATCCCCGTTTTACACATGAGGCAGCCGAAGGACAAAGAGATTCAGTCATTAGCTGGAGGATTCGGTCGAGGTGGTCTTGCTTCAGAATTGGTGCCCTGCTATACTGGCTGTAGGAAACCGCCCACTTGAATTGTAGTAACTCGAATCTCTGGTTATCCACTGTTGCATTTATATTATTGTTTTTAATGTTTATTTATTTACTTTTGAAATAGAAAGAGAGAGAGCATGCATGAGTGGGGGAGGGGCAGAGGGAGAGGGAGAGAGAGAATCCCAAGCAGGCGCTACACTGTCAGCACAGAGTCGAACTCAGGAACTGTGAGATCATGACCTGAGCCGAAATCAAGAGTGGGGCCCTTCACCAACTGAGCCCCCCGGGCGCCCCCAGACCCCACCTCTTGATAGAAGAAAGGTCAGCAAATTTGTTGCCTGCTTTTAGGCAGTTGAACCAAAATACAGTATTGTGTATTTCGTTTCCTATTTTTCATTCTCTCGTTTTAACATTACTTATTAGGAAGTAAGGTAGAAAAGCAGACATTTTTATCTACCAGGCATTTCTATCAGGCATTTTTATCCATGCTGTTTCAATAACCACCTGACTGAGCTATATTGAGTCTCATTATGGTGAAGGTTTCAGTCTCTCCATAAAAACAGGGGCGCCTGGGTGGCGCAGTCGGTTGAGCGTCCGACTTCGGCCAGGTCACGATCTCGCGGTCCGTGAGTTCGAGCCCCGCGTCGGGCTCTGGGCTGATGGCTCAGAGCCTGGAGCCTGTTTCCGATTCTGTGTCTCCCTCTCTCTCTGCCCCTCCCCCGTTCATGCTCTGTCTCTCTCTGTCCCCAAAATAAATAAACGTTGAAAAAAAAACAAAACAAAACAAAAAAACGAGTACAGTAAGGCTCAGAGAGGTTGGGGAACTTGCCCGTGGCGACGTGGACTTAAACCCAAGAACTGTGTGGTGCGTATTTTTCTTTTTAATTAAACCGCAGCTGCTTCTTACGATTTTATTCGGTCACTGATTGGAGTGAAAGAGAAGACACAGTATGTGGACCCCCTCACACAACCTGGCAACAGGGTGACTTGAATTTGGTGCGACCTGAGGAAGGTAACCTCCCCTCACTGCACCTTTGTCTTCCCCATTTGTAAAGTGAGTGGCCTGAGCCACGTAAGTGTTTTCCAAACTCATGTGTCTTGAAATCAGCATATAATAAGTGAAGTATATATATATATAAAAAAAAAAAAAAAAAAACAGAACAGAACACATCTTATGTAGGGAGGGGGAGAACTGTGAATCTTTAGTTTCAGTTGTGGTTGCCTATGTGTGTGTGTGGGGGGGGGGGGTGGTGAGAACTGGATCATACCAAAAAATGTATTTCTCACTGTAGATAATAAAAAAGAAGGAAAGCAAACTGGGTTAGGTGACATTTTATGATTCCTTCCAGATCAAAAAGCTATGATTCTGGGAATGGTCATGATGTCAACCATAATTTCGTATAAAACAGAGACTACATCAAACTTGCTTTGAATAAGACCCTGAATAAAATGACTATTTGTTATAGCAGACTTGACATATTTATCAGCTCATGTATTATTCAAAATCAAAAACTTTTTTCTAGTTTGGGTTAAATTTTGGTGGAAGGAAGGAAGGAAAGAAGGAAAGATGGAAGGAAAGAAAGAAGGAAAAGAAGAAGGAAGGAAAGAAGGAAGGAAGGAAGAAAGGCAGAAGGAAGGAAAGACGGAAAGAAGGAAGGAAGGAAGGAAGGAAGGAAGGAAGGAAGGAAGGAAGGAAGGAAGGAAGGAAAGAGGAAAATAAAAAGCATCCTGTACCAAATCTTCCTGAACCTCAGGGCAAAAAAAAAAAATCTCTGCCAGCAAATATTCCCAAGCCCTAACTCACACATTCTCTATTCATTTCAAGCAGTATTTTTTTTAATGAAATTTTGCTACCTCTAGAAATCAAATCTCAAGAGAATCTTTTAATACACAAGTGTGAGCAATAGCATATCAATGCTAAATTAATTCAGAGGATACAGTCCACAGACTTAAGGAAGTGATTTAGGGATACAACTGTCGAATTTGGGGACTGGGTGACTCAAAGAAATGAGAAGTTTCCTTTTATGCTGCAAGTCCATGATTCAGCAGTTCTACAAATGTTCACACAGGCACACATTCCGAAGTGTCAAGACTCAACATGAATTGTGGATAACCTTGTTTCTCTGATCCACTGGATTTTGTTGGCCAGAATATGGGGCCTGGTCATTTTTCTTCTCTCAAATATAGAAGAGTGAAGCCTCTTCTCTGTATATTTGGCCAACAAGCAAGATATGCATTTTACTCTATATGCAAGGGCACTTTATTTTGGAAAGTATTGATTTCCTAAACTTCTAGAAATTGGCACTCAGTAAACAGCACCTGAGAAGTAAAGTTAAAATAGCCTTTGTGTAAAATACATAATACGGTGTGCTCAAAAAATTTAGAAATGACATCACAAATATCATCTTGGTTTTTTCCTGATTTTAATTTTCACATAATATATTTATGGGGCACTTCACTCTCTTTAAGGTACTTTTTTTCATTCACTCATTCAAAGATATTTATTGGGTACCGAGTTTGTAGCAGGGCTTACTCTTGGCAACGGTGTGGCAGACAAGGTCCCCTGGAGTTTCCAGCTCAGCAGAGGGGGATGACAAGGAACAAGAAAACAAATAAAAGAACCAGATCATTGCAAATTGCAATAAGTGTCACGGAAGAGAAAATCAGCTTGTGATGCTCAGCGATGACTTCAGATGTGCAGGGAAACGCTAAGGAGATAACATTTGAGCTGAAATGTACAAGGCAGGAAGGAGGGGCGCCCAGGGGGCTCAGGCGGTTAATCTTCTGACTCTTGGTTTCCGCTCAGGTCATGATCTCACGGTCTGGGAGTTCAAGCCCCACATGGGGCTCTGTGCTGACAGTGTGGAGCCTGCCTGAGATTCTCTCTCTCCCTCTCTTTCTGCCCCTCCCCCCGCTCACTCTTTCATCTGTCTCCCTCTCAAAAATAAATAAATAAACTTACGAAAATTAAACCAAATTAAAAAATAAAAAGCTGACAGGAAGGGGTCAGCTCCATGCAAACCTGAGGACAGAGTTTTCCTGGCAGTGAACTTGCTGGGGCAAAGACCCTCCAGAGGAAACAGACCTGGGGAAAGGCAGAGGACAAAGAATCTCACATACCCAACACTCCCTTTCCGTGTGAATATGCTGCCTTTAAAAAGCTTGCTCTTTTTTTTTTTTAAGTTTATTTATTTTGAGAGAGAGAGAGAGAGAGAGAGAGAGAGAGAACACAAGTGGGGAAAGGGCAGAGAGAGGGAGAGAGACAGAGAACCCCAAGCAGGCTTTGCATCACCAGTGCAGAGCCCGAGGCAAGACCCGAGCTGAAGAACCATGAGATCACGACTTGAGCCAGCCAGTCATACCTGACTGAGTCACCGAGGCGCCTAAAAAGCTTGCTCTTAATCCTTCTAACCCCAATTCCTGGTGTTCTATATTTTGCAAAAAAAAGAGAGAGAGAGACTGAGAATTGGGAAAAAGTATAGTAAAGTTTTTCTGCACGGTACACACTCAAAATAGTCTGATAATTTTTTTAAAAATTTTTGTTTGAGTTTATTTATTTTGAGAGAGAGAGTGGGGAAGGGGCAGGGAGCAAAGGAGAGAGAGAGAATCCCAAGCAGGCTCTGCACTGTCAGCACAGGGCATGCAGCAGGGCTCGAACTCATGAACCTGAGATCATGACCTGAGCTGAAAACCAAGAGTCCCACGCTTAACCAATTGAGCCACCCAGGTGCCCCCAAATAGTCTGATAATCTTTAACTCTTATTTTTAAGGTCTCTTTAGGACAAAGATCAGACTGATAACATCAGATTGTGTCAGAATATTCTTCTTTCCCTGGAGCTTGATTTCTCCAAATGCCACGTTTTCATTCGCATGGTCTTGTCACGTTCTAAATATTGACAAGCTTTTTTATTTCTTAATCATCATTTGATAATTTAAAACTTGGGGTGACCAATCACCAAAAGCTTTACAGCTGCAAAAGAAAAACGAAAAGTACTATTTTTGTGACTGTGCAAAACGGAGTCAATTTTCCCCCAAATATTTCACCCCTTTGGCGCCTTCTGCCTCCTCCTCCATCACCACTCCCGCTCATTCTGAGGACCAACCAGCAGCAGCAGAGATCACTTACTGGTGAAGGCTCGGATTAGCCCTCCCCAGGGTTCTGGTACCAGTAACGCATTTCCATATCCCGAGCGAGCTCTGTTTTTGTCTTTGTTTTTCCAAATGCTGAAACTAGCCTTTCAAGCCACTGGCCTCGGACATAGAATATTTGCAAGAATTTTATCCTTGGTACCTGAAAATGGAAGCCATTCCAATGTTTTTTCTTTCTTTCTTTCTTTCTTTCTTTCTTTCTTTCTTTCTTTCTTTCTTTTTCTTCTTTCTTTCTTTCTTTCTTTCTTTTTTTTTTTTAAGGATCTTATCAGGAAAAATCACTGGGCAGATTGGTCAAGCTTCCTGAGCCTCATTTCCTACAGCAAAACCTGTGTCTCTATCATCAATAACGCGATGGTAGAGCGGAAAGGAAAGAATCCTAGAACTCATCTCTGTCCTAAGGCTTTGGACATGCCGCTCTCTTTCCCTGGAATATCCTGGCTCACTCCTTTCACCTGACATACCTTTAAAGAAGTTTCAGATGCTGCGGCTTTGGCCCAAAAAAGAACAAGACTCAAACCTCAGCTCTTACGACTTTGGGGTTCATTTGTAAAATGAGCATAAAAGATGACTTATTAGGATTGTTAAAAAAAAAAAAAAGGCTAGATGAGATAATCTATGTATAACTGTCTGTGTACCTCTGCTGTCTGTGCTGTGTATCTGCCCTGTGAATATGAACAATTTTTTATTTTATTTTATTTTTTTACATTTTATTTATTTTTGATAGAGAGAGACAGAGCACAAGTGGGGGAGGGGCAGAGACAGAAGGAGACCCAATACCAAGTAGGCTCCAGGCTCTGAGCTGTCAGCACAGAACCCCACGTGGGACTCGAACTCACAAACCGCGAGATCATGACCCGAGTGGAAGTAGGAGGCTTAACCGACTGAGCCACCCATGCGCCCCTGAACAATTATTTTTGCAGTAGATTCTCTTTATTCTGGAATAAGAGGCCTGATAATTAGTAGGTTAATGGAGCATTGGTAAAGCAGAAGTAGCATGGCCCGCTGGCCATGAGCTTTGGGTAAAAACCAGTATGTTCTATAGAAGGAAGGAAGCATGTCCGTTAACCTAGGAAGCATGGTACACGGGGGATGTCTTAAGCTCTTCCAGTCTATTGGGGCGCCCAGTGGCTCAGTTGGTTAAGCGTCCAACTCTTGGCTTTCGGCTCAGGTTGTGATCTCACAGTTTGTGAGTTCGAGCCCTGCATGGGGCTTTGCACTGACAGTGTGGAGCCTGCTTGGGATTCTCTCTCTCTTCCTCTCTCTCTTCCCCTAACCTGCTCACAGACACTGTCTCTCAAAAATAAATAAATAAGCTTAGGGAAGAAAAAAGATCTTTTGCTATATTTTTTTACAGGTCTCAGTTTAATATTTTCCTCCCAGAGTCTTGCCAGACATTCTAAGTAATCTTAGTTTTCTCTGTCTCCCCTACTAACAGCTAGGATTTATTGAGCACATACGATATGCCAGGTAATATTCTATGTATTTCACAACAGCCCAATAAGTAGGTATTGGTGTTCTCTTCAAGGTGACACGGCTAGCAACGTCAGTGGTGGCTGTGACGCCACACAGTATGGCTCCAGACTTCCTGTAGGTAACACTGCGCAGACCTGGTAACCTATCACACCCGCACTCTGTCAGGATCCGGACTCAGCACACTTGATCCGTGCGCACGGATCATCTGTCTTCCTGGGCAGCTGACCTCCACCAGGTGAGAATCACCATAGACGCTCAATACATGTGAAGTTTCCAGACCCTCATTTTCACAATTAGAGAGTGGGGTCAGGAGACGTTTAGTGACCTGCCCACTGGGCAATGCCGATCTTAGAATGTGGGGCTCCTCACTCTACCCTCCACTCTCTGCACTTCATCAAGCTCGGGCTTGTGTTGGTTTCCTTGTTCAACATCCTCCTACTCGCCTGACAGCATCTTGTCTCTGAAGTCGCCGCCCCGATCCCATCCCCGACCAGGTCTTAAATTCTGTTTCCTGAAACCTGATTTAAATCTACGATACAATGAACGTTTTTAGTGCATTAAAAAAAAAAGGGGGGGGGGTGCTAATACTAAAACATCCAGAAAGAAATCGCAGGAGTCTAGAGCCCACGGTACCAGGTTTCATAACTACCTCTCTGGCTGAGGTCCCGCAAAGCCATCCCTTTGAACTGAAAAAGAAAAACAAATAAATAAATAAGTGGGTCTGCTGATTAGCAAGGTATTGCAGCTGCTGTGGAAAAACCTCCCACATCTCACTTCCCTCGTATCATCATCCCTGATGTTTGTTTCTTCTTCCAGCAGAGATGAAGAGAAAACTGAATTGTGCTTCTAGGGTACAATCTTACCTAATTATGCCAGCTGATCACTTAAAAGTAATGTTTGCACACAGATCGGGAAGATGCTTACAAGAACCAGCTGGTTGATAAAGGCTATAAGTGAGGATTTGATTCCTTTGCAAAGAAGTGTTAACTATTTACATCTATTTTTAAACACGGCATCACAACACCAGTGGCTGTGTGGCACTGAGAGGCTGTGCTGTACTCCTGTTCCACAGGGCGGACAAACAGGAGTGAAGGAGAGCCCCGCGTGTCAACGGTGTGATGCCCTCATTCGCCGCCGAGGACATCGTTGAAAGGAGGACAGACGACTGTCTTTTGGTTTTAGACCCAAAGGAAAGATTAAGAAGATCACTGGGAGAGAGAGTGTGTATGTGTGTGTGTGCGTGTGCCCTCAGGAGCATGGGGTTTTCTTACAAAGCAGAATGGTGCCCAATCACCGCTGGCTTCCGGACGGAGCCGACTAGTGTTAGAATACGGGCCACACCCCATGCCACCCTCACGCCTTGGCCGAGTTACTTCGTGGGCGTTTGTGAGGAGTCCGTGTGCTAAAAACCGTCTTAATCCCTGTGACACCGTCTTACTGAATGCACGTAGCAACCTTACGTGGGAGGTTATCACAATCATGTTTTGTAAGTGGGCCTCACACCCAGCGGAGGGTCCAGTCCGGGGCTCAAATTCATGACCTTGAGATCCAAGACCCAAACTGAGATCCAGAGTTGAGCGCTTCACCATCTGAGCCGCCCGGGTGCCCCTGCAAATCATTTTTTTTTTTTTAACTTGAAGAATATTAAGTGTCTTTGTCCAAGAGGCAAAGTGGAATTTGAACCTAAACCTGTGTGGTCTCAACTTTGCACCCAAAGTCTGTGTTCTTAACCTTTAACTCCTCTATTTGATTCTCCCTGCTCTCTCGCAGGCCAAAACTGTGGCATCTTGGATCCATCCAGTTTCTGAAGTATGCCCACAGCTCGGGAATTCATCCATGCTTTTTATTTATTTATTTATTTTTTAACGTTT
Source organism: Leopardus geoffroyi (assembly GCF_018350155.1). NCBI lineage: Eukaryota > Metazoa > Chordata > Mammalia > Carnivora > Felidae > Leopardus > Leopardus geoffroyi. Next base: position 192,870,410 of record NC_059327.1, on the reverse strand, counting down.
ATTTTTATTTTTGAGACAGAGAGAGACAGAGCATGAACGGGGGAGGGGCAGAGAGAGAGGGAGACACACAGAATCTGAAACAGGCTCCAGGCTCTGAGCGGTCAGCACAGAGCCCGACACGGGGCTCGAACTCACGGACCGCGAGATCGCGACCTGAGCCGAAGTCGGCCGCTCAACTGACTGAGCCACCCAGGCGCCCCTAAATCCATGCTTTTTAAAATGAAGGGCAATTTTCTTAAGTCAACACATGCTTCTGAGTGTGCCAACTATGTCTCAGTACAAGCCTGGGTGCTGGGGTATGAAAGAGAGTAAGACAGTGGGCATCTTAGCCTTCTTAAGGGCCACAAAGGGGAGACTTAAGGACAGCAAGCATCACACTGTGGAGTAACACATATTAATGGCACCTAAATGGTACCTGGCACGTGACAGGTGCTACGTAAATATATATGGATCACAGAGAAGCATTTGCAGTGCAGTGGGAGCTGAGATACTATGTCCAGTAAGTTCAGAAAAGGCAGGCTTCCTGGAGGAGGTGGCTGTAGAGGGAGCCGTTGACAAAATGAGTAGTTCACCGGGGAGGTAACGTGAGAAGGACACTCCAGGGGGAAGAAAGAGACCTGCTTCACTGTATAACGAGATTTAAGGATTTGGGATATACGCAGCTCCAATCATTTTTCTGAAATACGAATCTTAGAGGTGGCCATTCATGGAATAAAGAGATAAACCAAAAAACAAACAAATAAAAAAAAATAATAGTGCAAACGATGACTCTGAGACTGGAGCTAAGGTTTTCCATATTAGCGATTCAAAGGGTGAAGAACACTCAAAGACCCTGCCCTTTGCCGAGACTTTACATCCCCAAGTCAAGCATGGTACCCTGAACGTCTGTTGCCTACATTCAATCTGTGATCCATGTGGGTCTTTGGGTGACCACACGATATCCAAAACAAGACCAATGCAAGACCTTGAGGGTAATGCAATGATATGTAAGGCAAGACCTTGGGGATTAAGAAGAGAAGCGTTCTTTCCTTAAGGTAATGAGGCTGATACACAATTTAGCTCTCATGCTGTTCATATAATCAGACACAGGGATCACAATTCAGCATGCATAAGGGGGGTGGCCACTCTTCCTTCCCATGACAGACATCACTGCTTGATCTATTGCTGTCACCTGGAATGTAAATTCTTAAGCGCGGGGAACTTATCTATTCCTTCCCTGGTATTTCCCAGTTCCTAGAACATTGAGCACATTATAGGTGCTCAATAAATATTTGTGGCATGAGTGGGTTGATCACTACTCTTTTTTTTTAGTATTATTATTGAGCCTAGGGTTACTGCACTTCCAGAAGCTAAACCAATCAATAGGAGGGACCTCCTGAGATGAAACTGATTGGCTTTTCTTGCGAAACAGAAAACACCCCGGACTCAGCTTAACAATTTTGGGCAAACAATTTCACTCTCCATGATTTGGTTTTATCACGTCGGCATCATAGAGTCTTTATAAGAATTGGATGATATATGACGGGGGGGGGGGGGGGTAGGCGGGGGGGGGGGGGGGGACCGGGGGGGCGGGGGGGGGCTCAGTTGGTTCAGCATCTGATTCTTGATATTGGCTCAGGTCATGATCCCGTGGTCATGGGATCGAGCCCCACCCAAGTCAGGCTCCACACTGAGCATGGAGCCTGCTTGGGACTCTCCCTCTCTCTCCGCCCCTCCCCATCTCGTACGTGCATGCGCGCACGCGCACATACTCTCCCTAAATAAATAAACATTAAAAAAAAAAAAAAGAATCAGATATATGAGATGTGATATGAGGCCAAAGTCTTTCCCAAGATGGTTAATAAATAACAATTTTATTTTCATTTTCTCTAGAAAGTCTTAATAAAATTGAAAAACTCCAAATTTGGTTTATTAATGACTCATGGACCGATTTTATATACGGGTGTATATACAACACACACACACACACACATCTATTCATTATATATTATCATATATAATCATTCTGCATATGGAAAGTATTAAAATCAGTAATATTGCTTTGGCTCTAATGCTCGATCTCATCTACTTACGGATTATAGATTAGATAGAGAAATGGGTAGATAGAAAATGAAAGAAAGAAAGAAAACAATAAAGAAAGATGATAGACCCAGATAGAAGACGAAACAATTACAGATCGTAATTGGGCAGACTGATTTTAAATCACACACTTATCACAAAATGAAAGTCATCAGAGCACATTTAGTCCCAATAGTGCAGCATCTCTAATCTTCCAGGCTTTCTCTCAGCGTAAACAAAAGCAGAAGGACAAGAATGTAAGTGAGTTTCGGTGATCGTGGCCATTTAAAACAAAGAAGTAAATACCACATTACAGAGTGCCTGCCAATCCACCTCTCCTACTTCCACAAACGTGTCCATCCTGAAACTTCTACCCCCAGAATATGAATATTCACCCGCAAATGGATGGATTAAATTGTTATGCAAAAGACATGGTCTCTCTGACGCATTGCAATTCCCTTTGCCTCACTCTGGTGAGCAAGGCTCCTCCCGCAGATGGTTTTCTAAGATAGACACAGTTCTTCCACAGCATTTCCAACAACTGCTAAAACAGAGTTCCAGTGTATGCCGTGGAAAGGGGAAAATCCTCTTTCTAAGCCCAGATATAATTTATTAGCTGATTCATTTCACTGCAAGAGCTTGAGAAAAATCTGCTTTTTTTTTCCCAACAAGCTTAAACATTTTGGGCAGGGCCAAGGACAGAAAGAAAAAAATAAAAAAGGAAAAGTGAGAAAGAAAAAGAGAACAGAGAGGGGTCGGCTAAATGCAAATGGAAAGAGCTTAGGGAGGCTTCTGGACTACCATTTGAGCTGCAATATCTTGGCGGGTAATTCGAGATTGATTAAATACTGAACGAGGCTTGATTGGTGTAGAGGTTCAATCATAATCAGGATTCGGAGACGGAACCTAAGAGGGAGAGGAAGATTCCCCCCACCCTGTGAAAGCCTCAAGGTCTGAAGAAAGCACCCACCAGATCCACAGGAAAGGCACGTAGACAATTCTCATTCCCTGTGCGTCTCCACAGCCCGCCCTACCTAGAGGAGTGCCCATAAAGGAAAAACAGTGCCCCCCCACCATCGGGACGCATGAATCCAGCCCTAGAGTTGTGCTCTGGGGCAGACACGGCCTACCTCTAGCCTGGACCGAAGATGGTTACACTGTGGGTGGTCTTACAGAGACAGCTGGGGGGCAGCACATAGGCTTGGGGGCAACGTGGAGGGGCTAATGCAGGCTGACCCTTTCAAAGAGAATTTGGAGTTAAGAAAAATGAAAGAAATAACTCCTAACATGCATCTGAAAGACACTCTTAAACATACTAAGAGTTTTCCTACCCTACTTGGGAAGGAAAAAAAAAAACAAAAAACCATACACACAGGATGAGAACGAGCAGCACAGGTTAAGGAAAGTCTACAGTTCTGACCTGCTCAGCAAGAGGCTTGCAAGGCTTTCCATTTTGTTCCTAAGATTTACTAAGCAGATTAGTGCTGAAGAGTCCTTATTTTTGCAAATAGCAAAAAAAATAAATAAATAAATAAATAAATAAATAAGCAATCTGGGATGTGAATAGACCATAAACATTCTCTTGTCTGCATAGAGTTCAATATTCACATTTTGCCAGAACTGCAAAATCAACAATATCTTGTTTTTCTTATTCCAAAATTTTGCACATATGTCTGTGCTTTAATAACTAGAGGGGTGGGGGCGGGGGCGGGGGGAATCCAAGCAGGAATCACAAAGATTCGTGGAAAATCCCCAGGGTTATCAGCATCTGGGATGTCACCCCGTCCACGTGACACACGAGACCTCAGGCCCTTCGGTGATTTTCCAGCCTCTTATCTCCTAACTGACACAAACTCCTCACGTCAGGCAGACAAGCACAGCTGGTTTGTCCTCTTTGACTCTTGGTTGTTGCCACGTTTACGCCCCTGGTCTCTTCCTGGAACCTTTCTCTTGCCCCAACTGCAGTTCTGCCAAACCGTTTCCTTTCCTTTCTGGCCCACAGTTCATTTCCTCCCCTTTCCCAGCGTGTTTCTCTTTCTTTCTTTCCCTCTCTCTCTCTCTCTCCTCTTCAGTCCTTCCCTTCTAGGAGCCTGGCTCGAGAAGAGCTCTTACAGACATTCTTTATAACATCTGTTTGTAGGAGGATGTCAGTGGCAAGCCATCATCTTAGGACAAAATACTACCCAAACTTCTAATCAGACATTCAAGGCCCACCTCCACTTGGAGCCCAGAGGGTTTGTACATTAATACTTCCTTTCATGCATTCCTTTCCTCAAGCCGACGGACCCACTGCTTCTTCTCTGTCCCTGCACCTCCCTGTCTTGAGGATTTTGTGCATATTGTCCCCCCTGGGGACACTCTTCTCTCCACCTTCTTCTGTATCTCTCTAGAGCCCTCTGGGTAGGAAGGGCCCCTCCTTCCAGCCCCTAATGTGTAAATTCGCTCTTGGGTGTGCAATTACGTGCCCACATTAGAGGTACAGAATCTATGGGTGGGATTTCACTGGGGTCAGATTATGAGACACTTGAGGGCAGAATCCCTAGAAGGTTTTTCTTACATCTCTCCCAGAGTGTAGGCAGGATGTAACAGATGTAGAGAGATAATATCCTGAAAGAAAAAGCAAGCCTAGAACCTTCCATTTTAGAATTGTGGCCGGACCACATACTTTTTTTTTTTTTTTTTTTCTAATTCCATCTGAAGACACAGGGAAGGAATAGAACAGATGCAACTTCAGGGCTCAAAGGGAATGGAAGAGGTAAAGTAGGTAAGACATTTCAACCAGTTTTTGGGAGGTAAGAATTGAATGGAGAAGTGGGAGTATCTTCATTAAAAGTGGAGACACCTAGACCACGGCAGTCTGCAGAAAGAGAGAGCAAGAGAAGTGAGCCAGGACATCCTACACAGCCCCAGAAAGGCTCAGAACTTGGATGCGTGGCTGAAGGAGGGGTGTGAAGTGTGGAATTAGGAAGGGGTCTCTGTTTATAGGGCATTTACATGCTTAGATATATCCCTGGCCCCAACCTCCTCCCACCTACCTAGAACTCCTGTCTCCTCACAAGAACAGGTGTTTCACACCCTAAGCAGAGAGTTGGAAAGTTCTTGTTTGTAGAGACGTAAAGGATCCAAAAACAAAAAAACAGAAAACTGACTCTAGAAACTCATGTAGATCTCTGTAGCGAACACACCAGCTGGCCCCCCAACTCCCCAGTGGTGTGACCCACCAGGCAAAACGCTTTACTCATGCACTCAGAGCTTATAATTCGCTTTTTAGCAGCACATATTTAATACGAAAAGATAACCAAGGAACCCCAGATTTTAAGCAGTTTCCAACATGAAACAGAGAAACAAACACAAATTAAGAGGGGGGAAGGAATCCAAGGGAAAGAGACAATGCAGGAAGCAGAAGAAAACATTTTTTTTAAGTACCATCCGATTTTTAAAACCATGTGTCTATATGCTGCTTTGATAAAATATATGTCAATATAAAAATAGAGTACATTTTTGGGACTCTAACAGATTCAAGTTTGAAGTATGATTCCCGTGCCTAAAATCTATGTGTGATGTTAAAAAAGAATTAAATCTCTCTGACCTGAGACTTTGCATCTGTAAAATTACCATGGTGATATACTAACTCATAGGGTTGTTTTGAGTATTAAAAGGAACGATGCAACATAGTGTGTATAACCCGCACTTAATAAATGATAGGTATCTAGGGAAGTTTTTAATACCAGTCGTTCTCACCATGTTTTGGAGTGGCAGACCCCTCGGAGAACTTGATAAAGACTCTGTATTCTCTCGCTAGGAAAACAAATACACACACGTACACAGACAAGGGTTTACACATAATTTCAAAGGAATCTCAGACTCTCTGAAGCCCTAACAAGAACTCCCCAGGTTAAATAACTGATCTAAACAAAGAAGTCCTTAAGGGCAAGGATGTTCCTTTTCATTTCCTTTAAATCAACTGCAATGTTCAGTAACGTTCAACTCAGTGAATGGGGTAAGAACTGCATCTAACTTTGCTTGTGCCAAACGGAGAGGACTCTGCACAGGAAACAGCAGAAGAGTCCTCTGACCTGAGGACGTCCGACCTTAACTCCCAAAGACTGTCATTCTATTTGGTCCATGAAAGGAAGATGGCTGATCCAATTAGCCTGTGCCGACCTCATGCCTGATGATGCTTATAGTTTTCTACAGCTAAAGGGTTTAGAGAAGGGGCTCCTAATGGTTCTGGCAGAGATAGAACCTAAGAAGACATTGTTTTCTCCTGCAGAGAAACACATGGATCTCATAGAAATGCTGAGCAGCCTTTTCTCAGAATGGACGGACTGCCTCCACGGAACCTATCCCTAGCAATCAAGCGTTCATTAAGTACTTATGCGATGGGGTTGACTACAAAGATACAGAACTTGTGGTCAGACTGACCTGGTTTGGGATCCTGGCTCCATCACTTCTAAGCTGCATGACCTTGGGTGACTTACTTAGCATCTCTGAGCTTGTTCCTCTCTCTGAAGCGCAAACAGCATAAGGAAAGTCTGTACTTTCCTTACGAGTATAAAAAGAGCAGTGAGGAGGCTGGTGTGGCTGGGGTATAGTGAGGGGGAGTGAAAGAGAGAGAATCTCCGAGAGCTGGGTCATATGGATCTCACAGGGCATGACAAAGATTTCAGATTTTTTTCTGAGGAAAAGAAGAAATCATTGGAGGGTACTGAAGAGAACAGAGACGTGATCTGACCTACATTTCAAAAACTTACTCTGGCTACTGTGTGGAAAAGACTGTGGGCACAGAAGCACGAGTTCCATCGGTGGCCGGGACAAGGGCAGCGACGGTGACCGTGCTCATGATAAGAAGAGTCAGACTCAGGATATCTAACGTGTATTCCTACACGCTCGAAGATAAAAGAAATAAAGAAGAATCCAAGTAGCTGAGGACAACTTTATAAAAGAATGTGGCTTCTGCTATGAAGAATGTGACAGGAAAGACGCCGGTTGTTCCATTCTTTCTCAGTAATTGGACACCATGGATTTTGGCTGAGACAACGGCCCAGAAAAAAAAAAAAAAAAAAAAAATTTAGTCTATATATCCCATCTCCCCAGCAACCAAGCGTGACTGTGTGACCTTGTGACCATGTGGCCATGTTCTAGCCAATGGGAAGGCAGTTAAAGTTGTGTATGCATCTACCAGGAGATGTCATTAAGGGAAGGGGGCACTGCCTTCCCATTTTCTTTCTATTCTACATGCTGATAATACCTCAGCTGGAGCAGCCATCTTGGACTTAACGCGGAACCAATGCATTGAGGCTGCACCCGTTGGGAAAGACTTTGTCCTCACTGACCCTAATGCATCCCCGCTAGCCCCGGAGGGCCAACATCACGTGAACAATAACTAAATTTACAACTGTTTAAAACGCTATGATTTTGGATATCGTGTCGCTCAAAATGGAGCTTAATCATAACTGAATCAAAGAATAATAGATTTTAAGGTATAAAATGGTTGAACGAAAATGTTTTGGTTATTTGCCAAGCACATGGAGACTAACTCTAGAGCGTAACTTCAAAATTCAGAGTGAAACAAAATGACACACCCTAAGTCTTGGAAATTGATTGAAATAGAGGTCAATCGCTGGCTTTGAATTTTTGAGCAGCATTTTGACAGTCTCCCCGCAATGCTCTAAGAAAGAAAATTGCTCAGATTAGGATCATCAGACTCGAGGGACCTCTCTAGATGCCACCGATTCTGCTGACAAATGGGCACGCGAATGACACAAGAGTTGGCTGGGGATGAAATTTTGAGAACCTCTCCCATGCCTAGACACCAAAATTGCAGGACCATCTGAACAATTTGAAAAAAACAAAAACAAAAACAAAACCCTGTAAGTTGAGGGACTCAGGAAAACTAAGTATCTCCCAAGCACCTACCGCATGATTCCACAACTTGACTTCGATATTCTTAAATTAATCATAAAGAAAGTGAAACGGTGATAAAAGATCAGATAAACCTCAGATTGGGGTTTAAAAAGAATTATTGTATGAATGAGTAAACTTTGCAAGAGATCAAAACCCTAAGCAGCTGGCCTGTAATATGTTTTGGGAAAAAAGTACATGAAATCTCAAACTTTCACAACCAGGATTTCCAGATTCTCTTGAGAAATCAGATCTGGAGGCGCCTGGGTGGCTCAGCTGGTTAAGCGTCCAACTTTGGCTCAGTTCATGATCTCACAGTTCATGGGTTCAAGCCCCGCTTCGGGGTGTCTGCTGACAGCTCAGAGCCCGGATCCTGCTTCGTATTCTGTAACTCTGCCCCTCCCCCACTTGCACCCTGTCTCTCTCAAAAATAAATAAACATTAAAAAAATTAAAAAAAAAAAAAAGAAAAGAAAAGAAATCAGATCTGGCAGGGGTGCCTGGATGGCTTAGTCAGTTGGGTGTCCAACTCTTGATTTTAGCTCAGGTCATGATCCCAGGGTCATGGAATCAAGCCCTGCATCAAGCTCTGCACTGAGTGTGGAGCCTGCTTGATCTTCTCTCTCTCTCTCTCTCTCTCTCTCTCCTGCCCCCCCTGCCTGTTGCTCTCCCCTGCCTGCTCTCTCTCTCTCTCTCTCTCTCTCACTCTCTCTCTCAAATAAATAACAAACTAAAAAAAAAAAAAAATCAGATCTGGCATGACTGGGCCCTCATGCCACCAGGACATGGTTTCATTGAAATGAAATAAGGGCTGTTCCCTTTACACCAGCATATGTCCTGCAGTTTGGCCACCTGCCCAATATTGTCTCAACCCCTATAAGCATGTGACCCCTATAGGCACTAGATTTAGAGGGTAGGATCCATGAGGGAGGGGAAGAATTTCTCTCATCCACATCCTATTTTTAGTATCTGCACAGTGACTGACACACGAGATTATTGGTTGAAAGAACAAATGAATATATTTCCGAAGAGGAAGTTGAAATTCAGAGAGGTTAACTAACTTGTCCAAAATCACAGAGCTGGTAGATGGAATTCAAACACCACACCCCTTGACTCCAATTGTTTGTTACCTGTTTCACAAAGGCAGTGAAGGAAAAGTTCATTTCAGGCATTTCCTCTATTCCAGAATATGGGCCTTGATTTTTTTAACTGAGGTCATATTTGAATACCATGAAATGTTTGGATCTCAGATTTACAATTTAAGTTTTGAAAAATGTATATACCTATGTAACTGCCATCCTTATCAAAATGTGAACATTTCTATCACTGTAAAACATTCTCTTAGGCTCCTTACCAGTCGATCCTATCTCCACCCCCCAGAGGTAGCCAATGTTCTGGTCATTCACCTGTTCATATAAATGGAATTACTGCTATATCCTCTTTTGTTCTGGCTTCTTTCATGTAACATAATATTTTGAGATTCTTTCCTGCTGCTGCATGGATCAGAGTTTGATTCCTTTTTATGGTCGAGTAGTGTTCCATCCCATGGACACACCCAAATTACTCATCCTTTTTCCTGCCATGATTTCTCATCATTATTATTTTTTTGTATGTGGCTATAAGTATTTGTGTACAAGTCTTTCTGTGGACATAAATTTTCATTTCTTTTAGGTAAATATCTAAGGATGACATTACTGGGCCACAGAGGTAGATGTAAGTTTCACTTTATAAGGAATTGCCAAAGGGTTTTCCAATACGGTCGTACCATCTTATACTCCTAACACCGGTACACGAGAGTTCTAATTACTCCGTAATCTCACCAACCAGCCATTCTGTATATGTGGTGCTTTGCTTTAAGGTGGCTCAAAAAATAAACTCTATTTTCAGAGGTAGGACTTTCTTCCCAGCTTCACCGGATAGCTGTCCTCCTCAATGTCACACTTGTGTGAGTTGTGCCACAGAGATGTGCTGGTAAACGTTTAACAACTGGCACTTCCGGGTAAAGACCATGTTGAGCTACCAACACTAAACACAGAATTGGGAAGAAATGTGCACACTGGGCTCTTGTATTACTGTCTGGTGCTTCACGGTGAGATTCAATTAATAGAGAAGAAACTGCATTTTCCAATGACAATGACTGTATGAAAGAAGGTGCCCGTGGTGCGAATCAAGGTCACTAACAAAGAAGAGAGAAGGGGTTTTCCATTCCACTATGGGCTCCGCTTGCAACATTTGAAGAAACTCAAATTATTGAACTTAAGGGACTCAAATCTAAACCTCATTTGCACTAATTAAAAAGCTTGGCTGGGAAGATGAACCTGGATAGTAGAGGACCCACTGTACTTGGAGGATGATGGTTTGAAATCACATGCCCATTGTAGTTGCTCGCAGGTCCCAAGGAAGTCCTGAAGTCCATTTGCCGACTTGGCAAATTTAGCTCCTCTCCCTGGACATCCGGGCTTCTGGAACCTGGGCTTTATCTTGCCTAACCATTGTCACTTTGTGTTAACACCTGCTATAAACTGGCTGCTCTTGTGGCTCAGGCAGAAGCCAAGTCGTATTTGCGGGTAGACTTCTTCCCTCTGTCCAACATTGCTCTTCTCTTCTTGCCTGACATATCCTCTTCTTTGCTCTTCCGTTTTCCCACCCAAATTACTTAGGCCTACTATTTACTGACTTCCATCTATGTACCAACATCATGCTCAAAACACTACATACATAGAATCGTTAAACACTCAGAACAGTGTCCCCATTTTAAAGACGAGATCACGGAGGCTCATAAAATGGAAATAATCACAAACTCGAAGTAGCGCTTACCTTAAGTCTTTTTATAACCAAACTTAGGTTTTGAACGTCGCTCTTTTTATAACCAAAGCCCAAAAGCTTCCCGTTTTGCAGGAAGGTCAAATTAAAATTCTAAAAACTCACTGAAGATGCTCCCAAATTATTAGCCCTGGTGGTCAATCAAACTTTTGCACACAGAGAGCTGCTACACTACCATTGCCTGCCTGCCACGGTTCCATACCTCATCTTTTGTGTCTCAAATAGTTGCTAGCTGGGCCTGTATCGATCCTGGTTTGTGGACTTATTCAGTTCAGGGTTGAAATCCTGGCCACTTACTATCTCTGTGGCCTTAGGCAACTTAACTAATCTCAGAAAATTTGGAATAATAATACCTACCTTGAAGAACTATTCTATAGATTTCATAAAATAGAGTACGTGAAGCATCAGATCCCTTACTGGGCATATGGGAGGGACCAAATAAGTGAAATGGTCCCTATTACTATTTAGGTCAGAGCCTATCGTTGATTGGTATAGTAATGGTCCCCAGTAAATGATGCCTCCTGTATCCAAGCCTTGGCATTGTCTCTTCTCACATTGACTCTGGGCTTGGGTTTGGTCCTTGGAACATCAGTAAACAGAAGGAAAGTACAGACTGGAAAGTCACTTGTACCCTGGGATTGTTTTCTCAGAATGCTGCCTCCCCTCTGGGCTAGCCTGCTGCCCAATATCCAACACCAATTGCCAGATATGTACACCAGGCCATGTGCAACCATCCAGCCCCAGAAGAGCTGCCAGAAGACTGCAATCACATGAGAGATTCCAAGGGAGACCAACAGAAGACCATTCAGCCCAGTGTGGCCAAAGTTGTTGATGCACAGGATTTTAAACAAATAAAATGGTGGTTGTTTCAAGCCACTAAATATTGGAACAGTGTGTTAGACTGGAATGTGTCCTTCATATGTGAACTTTCCATCACTTAGCACTCTAGCTCATATATGGAAGCCATGTGATGCACATTCAGTGAGTTCTGTAAAGGACAAAACTCATGCATGAGATTGATATCTCTGAAGGCAAAAGCTAGGCTTCATGCTTCCACGATATCTCACACAGCTTGGACAAAGAGAAGGCACAAAATAAGAATCTTCTCAGTAAACGAAGCTTGATTCCACTTGCATTTTAAAGAAAATCAATGCTTTGTTTATGTGAACAGCTAGGATTGTTAAGCCTCTTCTCGTGCAATGACCTCTCTCACAACCTGGACTTTTTCTGACATAGAAATATGTGAACTAAAGTTTTCATTGAAAGGCACATTCCAGCCTCAATGCTGGAAGAAGCCGATTTCTCCCCTAATTAGGGGAAATCAGAAATGGATCAACTAACCTGCCTTTCCTTCATCCAGGCCCCCTCCCGCAAATCCCTCGACATGTGACCACGAGGGCACTCTTCACCATGGCCGTCCTGACATTTCCATGGCTCCACATCTGGAAAAGCAACTTTTAAACTTGATTTCACAAGCACACTTGTGGCTCCCTTTTGGCCTTTAAAGACATAAGATACATAATTATGAAACCTACAGCTAAGAGCTTCGCACCAAGATTTAAGAAGCACTATTGGGATGTTAGCGGACTTCTTCTTGGTGAGGGTTCACAGAAGGACACCCAGAGTGGACTATCACCCTCCACAGAAGGCACTGGCAGAAGCACGTCGCTGCAGAGCTCTCAACGAACCCTGAGATCATAAACTCTGACTCAACCATTTCTCTGCCTGGCAAAGCAGGAAACTTCCAGTGTGAGGCTTAGGACATTAACCTATCTTCTGTTAATGCTAATATATGATCCAGCCTTCCATACAAAAGCAAAAACATCGTTCTGTGCATTCTGGAAGAATTTATTCTAAATGTCTAATAGGCCTATAGCCGCATTAGTGACTCTGCCTCAGAGATTCCAACTGTATTCATTTTTTTTATGTTTATTTTTTTAGAGAGAGAGACAGAGAGAGACAGAGAGGGAGAGAGAGAGAGAGAGAGAGAGAGAGAGTGCACTGGTAGGGGCAGAGAGTGAGGAGAATACAGAATCTGAAACAGGCTCCAGGCTCTGAGCTGTCAGCACAGAGCCTGCATCAGGGCTCGGACTCACAAACCATGAGATCATGACCTGAGCCAAAGTTGGACGCTTAGCCAGGCGAGCCACCCAGGCGCCCCTGTCTTCATTTTTTTTTTAAGTCTCCTTCCTTGGGACCGATGAGGAGTTAGAATTGGGCTCTGTGTTCAAGAAAAAGTCCCACAAGAGAGAATCACAGCTTCCCCAGGACTACAAATATCCCAGGAATGGGAAGGGAAGGAAGGAGAGAATTAACCATTTTCTGAACTTCTTATGTTCTAGGCATTCAATATACATGCTTATATTTGAGCCTAACCATGTCCTGGCTTGGTGGGAATTATTTTCATTATAAATAAGAGGAAACTGAGACTGAGATGGTTAAGTAATCTTGTCAAATTGAGTAATATGTCACGATTTAAGTTATATGTCTTTGTTAAGGAATTTGTCATGATTCACCAGGGTGGAGGTGAGCAGCTAATTGATGGCAGAACAGGTATTTAGAATGAATCCAGCCAATATTCTTTATAAGAAGTTTTAAACTGAAGAAAAAAAAAACACCATTATTAAGAGTTGCCTCTGTGCCAGGCACTGTGGCTCTGAGCTTCAAATCTGTTTTCTTATTTAAACTATGAGGGGAGCCTGGGTGGCTCAGTTGGCTAAGCGTCTGACTCTTGGTTTCTGCTCAGGTCATGATCTCATGGTTTGTGAGCTCAAGCCTCACATCAGGCTCCCCGCTGACAGTTAGGAGCCTGCTTGGGAACCTCTCCCCCTCTCTCTGTCCCTCCCCTGCTCGCTCTGTCCCTCTTTCTTTCTCTCTCAAAATAAAGAAGTTAAAAAAATAAACTATGAAGAATGAGGAAATTATTACCCTTGATTTGTAGATGAGGAAACATCTCTGTCTGAATCTGGCTGTCTGTGAACAGACCCATTAATAGTGCACACACACACACACACACACACACACACACACACACACACATTTGGAGCTTTTGAAAGAGGCCAACATATTCACGGAACTCAGTAAGTCTTTGGGTAGAATGGGACCTCAAAGGTCTTCTAAATCCTTGTGTGCTAGTAATAAATACCTTCTGTTCCTTTAGCCTTCTTTAGTTTATAAACCACTTGCAGAATCTTGTTTTAACCTTCCAACAACCCTATCCAGAAGGAAATGTAATCACTTTACAGATGAAGAGCTAAGGATTTAAGAAGTTGAGTAACTGACTCCAAATTCATCAGCCAATATTGGCAAAGCCAGGCACTAGTCCCAGTGGGTCCTCAGCACCAGTGGTAAACTTGACAGAGACGTGACTTTCAGTGACAAAGTGTAACCTAAGTTTACATACGTACTATGATCACAGCTATGTAACCATATACACACCTCACATTTTTTCAATGAAACTGATTACAAATTGATGCACAAATACATGCCAATATTTTCTATCTCATCTTTCCCAGCCATGAAACATTTATCCGGGAAACTGTACGAGAAGAAAACTCCCAGAAGGTCAACACTGGGGAGAGGAAAGAGTGTAAGAGGAAAAGCCATGTCTACCATGTGGCTTTAGCAGCACATAGACAGCACGGAGGCTGTGTTGGATTGCGTGAGTGATACAACAGTTCAGTGGTTAGACCACGAACTCTGACCCTGGATGACGCATTTGACATCTCTCTGTCTCAGACCAAGACACTCGACTCACAAAGACGATCAAATGTATTAGAGCACTTGCACTGTATGTATAACGTAACATGCACAGAGTACGCAGAACCCAAGAGCTTTTAATATGACAAAGCTCTCATGTCTTGTCTAAGAACAAAGAGATCTCCTTCTCTTCTACCTGAAGCAACTGGGGTGATACTCCATTCTCAGCGTACTGGTTGCATCCTGAGGAGACCCTACAAGGAACCAACTGCCGCCAGTGACATCCTCGATTAAGAGTATCCAAGAGTAGGGGTACCTGGGTGGCTCAGTTGGTTGCATGTCCAACTCTTGATTTTGGCTCAGGTTATGAGCTCATGGTTAGTGGGATCGAGCCCCACGTCGGGCTCTGCATGGACAGCATGGAGCCTGTTTGGGATTCTCTCCGACTCTCTCTCTCTCTGCCCCCGCCCCACTCACATGCTCTCTCTCTCTCTCTCTCTGAAAAACATAAATAAACTTAAAAAAATAGCCAAGGGTATTTGCTTGGTTGCTGTAGTGTCCCCGTTTCTGCATGCACACCCAAACCCAGGTTCCACGAGACAGACTGCATCTCATGCAAACTCATAACCTGTGAAATTGTGTTTTGATTGGGTACACCACATATGCCTAGCCTTATCTACCCAAGTCCCTAAGGAAAATTATAGAATACCACTTTTTTTCCTTAGCCCCTGTAGAAAAAGATTCAGTTATTACATTTTTTAAAATTCAGGGCAGGCATAACCATAGCTAGCCTTGACATTTCTGAACAGGGCTGAATTTCCAGGGAAAGCATAGCTAACACAACCAGTCTACCAAGGTCTATTTCAGAAGACAGAAAATGTGAGCGGATTCACAATATCCCAGGAAAATCAATATTTTCCCTTAAATATCTGAAGCAGATGAACCAAATATTTAAATTAGATGATGACATGATTTATTCACATTCTCCCACCTGGTGAAACTACTCTTTTTCAATGGCATTATACATCATGTGTGCACCTACTTACCAGGTGTTTGATAATCCTTTAGAAGACGTTGCATGTGAGTAAGGTTCTAATTCTCACATAGTTACCTTTGAATGAGAACATTACTTTCCATCTTGAAAGCAAACAACACGCAGAAAAATACCAGACTGCCCTGTATAGTAGGTATTCAAACCCAGATTTAACGGGGAATTCCTCCCCCCCCCCCTTTACCCTTCTTTAAGACAGGGCAGGGGCGCCTGGGTGGCGCAGTCGGTTAAAGCGTCCGACTTCAGCCAGGTCACGATCTCGCGGTCTGTGAGTTCGAGCCCCACGTCGGGCTCTGGGCTGATGGCTCAGAGCCTGGAGCCTGTTTCCGATTCTGTGTCTCCCTCTCTCTCTGCCCCTCCCCCGTTCATGCTCTGTCTCTCTCTGTCCCAAAAATAAATAAACGTTGAAAAAAAAAATTAAAAAAAAAAAAAAAAAAAGACAGGGCAGAGTGTGTGAAAAATGGTTTGTAAATTTGGAAGCCCTACACAAATATCAGTTGTTGTGCTGGAAAACAAACTTTACATTTATCTTAGAATCAAACAACTACAAAAACTCCAGAGTTGGGAGGAAACCAGGAGGTCACAGAGTCCAACCTCCCATTTTCAAGTGGGCCCCTACAAATGAAAACCAGATGACATTTTCAACAGACCACTTTCAAATTAAATGTCAACTGCATATGATGCAGCCTAAAACATCATAAACTCTTAGAACACAAACTCTTCCCCATTTTCTCCAGGAGGCCATCAAGGCCCACGTGGAATTCATATATTCATTCTAGAAGTCTATAAAGGCATATTGCTGGGTACCTCTTGGGGAACTCATCTATTTTCATGGCTTTGGTGAGCACATTTTAAGGTTATAATCCTTCCACATGCTTTCAAGAGTCACCTTTGTAATTCTACCCACATATTATATTTGACTCATAGTCAACAGATATAAAGCATAATAAAGCAACCTAAGCCTGGAATCCCAACTGCTGGCTGGGAGTTTAAAACTCGGGCTGCCAAATACCTCCAAAGTGCAGATTAGAGTGGTTTCTTGACCTCGAAGGGGCTTGTTCAATGAAAGGAAAAGGTCAAGAAAATCATAGATGGGTGGGACTGAGAATGTCCGAGAGAGAGAAAGGGAGAAAGAGCAAAGAGAAGCTGACTCAGCAGAAGAAACTAATTTTCAAAACAGACTTTAATCAGGATAGTTTTTCATCAATTTAAAAAAATGTTTCGTGTTCGAAACAGTTATTTAAAATGTATAAACTAGCTAATTTACAGTTGTGTATTTAACAAAAATGTGCTTAATTTTCTTACAATGTACACATTTATTAAGACACTCAAAAACCTTTTGAATGGAAAGGTAAAATGACTGACATTTGAATGGAAATGTAAAATTCACCGAAGACACCCATAACCATCATTGTGTGTGGTACTTTCCACAGTAGCCTTTGGGCAGTGGGTATTATTAAGACCTCCATGTTACCAACCACACTTAATAGCTTCAGCTCTGGGAACCGCAGCTTGGATTCATATTTTTAAAGCTCAACCAAATCTCTTTGAAGGAACAACTGGACACAGTTAAGAGGTTAGTTTCAAGGACTAGACTTCCGGGTCGGAACTCAAGCTCTACAGTGCCCAGTGTCCTCACCTGTAACGTCTGGCTATAATGAAAATTAGATTAGCGAACGTATGTAAATCTCATGAAGCCTAGCAGGGTTAGTTTACTGGAAAGGAAAACTGTTGTCATTATACTAAAGCAAAATGGAAACACTGCGGAGTGAAAAAGAAAGTCCACCATAATCTCATCACACAACCATTTTTGTTGTTGTTGTATTTTTTTTTTCCTTTCCTCATTGTTAGCATAATTGTAATCATCCAGTATATACAAATCTGTGCTCTGCTGTGTTTACTTAATATAGCATAAACACTTTTCTCACAAACACCATGTTCAATATCTACATCCAGAAAATTTATTATAAGTAATCATTTCGTTTTTAAACAGTGAAGTTGCTTCCAATTTCAGTGTGAAACATAATGCCGTAATAAACATCTTCGTGAATTTAGCATTTTCCACGTACTAGATAATTTCCTAAGGATGCATTCCTTATGTGTGCTCTTCTTAAGGACAGAAACCACATCTTTCTTCTTTATTATTAACTCCCCAGAGACCAGTATAAAGTCTGGTTCCAGATAGTTGTTGAATGACTAACCGACTGACTGAATGAATGAATCACTTCAACAGATTCTTATATGTTAAATATTGGGTGAAAATGTATATATCATTCTTTAAAATGTAAATGCCAAGTCATAAAAAATATAGCATATTTTTATTATATCCATTGTTGAAGGTATCAGATGGCAGAAAAATGGGGCCACATTGTTTTTTTAATTTTTATTTCTTTGAAAATCAAGGTGTTCCTTCCCTGTTAAAAGCAATTATTGGTGGGTCAGCAAGTAGGTGTATAGATTAAAACTAAATACCTCATTCCTCTCCTTTTCCCTGGGTGCCTCATTTCAAATTCCTTGGCCAATGATACCCTTTCACTAAAAAGACACCCTTTCAATCAAGCTTTATTTACATTTCTGCAGTTCTACATCTGGAAAAGGGACTTTTAAACTCTTTTTCACGAGAACTCTTGTGGCTCCCTCAAGGCCCTTTAAATAGTAAAGATATTAAAGATTTGTCTTTTATTTTGCTTGTAATTTTTTTTTCTAATTCTGCTTTTTATGATGTAATTGGAATATGTCCTTGAGGCACAGAAGTTTTTAATTTTTAAGGAATCAAATAATTGACTCTTTGCCTTCACGAAAACATTTCCCATGCTTTTCCTCACCTTGAAGCTTTTTGTCAATGACTTCTGAAGATAGTGGTTCGAAGTGCTACCTCCCTGATCATATTGCCCAGCTTCTTCACTGCATTAGCACATTCTTCAGAGCCCCTGAAAACATCGCTCTTCCCTGACCTCTACAACCTAATGTTTTCTTCCACCTACATTTGTTTGATTTCAAGCCTGATACTGTATTAAACGTTCAAAGCAAATGGAATGTGGTCTGCGGTTAAAAGGTACAAGAGGGAAAACTATATCATGTCCTGTTTCTGCTAATGGTAGGTCAGGAGTAAACATCCATAAGCAGATGAAGTGAAATCCACCACCCGCGGTGGGGATAGGTCACTCTGGCTCTTTAAGAGTCAATACAGTAGACATGTTGAGTGAATGTTTCATCCACTCAAATTAGAGGACCCTTCCTCAGACTTGGGGTCTCGACATCACTAATCTACAGCTGGGGGATGGGGTTGTACCATGTCGGTGATCTTTGTTCCGCAGTTCTTGAAGATCTAGAGGCCTTGCCCGAGAGAAATGAGTGCAAGATGTGAGCGGACCCCCTACTCCCAAGTTGACACTGAGCCTCCATGTTACCCAGTAGCTCCGGTAACCGCAACCATAATGTACCAAGTGCCCCTGAAGTCCCTTTACAGCTCTGTCATGTGAAGATTCTATGAGCATCTGTTTCTTTTGAGCATAGAAGTGTTAGCCCTCCCTCTCAGTAACAGCTTTCCTATCAAAGGAAGCCAGACAACAATGCAGAGAACTCACTCTCCTCTCTTGCCTTCCATTAACAAGACCAAGGACCGGGCACATGTTAGGTGCTCAATAAATGTTTGTTACGGTTGATAATATGAGTTATAACAGAGGCTACTTACAAAATACAAACTTACCTATTATCCCACATGCACTGCTTCTTCCAGCAACAAATCCCATGATTACAGCAGTTGTCAGTAATAATAATCATACCAATCATAACAGCATAATGACTCAAGGAATTCCTATCTTATATACACTATCTCATCCAATCCTCAATTTTCAAGCCAGGTAGGTATGATAAATCCTGCTTTATGGGGTCACTTATGAGGAAACCGAGTGCTAGAGAAGTCAAACTGTTTGCCAAAGAAGAAATGAGCTAGGAAGCAGCAGGTCTGTCATTTCAGGCCAAGTCTCTCGGATCTCAGCTCTCAGACTTTTTCTACACGCCATATTGTCTCTAAGGCTTTGGTCCGTTCCTGACATTCTTCACATTACCTAATACGCTGGGTTCGCCAACAGATGAGAAGGCTCACCTGTAACTTGCAAGCCCCGCAACACGGCTGACTCGGGTTTAATAGTTTCACGCAACTGATAGCCCAGTAGTTGCAGGTTTTATAAATAGAAGGCAAAGTAAGTTCTTTCTTGGACTGTTGATAAGCAAAAGATCAGACTCTCAACAGAACTAGTTGCGTTTTTACTTATTGGAAATGGGGCTAAAGATTCTATCTATACATTTTTTATGGCCTACATGCATAGAAATCAGACTTTTGAAGGATGCGTTGTTACCTTCTGTGGTAGGTTGAGAGAATATTTCCAGAGCTATAAAAGCCCCGAATATGTAAATTTTGGAAACACTTATATGTTAAAAATACCATAAAGCCACCATGTGTAAGCATTGCTCAAACAGGTAGAAGGCAATGCCACATTTGCAGTTCCTAGGCTCCCTGGAGCTCTTTAGTAATTCTATCGTGTCATTTACATGAAAATAGGCCCTCCTTTGTATTAAGAAGCTAAAGCCACATCACATGGACAATGCAAATGAGTCAGCAAAGAGAGCTTTGTCATAAAAATATATAATTTATTTTAGCAGTTTCTGTGGATTTTTGATATCAAAGTCTCTTTATGACACTGACAGTCATCAAGCGGATGTTTGTCAAAGTACATTTCCCAGATGTCTAAATAAAACAGTTTTTGCTTTGATGAGTTTTATACTGAGAGCTGGAGAAAGACTGTGCTCGATTTGAATTTCTCTATGTTTGGAGTGCGTGTCATATCTTTCTCTTTTCAATTTGCCTCTCACCGAAAATTTGAAGAGTTAACGTTCAAGTTAGTTGGACTCCAGTTCATGAAAAATCTCCTCTAAATGTTTTTATAACAAGTGAGGGAATAATAATGTAGAGGGCAGACAAGTGTCTTAAAAATAACAGAAATTCAACTGATAAATGGAAAAAAGCAAAGACAGACAATTCGGAAACAAAATTTAATGACTGATAAACATATAGGAGAAATACTTATCCTCACTAGTGAGCCACAGAATACAAATGAGAATATCAACATCAAACAGGTTTTGTCTATCAAATCAGCAAATGTTTCTTGCAGTGATATTCAACAGAGGCCAGAGCATGCTCAAATGGCCATACTAATGCACATGCATACTAATAACGGGATCAATTGTATCACCTTGTTGGAAATTTGATGGTGATACTTAGTATGAAGAGCCTCAGAAATGCCCACATTCTCTGAATTTGTGCCCCCCTTAACGACGTTACCCAAACTGTGGAAAAATCCTAATAATCAAAGCTCTTCACCATTGCAGCATTAAAATAACAACAATCATTAAAACTCTAGCAATAAATTAAGTCATCTTATTGACTAAAAAAAATAATAATAGTAAGTGTTATGAGAAATATTCTTTGAGAAACTCTTTAAGGGAAAAAAATACTGCAAAAAAAGTAAGCCAAATACTGTCAAGTTCTTGGGTGTTTAGATGCTGGATGGTATTTATTTTTTCAATCTAAATACTCATCTCTATTTTTCTTATACTCTACCATAAGCATATATTACATTGAAATTCAGTACAAAGTGAAGTATAAAAAGCAGAAAACAGAAAACAAAACAAAACAAAATTGCATAAAGAGTCTTGATGAGGGGTTCCTGGGTGGCTCAGTTGGTTAAGCATCCAACTCTTGATTTCAGCTCAGGTCATGTTCTCACAGTCATGAGATGGAGCCCCAAGTTGGGCTCCTCTTGGGATTCTTTCTCTTCCTCTTTCTCTGCCCTTCTCCCACTTTCTCTCTCTCTTTCCCTCTATCTCCTTCTCTCTCTCTCTCTCAAAGTAAATTTTTTAAAAAAATAATAAACTTAAAACAATTTTTTAAAAAGAGTCTTGATGAAAAGTCATCACTAAACATTGATCACTCCACCTGCATCCTAATGCAGTCCCCGGTGCTGCGGAGTCACCAGGTGGCAGCTCCAACCATCAGACCCAAGTTTGGAAAAGAAAAGGGGATGTCCCACCCAGTGGCTGCATTTTCTGGGTCTCTGAGCTGCCCTATATCTAATCAGTGCCACCAGCAAAGGGTCTCCTGTGCACTGGCCTCAGAGTGTGTGCCAATAGGGTGTTGCCATCACAGGGTCCCCCATGAGGGGTAATGGCTTGGAGGATAGAGAATGCTCCTAAAAATGCCTTCCAAGAAAGTGGCCAAAGAGACCGACCACAAGGCACAGCCTTATTCATGGGCAAATGGCCACGACCAGGGTCCAGTAGTTACCCAGTCGATGAAAAGAAGCCACCCACGTTGAGACAACAGAGGGCTGGCAAAATGAACCAAGGTGGTACCGACCCTGCTGAGAGCACCTTCCAACCAACTCCAGGCAGGGCAGGAAGCATTCTCTCATTTAATCTTCACAAGAAAAAGACCGACAACACACACTTATCACCCCATTCAAAACTAGAACTGGATGACATGGTTCCACACAGATCACAGAGTAGGTTGGGAGAAGTCCCACATACACACCCCATGATTTAATTAATGGCATTTGTACCCGAACTAATTTGAAATTTTAATGTGTTAAAACAATGTCAAGAATCTCAGTATTCAAATATTTAACAAAACTTTCTGAGAAGACAGCAGATGTGTTCCATGTGTTTCCGGAGGAGCAAGAATGGAAACATGGATGGTCCTGCAAGGAGGTGGAGCCTAGATTAGTATGTGGAAGTCTTTTCACCTTTACAGACACAAAGCAGTGGGCAGCCTAACCCTCCTCAACTTGGACAGGAATTTAGCAGTAGCTGCAAGGCAGCGTGCTACGATACAGAAGCAATCATCTCCTCTCTAAACTTTCTCCCACCTCCATCAGAGTAATCCCCATCTTGGTAAGTGGCACCAATACCCACATATTCACTGAAGTCAAATATTTGAATCTTGTCTTTCCTTTACCATCCACATCCAGTCCATCAGCAAAATACATCTCAAATTCACCTACTTCTCCCCAACCTCACCACCCCCACCCTCCTCCACACCAGGATCTTGTCTCCAGTGCAGACTGGAGGAGCCCCCTAACTGTCCACACTCTTTCTCTACTCCCTGAAATTCCTCTCTGCACAGCTGCCAGAATGATGTATCGACAGCACATCAGATCATACCATTCCCCTACTTGTCACCTTCCAGAGGCTTCCTAAATCATCACAATTAAATCCCAAATTGAAATCCTTTTTCCTGCTCTATAAGGACCAATAAAATCCAGCCCCAACTGTCTCTTCAATCAAACCTCAGACTATATGCTTCAGTCATATTGGCTTGCTCTCTCTCTCCTTTTCCTTCTGTGTTTGCCATTGGTTTCTGTTTAGAATATTCTCCCCCAAGATGTTCATGGGGCTGGCTTATCCTTGCATAGAAGTCTGTTTCAATATCAGCTTCTCATGGAGGGGTGGGAAGAGACTTCTCTAACTTTCCTATCTAAAGTAGCCCCAAACATATTCTCTCCCATCCCTTTTCTTAGATCACTATCTGATATTTTCTTATTTTTCAAATTGATTTAGTCTAAAGCAAGCTCCACAAGAAAGGGAGTGTATCAATCCTGTTCATTGCTTCATTCAAAAAGTGCTTTTGGGGGCGCCTGGGTGGCGCAGTCGGTCAAGCGTCCGACTTCAGCCAGGTCACGATCTCGCGGTCCGTGAGTTCGAGCCCCACGTCAGGCTCTGGGCTGATGGCTCAGAGCCTGGAGCCTGTTTCCGATTCTGTGTCTCCCTCTCTCTCTGCCCCTCCCCCGTTCATGCTCTGTCTCTCTCTGTCCCAAAAATAAATGAACGTTGAAAACAAACAAACAAACAAACAAACAAAAAGTGCTTTTGCCTGGCACAAAGCAGTTGTTTAATTAATACAAATGGAATGCATGTTAGATATACTGTATCATGACCAAATTCCACACAGGGTGAACACAAAGGCACTATCTAAGGAGCGTAGTGACTCACTGGGGAGCGTTCCTAGAGAGTTGTGTAGCTTCCTTCAAACCCTTCTGACACAACTGATGTATGGGATTAACGCTTTGGGAGCCATTGACCAATACAGTGACTAACATAGTCTCAAGTGACACTTCATGACATGACTGCTTCTTGATTATCAAAAAATAACACATTCTCTGAAGTGTAGCCATTGAAATATGAGTGTCAAGACCACGTGGGCTCTTGCTCCTACTGTCCCTCCTTTCACTCTCTGACCACTTCATGGGTGGAGATCCTATCCCCTACTGGAGAGTCAGCACCTCGAAGGCAGCTTTACTTCTGGTCCCTGTTACATGTGATCCCTCCCAGGGCACAAGCCAGTCTCATGGAAGACATTTCCATACTGGTGACTGACTTTTTTGAAAGTGTGAAAACCGTGCCTTTAACAAGGCTTTCAAGAAAATGAAGCCCTTTGCATCTAAAAACTCAAAATATTAATGAACTTCACTAACAGAATGAATACTCTACCCACCCAGGTATTTCAGCAGGTGCTGTTGCTACATAGGTCCTTTGGTGGGCCTTAGGGTTTGGCTGTAGGAGAATATGAAGACACTAGAAAGGATGAGGGCCTTTTCAGGTCCTGCAGAGGATGGGGGTAAGAGCCCTTTCTGGAGTCTCATTGAGGCTGCCAGTGAGCAGTCTCCTGCGCACAGTAGCACCTAAGCAGAGACGACGTGGCGTAACAAAAGGGTCACCAGCTTTGGAGTCCAACAGGCCTATCCAAATCACAACTGTACCACCTACTAGCTGCACTCTGTGGCCAAGCTATTTCTTTTAGCTGAAGCTCAATGTTTCCTGCCTGCAGAAGTACTCTGGGAATAGCTATGCCATAGAAATATTCAGAAATTAAGTAAGCTTATGTATGGAAAAGCTTCTAAAAGTCTGGGCATCGAGGAGATGCTTAATTTAAATGAGCTCATTTCCTCTCTTGCCTGAGCACAGAGGAGGATGCCGTTTTCACTGCAGAAATTTTGCAGGACCTGAGGATGTCAGATTTCCCACTCTGCAGAAATTCGAACAGTCTAAGAATCAGAAAGAGAGCAAAACCATCACTCAAAATCACCACTTGCCTCACATGACCACCCCAGGAACTAATTCCTAGAATGATAATCCCATTTAATAATGTCTTCCTGGGCTCGGCATGGGTGAGGAGAGAGAGGACACAACAAAATATCTGGAAGGGAAGGGAGGTGGACAGTGGAGCTAGGAAATGAAGTAGGGACATAGGAAAAAAACAAGATGGTGAGTTCAGTTCAGGACTTGGTGAACTCATGGTGTCTGTTCAACATCCAAATGAGCATTTTCAGGAAGTGTTTGGATATACAGGTCTGAAACTCTGGAATGAGTTTAGGTCTGCAGGGAGATACTTAGATGTGATGGTACCGGTGACAGTTAAAAGCATAAGTGTGTGTGTGTGTGTGTGCGTGTGTGTGTGTGTGTATGTGTGTGTGTGTGTGTGTTGGGGAGGGCAAGATATCACCCAGAAAGAATGTGTCAAGAGAGGAGCAACTTGTTAAGAATTGAAAATACTAGGGCACCTGAGTGGCTCAGTCGATTAAGTGTCTAACTCTTGATTTTGGCTCAGGTCATGATCTTATGGTTCATGAGTTCGAGGCCCACATCAGGCTCCATGCTGGTAGTGTGGAGCCTACTTGGAATTCTCACTTTCTTTCTCTGCCCCTCCCCAGCTCACTCTGTCTCGCTCTTGAGAGAAGAAAGAAAGAAAGAAAGAAAGAAAGAAAGAAAGAAAGAAAGAAAAGGAAAGACCCTCCTTTATGGGGGAAGTTGAAGCATTGGGGTGCTGGTGAATACTTAATGCTCTTGGGCTTAGATGGGGGGCTGATTTTTAATACTTGCTAATTTCTATGTGTAAATACTCCACCGGAGCCAATTTCAAGCTACCAACATGACATCAACAAGCTCACAGAGTTTCTTAAAAATTCACAGTAGGTTTTCACAAGCATTTAGGAACCACACCCAGCATGCCACGCATGGCAGGAAGGAAAGGCTGAACAGTGAAATAGTCAAGGAAGTAGAAGGAAAAACTAGAACAACGGTGCTACGAAAACCAAGGGTCTTGAGTTCCTCAGTAGACACCATGACAATCGCAACAGAAAGGCTCAGGAAGTCAACACAAAAAATACCATTCGATTTGCCAACATGTAGGTGAGTGATGGCTCTAAGAGGCAGATTCAGCAAAGGGAGAGGAAGGCAAGTCGAGTTGCCATGACTTCACAGGGAACAAATGGAAAAGAAGTGGAGACAAGTGTGGACAACTCTTTCAAAACACTGGTTTAGAAAGGGCAGGAGAGAAATAAAGCCATGGCCACAATGGGATGCAGGCTCAAGGCAGGGTCTGACAATAACCTGAGAGGCATGACCAACTAAATACAGAAGAGCATAGCAACCAAAACATAATTGAGGACAATGGCCACCATGTCAACAGGATAAGAAGCAAGTCAGGTGGTCAGGAGCGCCACCGTATGCTAGAGAAAGAAAAAAACTTCTGAGCAATGTTCCTCCACCTGCTCGGCTCTCACTATCGCGAACAGGAAAGAAGCGATGATGACCCTCCTTGATTTCTGAAGCCAAAGACAGTCGGGAGCAACCCTGATCCTGTCACATTTGAGCTTTGTGATCTCAGGCAAGACTCATTTCCTCCGCTGGAAATTGGAGACAATAACGACTTCACCTCAAGGGGTTTTCTTGAAGATGCGACCACTTAAAACATCTGAAGGACCTATCAGAGTGCCCGGCGCACCGTAGACCTCACGTACCTTTTCGTCTCTCTGCTCCAACCCTTCACCACAGCGTTAAGACATTTCAACTAAAATTACAAAGGTGTCCTGTGTTCTACCCATGACTGGGGAGGAAGGAAATGTTTCTTCTGCTGGGTAAGTCAGGCAGCTCCCAGGGCATGAGGGGATAAACAGGACGGACTTTTCCTCCCCCGCCTCACACTCATCGATTGCACAATGAAGTGGTAAATTTTTATACGCACGGGCTGAGCTAGGCACTGCCACGGGCAGGGGAATCTATCCATAAAGCACTTGGAGAATCATCTGGACAAAAGATGTTACATGGAGGTCCAGGGTCATTACCAATCACGTGTTCTGTAAGGTATGATTCATGGGAAGATAGGAAGTGTGTATGATTTCAGAAGACCATCAGACCTAGGGAATTAACTTGTTCCAGCTTTTCCTAATTTGACATTAGTTATTTTTAGGATTTGATGATCTCATTTCTTATATGAACTCAACACAAGAGTAACATTTGTTTTAAATCCCTAAATGGTGCCTTTGGGGCCGAAAACTTAACTTTATTTTCCTATGGTAAAGATAAAGTCAGGTGGTTACAAAAGTGTAAAAGTCAGACACTAATATTTAAATCCAGCAAACTGATCCAAATATTCTAAGTAACAGTGGTTCCCGTACCCAGGATTGCATATAAATATTGAACTAGGCTTATTTACATTACTTGGTCAAAATTTGGAAAATGGAGAAAGGAAAGGTCACTTTAAGGTTAGTGAAAACTGGCCCACACCCCCATCATGGGATAGGTAGGGCATCACTTTTCAGTAGGGAGCAAGCAAAAGAAAGCCCGTTAGCTTCCAAAACTCAGTTTTGCTTTTTCAAGTGTGTATGCCCTCCTATTCTTCCTATCGCAGAGGGAAATCCTAGTCCTCATGTGATATTATGCTGGAAAGATTAGGAAGCCATATTTCTATAATTTGAAGCTATCTTTAAATTCTATGCTTTACATCATATTTAGATTCTATAATTTAAATTTGTAAAATTTTAGTATTTTAAATTTTAGTTAATAAATTCACAAATACAGCCTCCTTATAAAAATATGAAAATATCCAACGGCTCCTGGGTGGTTCCGTCGGTTGAGCGTCCGACTTTGGCTCAGGTCATGATCTCGCGGTCCGTGAGTTCGAGCCCCGTGTCTGGCTCTGTGCTGATGGCTCAGAGCCTGGAGCCTGCTTCGGATTCTGTGTCTCCCTCTCTCTCTCTGCCCCTCCCCCACTCATGCTTTGTCTGTCTCTCTCTTTCAAACAAAATAAATAAAACATTTAAAAAAAATTTTAATGTGAAAATATCAAATCAAAAGTCACAATCAATATAACTCTCTGTTGTGTATCCTCTTCTTCCATCTAAAAGAATGATTATCATTTGTGTTATAATCTGGGTGTTTATATTGTTTATTTTCCTGTGCATTTAAACACACACATTATCTGTACATACATATGTTTGATATATGTAACAGTTATGGGTGTGTAAACATGTAACTGTTTTGTATATGCAACAGTTATACAATTTTACATATATATCTATACATACATAGAAAAAAAACTATTTTGTATGAAGGAAAGCAATTTATAAATAATACACTCTACATTTCCCACAACTTGCCATTTTTTTAATACTAAACAATATCTTTTAGGCCTTTCTAGGTTAGTATATTCTATATTATTCCATGTAATGCAGTGTTTTACTCTGTATGGATGTACCTATTATTTAAGCTTTGCCCTTTTGGTGAAGAAATATTTGCAACACATGTATCAAAGAGCTCTACTCTCAATATACACATCACTTCTAAAAATCAGTAAGAAGAAGGCAAAAAATCTCAATAAAAAAATTGGCAAAAGGGACTCCTGGGTGATTCACTCAGTTAAGCATCTGACTTTGGCTCAGCTCATGATCTTGCAGTTTGTGAGTTCGAGCCCCGTATCGGGCTCTCTGCTGTCAACACAGAGCCAGCGTCGGATCCTCTGTCCCCCTCTCTCTCTGCCTCACCCTCACTCATGCAAGCACGTGTGGCCTCTTTCTCTCTCTCTCCGAGAAATAAACAAAAAAAAATCCTTTATAAAAATTTTCGCAAAAAATACGGATAGCCAGTTTGCAGAAGAAGACACGGGCAAAAATATACTCAACCTCAGTATTATCTAGGACAGCCATTCTCAAATGGTCCCCAAAATCATTTTAAGAGATACATGAGATCAAAACTATTTTTATCAGAATTTTATGTCATTTGCTGTTTTCTCTGTGTTGGCTTTTGTTGTAATAGAGCACAGCAGTGGTGGGGGGAAAAAAAACTGGGGAGCCTTAGCACAAATCGAGGCACTGGTCTCAAACCTATATGAGTAATTGTATTCTTCACCACCAGGCACTTAAAAACTAAGTCTGATGAAGCAGTAAAAATGATAAATCATATTATATCTCTACCATTGAGTATTTGCCTTTTTATCACTCTGAGGGACAAAATGAGAAAAGCATGAATGCTTCTCTAGAAGGCACTTGCGTGATTGTTGTAAGCTCAACTAGCCGTCCACCATAGTTATTCAGATGTATATTTGGCAGACACTTTCTCAAAAAAGAGCAAAGTGAGCCAATCACTTTAAGGAAAACAACCGACAGTATTCGTTGCCAATGATAAATGTTGAGCTTTCGAGCAACAATTAGATGATGGGAAACTTATATCTGCCCTTCTGAGCTTGACAGCTTCCCAATAATACTTAAAGACTTTTCTGAGGAGATCGGTGGTGATATTAACAAATGTGATTTTTTGCTCTTGCATAATGAAAAGTGTCAGAATTGGAAGACGGGCAAAATTCAGTGAACAGATATTTTCCAGATAACCTATATGCGGTATTCCAAATTCACGAGTGAGTGGAATGATCCGTTCAATGTGCAAGACTGACTAATGAATTTTAATATTACAGAGCATGAAAAGTTCAGTGATATGGTTTCAGATTCCACGTTGAAGCTCGTCTTCAAGAAACCATCCCTTGTAGAGTTTGGGTAGAGGAACAAAGAAGAATTATTTCAAAAGCCTATTAGAATATTCCTCCCTTTTCCAACCACAAATCTATGCAAGGCTCATTTTCTACAGACTTTCTTCAACCAAAACAACATATCAGCAGATTGCCTGCAGAAGCCAGGAAGAGATTCCATCTATCTCCTGTAAAGCAAACATTATATTTGCACACGTGCAAAACAATGCCAACCTTCTCACCTAGCTTCTAATTTGTTTGAGGAAATATAATTTTTTAATTTAAAAAATGTCATTTATGTTAACATGTAATAGGTTTAATATTGCCATTTTTAAATGGGGAGCAACTATTTTTTTTTAATTTCTCAGCTTTAATTTCTAATATGGTGATTCTTTAAAAAAAAATTTTTTTTTCAACGTTTATTTATTTTTGGGACAGAGAGAGACAGAGCATGAACGGGGGAGGGGCAGAGAGAGAGGGAGACACAGAATCGGAAACAGGCTCCAGGCTCCGAGCCATCAGCCCAGAGCCCGACGCGGGGCTCGAACTCACAGACCGCGAGATCGTGACCTGGCCGAAGTCGGACGCTCAACCGACTGCGCCACCCAGGCGCCCCTCTAATATGGTGATTCTTGATAGCGATATCCCACAGAAGCAAAAGCGTTTAGGGGTTCTCAAAATTTTTAAGAGTGACGGGGGGAGGGGGTTCCTGAGACCAAAAACTTTGAGCACCTCTGGTCAAAGAAATGCAAATTAAATTTAGATATTCTGTTTGATCCATGAGCCAGGCTAAAATTTTCAAAATTAATAATATCAAGGGTTGGTAAGAGTACATACTCGGATTGCTTAATGGGTTATAAATTGGTACAGTCACTTTAAAGGACAATTAGGCTGTGTCTATTATAGGGGCTGGCAAACTTCTTCTACGAAGACTAAAAGAAGGGGGGGAGCCTTATTTATATTTAAAGGCTTATTTATATTTAAAATAATTATATTTTAATGTTCAGTTGCTCTGCTCTTAAGTGCCTACGAAAGAAATACACCTGTATCGTTATCTACTATGGGCTGAGAATTGTTTTCATCAGTTTACATGTATTAATCGACACAACGGTCTTCGCACAACAGTCTTATCAGGTAAATACTGACAGTTTCTCCATTTTATAGATGAAGAAACTGACGCCCAGAATGTTAAGTAACTCGTCTAAAGCCACACAGCTAATGCACAGATATTGGCCGAAGCATTACTTTGTATAGCAAAAATCTAGGAACAACCTAAACATTTAGAGACTTTAAACATCGTTCTGGTTGGGGTGTTTCCTCATATAGACTTCTTTAAGCAGGTTCCTGCCTTCATTTCTTTGCCCACTGAAATTTGCTGTTACATTCAAAGTGTCATGTCCTCAAAGCTCTGGTTGACCCGGCTGGCCCATAACGATCCCCATTCTTCTTAATCACCAGAGATGATGACAATGATGAAGATATAATCTCTGAAGTGTATGGAGTGTAATATTGCCTAAATAGGTCTTCTCATCCCCTAGCAAACCACCAATTGTTTAAGGCTTGGGAATAGATGGATCTTCTGCTCCCTTTTATTCCTTAGAGTCTGTCTCCATTTCCACCACCGCTGTCCAAGTCACCATCTTAACTTGTCTGAACCGAAAACCATCTCCAGATCGATGACCCCGTTCCCATCCTGCCTACCTGTGACCTGTTCCCTCCTCAGGATCTAGAGTGAGCTTTACATAATGTTAACTTTAGACAAAAAGAGTAGCCCTTCTGAAACCTTCTAATGGCTTCTCATTGGATAAAATTATAAATCATCACCATGGGCTTCCAAGCTTGACTTCCTTTGACCTGACCTCATTTCCTACTGCCGTCCTGTCTCACTCAGCTCTGGGTTCTCAGTGTCATTCATTCCCTGTGAGGGACTGAGTCACTCCTGCTACAGAGCCTTCGTGTATATATACGCTGTCCTCTCTGCCTGGAGACTCTTCCCTGAGATGTTGGCAAGGTCCGTTCTTTCACAGCATGAGGGTCTTGGCTAAAATGTCCCTTATCAGGGAGGCTGTGCCTGGCAATTGTATCTAGATGAGCAGACCACCTCCATCCAGCTCCTTTATTCTCTTTTCCCTTCCTCAGCTTAATCTTACCCCTTAGCAGAATCCCATATGCATTCGTTTACGCTTTCTCCCCTCCCCCAACCTACAATATTGTCTGGGACACAACTGCTCCATAAATATATTGATGGAATGTGCCTCAGTCTCCTTACTTCTAAACTGGAAAGAATACTGTCCCCCACAGGATTATTGTTAATAATTATTATTGTTTCATTCTTAAAGTATGGCAAGAAATGCCAGGCACACTGCTAAACCCTTTCCCTGCATGATCTCACATAATCTCCACAACAATCCAACCAGGGTGTTATAATCATGATCTCCCACTTTACAGATCAGGAAACTGAGGCTCAGAGAGGGGAGAGTCATTTGCCCAGGTTCACAGCCTGCGGGAAGTCATGAAGGTCACAGCCAGGAGCTGCCTCCAGAGTTAACTGGCGTAAAGAATGAGCGAACACACTGGAAGCGTGGAGCTCTCTCTGAAGGCGAGGCAAGGCTCTTTCCATGACTGCTCCCCGCAGGGCTGCGTGCAGGATGCGATAATGGTCCCGGAGCCGGATGTGCGCCCGCGCTGACGCTCCAGGTGAGCAGAGCCTCGGTGCGTCACCGTCTTGTGGGCAGGGGGGCCAAGCAGGTAGAAAAGGGCTTTTTCTCCACGAGGGACTTTCTTTAACAGACTTTGGGAAGGGTGTTTGCTGAGACCGTGTTCTGATCAGATAACAATTAGACACTAATCCTTCTATTTTCGGCTGGCACCGAACCCGGTCCCGGCTTTATCGCCCGCTGGTTATCTGTGTCGCCTGGAAGGAACTCCGGGTAAGGTACAGGAAAAAGGCGGGGGTATTGTTGGGGCTTCCTGCTGGCCAGCACACTGGCCTATTGTTGCGTTTATTTTTTTAAACTATCACATCACAATTATTTTGGCAACATCCTTTTTCCATCCTGGACCCAATACAGTATTTATTGAACTCCACAAACTGCGTCAATACGTGGTGCTTTCTGTATTGTTGCCCACGTTCTTTAGGACATTTTTTACAATTCATTGCAAGACTGTGCAGATTGCCATGGGATCAGCCATCCCTCCACCCTCGAAGTCATATATTTTTAAACCAAAAGAGGCCTCCAATAGGACCTTGCTCAGCCACTCCATTTAAATAATAATAATAATAATAATAATAATAATAACAACAACAGAATAGCATTTCTTGAGATTATGATGTTCCAGGCACTATGCTCTACATCATCTCACGTCCATGACTGTTGATCTATTTCCCATTTTACAGATGACAAAAGTGAGCTAAGGAAAGGGGTGTCATTACCCTCTCAGTAAGTCACAGATGCGTCCTCTGGTCTTTGGAAGCCCTCCTGCGGACCTCCTCCCTGGAGATGGGAGGAATTACTTGTCCTTGAAACATTTTGCCACTTTAACTCGTGACCAACTGAGTTGTGTGAGTAATGGCCCTGCAGAGAGAGGATCCCATTCTCCTTGTCAAGACTAGTAGTATGTGTGCATGATTCACCCGGGTCCCAGCTAATAAGAGCCCCTTAACTGCATTTTGAAAGCCCTGAGCAATATGGCAATATGGGAGCTGCCACAACACCTCATTCCTATTTTCCCGTCCTAATTATTTCTATTTGATTGCAGGGGTGAGCCTTCCCACTGGAATCAGCACCGTGAGAAATATTCTTTTCTTCAGCAGGTTCGCATCACTCATCACTTTTTCCCCCAACACTGTCACTTTGGATTCTTTAGCTGCAGTGTGACCGGATCCACAGACTCAGAGCCTAATTACTGAGAATATGTATGGGGGGGGGGGGCAGTGGCCATCTTCATTTCCTTCAAAATAGGAGGCTGAGGCCCCAAGAGGAGGGTCCCTTTCTCTGGACGACACAGTCACGTGGTAGCAGAGGAGTCACTCATAACAAGACAGGTAGCCTTTGTTGAAAACCTGTTATGTGATGACACATTTCATAATGAAATAATAATAGAATAATAGAAATAATAAAAAAATGAAAGCTAATAGGGGGGCGCCTGGGGGACTCAGTCGGTTAAGCGTCCGACTTCGGCTCAGGTCATAATCTCACGGTTCGTGGGTTCGAGCCCCATGTCGGGCTCTGTGCTGACAGCTCAGAGCCTGGAGCGTGCTTCTGACTCTGTGTCTCCCTCTCTCTCTGCCCCTCTTCCACTCATGCTTGCTCTCTTTCTCTCTCTGTCAAAAATAAATAAACATTAAAAAATTTTTTTTAACGAAAGCTAATAAAAACCGAGCTTTTATCATTTGTCAGGTATTATGCAAAATGCTTAATGCAAATTTTAAACAAATCATCCTCCAATTTAAAGGCAAGTACTAACATCGTCCCCATTGACAGAGGGGAAAAATTCTCAGAGAGGTAACTTAGCCATGGGGATAGGATTCAACGACCCAGCCGTATCTGTCAACATGGCCCTTGCTTTACTGCAAACATGGGGAAAATGCACATAGAATGCTACCCTCCAATGCCTTAACCTAGCTGAAAAGGATCTTCCTAACTATGGATTTCTGCTGAGACAAACACTGAGAAAGACAGATGGGTTTCAGTAGCCTGGAAAGTAATATTATCTGCCAGCCCCACAGGCACTTTCCTTTACCTGTAGTTTCCTGTACCATTTAAATACTGATGGGGCTTTTAAAACATGTGTTATAGGAGGACTTCGAGACCAATTCAAAGCCTTGATCGTTTGGGTACAGAGAGACCCACCGTCACAAAGAAAACCAAGTAGTCCTCTTGCGTGAACATATATGCAAGCCCTTCAGTTCAACGAGTATCATGGAGACCCAAAGGTGTCTATGTAACTGATCCAAATCTGCTCCAACAAGGAAAATGATGCCTGGTCATCTGTGAGTACAGAATGCCAGCACGGTGCAAGTGGTCTGGTTTTAAACGTCCATGCCCTTATAAATAGGGCCCAAAGACTGCCACCCATCAGCTGTATGACCTCATACAACTCACTCCACATCTCCAGTCCCCAATTTGTGCGTCTGTAAAAGTGCAGATGGACTGGACAAAAAGAATGGTCTCTCCCATCCAAACGCCCTATGGCTCCTTGACAGATTGTTCTACGATGATCTCATTCAAATAGCACTTGTTTCATGACCAGCCTATTCAATGAGAGACTCTATAATGCTGCAGCAATACTGGCAGTGATCCACAGTTGTGGACTAAGTCACAGTTGGTGAATGTATTCACAGTATATTCACAGTATATGTAGCAATATACTGATCTCAGCAACACTGTGGTTCTTTACTACACGGATCCATATCTGCCTAGTGGGGGAGGGGGAGAACACCCCAGAAGCATAACTATGGCTACGTTAAAAAAAATCAATCTAAAATAATTTGACAAGAAGGTAAGTGCTAGTCCTGAAACAAGGATTCTGGTGCTTAAATGTAATAGATAAATTAACTAAAAGGACCCCCCCCCCCCCCGCCACCACCACCACCAAGGAGTTTACTTCTGGAGAACTTCTTCCCATGCTTGTTTAGAAGTCTATAAAGAACATATGCATTAATCATGGAAAAGTTCAGAATGATTTTTGTCTTACCACTGGAGTCTTTCTAATATCTTCTTATATCTACGTTCCAGGTAAGGAACCTCGAGCACAGACTCCCTACACTGATCAAAAGAGGTTAAAAAAAAAAAAAAAAAAAAAAAAAAGACTGTGCCGATTGTGATGTTCCGTCCTAACCCGCCAGTTCTACCCAAATCACCGTAGCTCGGGGTTTCTCAAACATGGCACCATCGATGTTTGGGGCTGGGTAATTCTTGGTGTAGATGCCTGTCGTGTATGTTGTCTGATTTTTAGCGGCATCTCTGACTTCTGCCCATTAGATGTCAGTAGCTCTCCCCTCTGGTTTTGACAAGGAAAACTATCTCCAGACATTGACAAAGGTTCTGTTTTCAGGCAAAATCACCCCAAGCGAAAGCCAGAGATACAGATGTTCAAAGAAGGACAGAATGGATAGTAAGTCTTCAGCTCCCCGGACTGAGGTCTGGCTCAGGACTCCTCACTCCTTCCCAGGTGACTCCATTCGCTTCCAACTTTCTCATCAATACCAGCCCTCCTTCTAATCACAGTAGTGTCATGCTGAACCCCTGCTTTAAAACTCACAAGCCTTTCCTTCATCGGCTACAGAATCATAGTAGCTGCACGTATTCCCCAGACACACTATGCCTTGCCACTCCTCCTTTGCACATACTATTCCCTCTGCCCACAATGCTGTTCCCATCCTCCCAGACAGATACGGTGTGATTCATCCTCCTGAGCCAACGCACCTTCTATGAACATTCCACAGGTTCTCAAGAGCTATTAGAATTGAATTGAATTGAACTGAATTGACTTCTGGCTCAATTGCCGCAACGTCTTCGAGCTCCATTTTCTCATCTGTAGGATGGGCACAGTGATGCCTTCCTCACAAGGTTTTTATGAGAAATAAAGCACATCAAGTGGCTGCCACATAATAAGCTTTCAATTTAAAGTGCTTTTATCTTGCTGTTCTTACCAACCCATGAAAATTGTTTTACAAGAACGGGCTCACTCTCTTGGCTACAAGATCTTCACATGTCTGATTTACAGAAATAGAACCAAAAGCCTTGAAGTCTCCTTATTTTGAATCCTGAGTAATATTCCACTTTTTTTTTTCCATTTTTGGTTTTTGGATCTTTCCCCTAAATATTCAGAGACAGGAATACAAGTTGGATACCAGTGTAACTATAGAAACAGCCCTATCTTGTGGGAATCAAAAGAGCCCTCCAGCTCTGGCCCTGGGTGAGTTCTCTCTAAACAGTGCTATCTGCAACCCACACTGTTTGCAACTGTCAGTAGTTTTCAAAAGGCTTCCAGTTTCCCACGGGAATATAAGGAAATTGGAATTATTAAACCAAACGATAAGAGAAACAGGAACAATGCCACAGCCCTCCGCCCCTGAAGTCCAGCAAATTGGAAGTTCTTTGTGTAACACTTATAAGGATGCCAAGCCCTGCAGAGATTGGTCACCAGGAAAAGGAAGAGGACGAGGTAAAGGAAAGAGGATACCGAGGGTCACAGCCACTTGAGCAAAGGAGCCATCCATCACCAGCGCTTCCCGGGCAGCATGCACGTTTCCAGTCACAGAGGGCACCAGATCCGGCCGGCCAAGGACAGAGGAAAAAAACAACCTTGCCTCGGCTTTATTAGTTAAGTGAACACACTCCTCAGGAGTATTGATGTATTGACTAATGGTTCTGACATCCAGCGTGCTGAGAGCTTACACGTTTAAAGGGCAAGAGTTACAAATCAACAAGTTATTAATTTAATTCCTCTTTGAAAAGGCGCCAAAGGTGGAGAAAGCAGAACTAGGAGCGTGGTCACGT
This sequence comes from Leopardus geoffroyi, assembly GCF_018350155.1. Lineage (NCBI taxonomy): Eukaryota > Metazoa > Chordata > Mammalia > Carnivora > Felidae > Leopardus > Leopardus geoffroyi. Next base: position 192,833,516 of record NC_059327.1, on the reverse strand, counting down.
TTGCTTCAGTCTAACTTCACCCCCCCACCTTCTTAGCTTTGTGAATCTTCAACACCAGGGTGTTGAAAGCAGAGGGCCCGGGCAGCAGGTCCCGGGCCCACAGATCTCGGTTTGGGCCAGGAACTTTGCATCCTTACCAGTCACCTCCCGCGCCAAGGAGTGATGCAGGTGGGCAGCAAACCCCTTGGAGAAACACGGCTCCACAGCTGACAGCTGTGTTCCGTCTCACTTAACAACTGTTCCCGGGACACGACTTCCTTCCCCTTTGTGCGGAGCTGGGGCGGTTGACCGAGTTCTGTCCAGGGTGGGGAGAAGCAATCTGTACCACTTCTAGGCCTGGCGCAAAGACCTCCCACATCATCCTCACCCTGCCTGCGGTCGTCGGCTGGTGGGACGCAGAGGACCCCAGGGGAGCCCTGGGCCCGGGAGGCAGCACAGAGGTCCCTGAATGATTAGGGGGAGCAGAGTCCCATCCCCACTCCCACCAACCCACACTGGACCGTCACGGGAGTGGGAGGGAGAGGAGGAGAAACCACAACTTGATTTTATGAAGCCACAGAGATTCTGGAATTTTTCTTAGCATAGTTAGTCTAACCTGCCAAATACACACGACTCTTCTCTCTTCTGCGATCTTATCAGAGCTTCGTTCTAAAGATGCAGGGTAGGGGCGCCTGGGTAGCGCAGTCGGTTAAGTGTCTGACCCTTGTTTTAGGCTCAGGGCATGACCTCCTGATTTTGTGAGTCCGAGCCCCGCGGCAGGCTCTGCACTGGCAGTGTGGAGCCTGCTTGGGATTCTTTCTCCCTCCCTCCCTGCCCCTCCCCTGCTCATGTTCTCTCTCTCTCTCTCTCTCTTAAAATAAATAAATTAATTAAAAAACAAACAAATAAATAAAGATCCAGGGTAAGTGTTTTTTTTTTTTTTTTTTTAATTTTTTTTTTTTCAACGTTTATTTATTTTTGGGACAGAGAGAGACAGAGCATGAATGGGGGAGGGGCAGAGAGAGAGGGAGACACAGAATCGGAAACAGGCTCCAGGCTCTGAGCCATCAGCCCAGAGCCTGACACGGGGCTCGAACTCACGGACCGCGAGATCGTGACCTGGCTGAAGTCGGACGCTTAACCGACTGCGCCACCCAGGCGCCCCCAGGGTAAGTGTTTTAAGGACAAAACTGGTCAACAAACAGAGGAAAGTCCAAGTTGATTCATGACATCAAAATCCAGTCTTACCCTCAGGTATGAGAATGAAAATGCCTTCAAGTGTCATAGGTCTCTTGGACTTCCTTTGCTCATCCCAGTTTATATCTTAGACCTCTACCAATTTTGGTGCCAAACTAATACAGTAAATGTTAGGCTCTGGTAAAATAAAGACCGAGGTAGGTAATTATCCCCAGAGAAATTAAAGGCCCCTTTTGGGCACCAGGAATACAAAGGAATTGGCCACAAAGCCAGGAACTAGGGAGCCACAGCCATCTCTTAGGAAAGACTTCACTTGGCCATCCTGAGACCCCCGTGGCCTCCATGAACAGGTACTCAGAATCCACTGCCCTCAGCCCTATGGCAGGAAGAGTCTGCCTTCTTAACTGTGTGACTAGCCTGGTGTTTCTGATGTTTCAGAGCTCGGACTCTCCACAAGTCCCGCTGGAGACTCATCCTGAAAGTCTTCACGAGCCAGGCCCAGCAATGGTGAGGATACCACACGGCCCTGGCCCTTCCAAGAGAAGGGCCATTTTCCATCTGGTGAATATGCCCTCGCCTATGAAGCCAGCCCTTCAGATGGAGAAGAAAGCGTCTCAAGCTCTTTCTTCCCTTTGGCTTCAAACCAAGTCAGCCTCACACCAGGAGAGCGGCTGAGGTAGAACATAACTCAGTTATATATAACTCAGTTATATTCTAACTCAGTAGAGTTGTCTGTGGTCACTCTGGGAAGGATCCAATTTGACTTTGGAAAAGAGAAGAGAAGCGTCATTCGTCCCAGAGAGCTCAGGGACGGGATGATCCACTCATGCCTCCAGCCACAGTGGTCCTCTTCCTGCCCCACATGCGTCCCAAACTCGTTCCAACCTTCGAGTTTGCTCCTGCCTCCATCTAGAATATTCTTCCCCCAGACCTTCACATGGTCCATGCCTCTGCTTCCTGCAGGTGACCTCCACTTGAATGTTCCCACAGCGAGACTTCCCTCATCGCCATTTCTAAATCAGTTGCCCCCACCCCAGTCACTCTCTAACCCCTTGTCCCATTTTATTTTCCTTCAAAGGCTTTATCGCTCCATGGAAGTATAATCATTGTTGTTGTAGTCTAACAGGATATCTACAGAGGACTGGGTGATAAGAGCTGGAGAAAAGGAAGGTGATTGTGCAGAGGATTTTTTTTTTCCTAAGTGCCGTTTAAAAACAATCAATACACAAAAAGGCATCAATATGGAAAGTGCACGTGAAACAAGGTTAATGAAAATGTGGGTTACAAAGCAGCACACTTCTCTTGCAACTACACTGGAAACGATTGGGATAAAATAGATACATATGAGATTTAGGTGATGGAATAATAAGTAATAGTTCTTTATTTTTTGAAATTCTACATACTACTTTACATTACTGTATTAACTTTAAGAATGCATTTAATAAATAAGTACATAAGTATGTAAATCAACTAAATCCCATAAGTAAACCAAAGACTATTGTAACCTTGCAAAAGACTATAGCGGCTATCTGCCCTCACACCCTCATTTACCAGATGAAGAAACGAGCCTCAAAGGAAAGTGAATTACCCGAGGTCACAGTGAAGATTAGTCAATGAAGAGAGAGAATCAAAAGCAGAACTTGGACTCCAGGCCCAATGCTTTCCCCCCTGCATTGTGTTTCATAGTCAGTCCGGCAAAGGAGTCTCTTGAGAAGGGAAGACCAAAGGAGTCGTAACCGTGCACATGCAGAGTCTAATGGAGAAATGTGTCTTGTTCACATGGGGCCCTCACTTCCTGCCTGAGACCTTCACCTGGGTGCTTTTCTTTAGCCCAATCACTTAACCTCTTTGGGGTTCTGTTTCTTCTCCTGAGACAATGATGATGATGATGATGATGGTAATGATGGTGGTGGTGATGATGTTGGTGACGATATCAATGAGGAGGATAATGCTGATGATGTCACTGGTGATGATGACTGGTACTACCCTTTGCCAGGCACCATGCAGAGTGCCTCGGTGCTCCATAAAGATTGCTTCATTCAATTTCCATTCCACTATGAGGTGGGCATGGTTATCATTACTGTTATCACTGCCCCCTTTTATCAGGTAAGGAAGTGAGGCCTAGAGAATGTAATTAACTTCCCCAAAGATACTCAAGTAGTAAAATGATTAAAATTAGAAGTTAAGCTCAGGCAGACCAGCTACAGAAGTTGAATTCTGGTACACATGTAGCAAAAATCCTAAGAAATGGTTTGCAAATGCCTGAAGTTTCAGGAAAAGTGGATCATGCTATGCCAACCCCACTGAAATGGAGGTCGCAATAGTGGCCAACCTTCAAGAGAGGGAACTTGTTATGGACTTCATATCTGTCCTCCCAAAATGTATATGCTGAAATGTTAATCCCCCAGTGTGACGACATTTGGTGACAGGGCCTTTGGGAGGTGATTGGGTCAATAAGGTAGAGCTTCCCTGATGGGACTGATGTCCTCATAAGTAGACCAAGAGCCGGCATTCTCAGCCATGTGAAGACTCAGCAAGAAGGCAGCTGTCCACAAGCCGAGAAGTGTATCTCACCAGACACCAGATCTGCCAGCACCTTGATCTTGGATCTTCAGCCTCCAGAACTATGAGAAATAAATATTTGTTGTTTAAGCCACCCAGTCTATACTAGTTTTGTTACAGCAGCCCAAACTGACTAAGACAGATGTTGTTCTAAAGAGAAAATGAAATCATAGGTATGATGGGGCTTCTGCAACTACCGTGTGCCATAAACACTGTGTAACAGCATTAATTTATCTAATCCTAATAACTTCCCAAGGTAGTTACTATTACTACCACGTTTCATTTAAAAATGAGAAAAATGATTCATAGTCAGATAACTTAGCCAAGGAATGGTTGGCCTGGGATTCAAACGCAACAGTCTGGCATTACAGCCTGAAATCTTAACCAGTGCATTATGAGTGTTTCTAAAAATTATGATTATTATTGAAGCAGGAAGCTCCTGGGTCACAAGAGTACGTTTCTGTGCTCCATCTCTTGAGTTTGGAATGTGGTCATATGTAGATACTCACTCTCCCCAGGGATGCCTTCGATCGTCCTCCACCCTAACAATATAAAGAGTACCCAGCTGTTGTCAGTTCCTCATTTGCGATCAGCCTAGAAGAGCAATGTGGAGATCCAAGAGAAGTACTCAGTAAGTTCCTTGAGTCGATTTCCCCTCTTGCCGCCTTTCGTCAGCCAGGCATCTCAGTCTTTGGAGACTTGTTTATTCCGGGTGACAGTGACATGAGCTGATGTGAGTGGGTGCCCACGCGGAAGGTCGGCCAGCAACAACATTTAAAATGAACAGGGCTGCTCCCCATGAGCCCAAATGCTTAACTGGCAAAAGCAAGTCACTGGTTTGTTCTTTTTGTTTGTTTTGTTTTGTTTTGTTTTGTTTTGTTTTGTTTTGTTGCAAGACGGCTACAGAAACAAGCCACCAAATTCAGAGGCCAATAGGAGATGCGGAAGAGGCAGGGGATTCACAGTGTTTGAGGAAAAAAACAACATGGCAGAAGTGCAGAGAAAGCCCAGGAATCTCCACATAGTCAATAGGCAGCAGAACCCACTGCATCCCTTTTCGCTCTAAGAAAAGGATTTGAAGCCTTAACTAGATTCAGAGGTTGGTAGAATGGGAAGGAGTCATAAATGCCACGTTGGTGCACTTCCTCATCCTACATGTAAGAAAAGGGATGGCCAAGAAGGTAATGACTCCTTCAAAGTCATAGCTGACTAAGGGCTCTGCATCTACGTAGAGGGTGGTGTGTGTGAATGGAGGGTGGCCTCACCTGGAGGGTATGGAACCCTGTGGGGCATTCCCACTTCCCTTAAAATGGCCCCTCCACCAGGTGCAAAGTTCCTTTCTGATCTGGCCCCATTATCTCTGCTGCCCACCCCCCTTCTCACGTCCACTCTGTGACCATAACCCCAACCTCCTGGTTTTTCTGTAACCTATCGAGCCTGCTCCTACCTGGGGGCCTTGGCACATACCTCTTCCCCTGCCTGGAATGCTCCTTCCTCAAATACCTACACGCCAACTCAGATCTGGTCCCTTATTATCACATTTTCAGGAATTTTGTGAGACAGTGGTTAGTTTACTAAGACAGTGGTTAGTTTTAAAGAAGTTACTATGTTAAAAACAAAGGTAATAAAACTCAGCGCATCCGAATTATTTTGCTCCATCTATTACTTGCGCTTCTGACGTTCTTTATGGGTGTTGTATCAAGATGGTAGGAATACAAGCCCACGTCCACAACTTCATGTTGGTAGCTGGAAACTGGCCACCATGGGCGGATTTACACCGCAGAAATTGGCACAAGCTACCAACCAGGGCTTGCTTTGTTGTTCCTCTAGATTTACCAAAGCAGTGGACAAAAATGCCAGTAATGTAGATTAAGCCTAAAAGTGTGGCATGCCAGTAGCCGTAACGTTGTAACTAGCATGACATTTGAGGACCTATTTTTCCAGCGTTGGAAAACTCTTATCCTGTTCAGAAGAACAGGAACTCCTGACATTGATGAACGGGTGAAATTCAGATATTCATCTCTGTTATTTCACTTTTTCTTATTCATTAAGGTAAAAGAAAATATCAGCCAACGTTCATGTCAGAACTACTCCTGCCGATTAAAATTACAGAAAATGATTACAAACAAGAGTTTAGCAAAAATCAACAAAACCATTTTGGGAGAATTCACTGGCCATATAGAATTTGTAATAAAGAGTATTGTGTATTTTATTATTACATGTCAACTGTGAACTATCTATCTTTCTGTCAGCAAAACTTATTTTTAAAAATTCATATATGTATAACATGTTTGTTTATGTATTTGTTTTTTAAAGAACTAGTTGCTAGTTATCAGCCCACCAGTGGCCTCTTGCATTTTGTCTGAGTCTCTGCTCAACCTCCATTGGCCCAGAGAAGTCTTCTCGGATCACATTAGTGGGGTCCATCAGGCTTTCTATCCCCTGACCCCTCTTTATTTGCCTTCATACGATTTTATCTCTACTTAATGCTATGTCATTATGTATCTCTGTTTACCTGTTTATCTGGTTCCTCCACTGAATTGTAAGTTCTAAAGCAGCAAAGAACTAAAAACAAAAATAATTTGTTTCGGTTACTGTCTATGTTTCCCCTTGCTGAGAATAGATGCCTGGTACATAGCAGGTACTTAATAAATATATTTGAAAAAAATGAATGAGTGCAACTGGCCTCCTCGGCTTCTTAGGTAAATTCGTGGCATCGTTTGCTGTAAGTCAATGCCGGCAGGACTCTAGACCCCTCTCATAGTGTTAAGCTCAAGAACATTGGCAGATAACCTAGAAATCAGTACAAGAGGGGAGGAATAAAGAAAGAAAAAAAAAACGTTCTTATGGCTTCTGATCAGTGTTGTGTAACTAGCCTGTGACTCTCCTGTAACTTTCCATATTCCATAAAAGATGACAGGGTCTACAACTTCTAATGACATCTGTAAACAAAGCAGGGAAGCCGCCACTGTATTTGAACCAAGACTGGCCCCGTCCCCTGTGGGGTGGCTTTTCTGTATCCAGGCCACATTCTAAGAGTCACACTGACAACCCTGTGGCCAGGAAAGGCAACCAGGCAGGAGAGATGCCGCTGTGCAATGGGGAGTCGGGCAAGTCAAGAGATAGGATGTCAAAAACGCTGTGAAGGAAGACAGCACGCGTGCCTATCCGGGGTGTCGCCACGGCACTGGACTAGCTGAGCCCCTGCAAGTAGGGAGCCCAGCGATGAGAGGACCGGGAGCCAGGAGCTGATTAGCTCCCAATATTGGGAGAGTGGAAAAGACAGAATGAACTTGTTCTGTACAAGCTCAGAAAAGGCCTTATGACTGAAAGCAGCTAAAAAACTGAGTTGGGTTTCATTTTTTCTATTCCTTCTAACAGCTGGAACTCTCACACAGTGGGAAATATTGTCTGTTCACCCCAAAATTTTCTGACAAAACATACTCTTTGTCCTTAATGCTTCCTACACTTTTACCTTATACCTTAGGGAGAAAAAAAAAAAACAAAAACAAACAAACGAAAAAACCCAGAAAACAAATTATTTGAATTCTACAAAAGTTTTCTTTAAAAAGTAGCATTTTAACATTCTATAATTTGTATTTTTAGCAAGTGTTTAGTCTTAAAACTCTATATTCTTTTTTAAATTAAAAAAAATTTTTCTGAAGTTTATTTAATTTTGAGAGAGAGAGAGAGAGAGAGAGTACACTCAAGCTGGGGAGGGGCAGAGAGAGAGGGAGAGAGAATCCCAAGCAGGCTCCCCGCTATCAGCACAGAGAGCCTGATGTAGGACTCAATCCCACAATCCTGGGATGACAACCTGAGCTCAAATCAAAAGTCAGACGCTTAACTGACCGAGCTACCCAAGCGACTCTCTAGAAAACAGCAAGGGTGGCAGATAGCTTTTTTAATGATTTTCTTGCAGTATAATATACAAACCATAACATTGATGTGTTTTCATTTTTAGTAAATATACCAAGTTGTGCATCATCACTGCAACCAGTTTGAGCATATTGTCCTCATGCTGATTGCAGGAACTCCTGCCCTCACACCATATCCACCCACATAATTGCTTGGTATATATGTGTGATCTTCTGTGACAGACTTCTTTAGCATAATATCCTTGAGGTTCATTCATGCTGTAGCATGTTGTTCCTTTTTGTTCCTTTTGATGGCTTAAAAGTATTCCACCGAATGGATATACCACATTTTGTTGATTCATTCACCAATAAACAAGCATTTAGATCATTTCTGGTTTTTGACTGTTACGAAAAATGAATAGCATCATTTTGAAATATCTTCAACTCCCCGCATAAACCAGACAGAGTTGTGCCATACCAAAACCCATGGAAAATACTTGCAACAAAATTAGAAGAAGATCAAAAAGGTGTTTAATTACATGCACCATGGTAATACATAGACTGGAAAGCAAGTAGATTTTACGGTGCAGTTTTATCTCACACTTAATGAAAAAAAATGTTTGGGATATATTTTCAGGTGCGAAAGCAGGTTTCAAAATAAGAAGTGCAATAAAATTCCAAATATTTATATCTGTATATATTATATATCATAAATTCTATCAATGGCTCTGGGCTCTGAATTCTCAATGCATGTTTTACAATAAGACTTTAATTTACCATCTCTGTCACCATTGTTGTCATTGCACATATGCAGATATTAAAAAAAAAAAAGAAGTATCAGAATTTGCAGAACAGGTGTAAATGACTTGGAAGAAAATGCAAGACAAAAACGGATCACTCTTTAACCTCTCGGAATGGATGTTTCAGAGTAAGAGTCAGGGCTATTGTACATTCAACAAGATTAGCTACCTTCCAAATACTGAATTCAAAATCAGGCAAGCTCCACATAATGCAAAGCCTGCTCAGAGCCCAGCACCATTTTTTTTTAATGCATTATTTTGAAGAATGCTGTCTCACCAACACGTTTCACGGCACAGAGATTTTACTACATGGAAAATCTTGGACAGCTATGAGTCAAAGAACAACTCTGAAAAGTTAGACCCTGCATCTGAAAATTCTTAGGAATACATAACCAATTTATGTTCCTGTTTACGTATGTACAAGAGTAATGTTGGATTTTTAAAACATGTCAAAGGCTAAAGGAGCTTTTTTAAGAAGTATAAAATAAAAATTCTGTGATAGGAAAAGATGACATTTGGGGGTGTGGTGAACTCCCAATCACAAGCAGGTAGGACAGACCACTAACAAGTACAAGACATGCATGTTGGCACAGTCTGGGCAGGAAGAAGCAGAAGGAGGCTATAGCTCATTTGATGGCACAGAAAATAAGGGAACCAAGAATAACCAACAGGTATCCGCTGGAAAGTAAGGCAGACCAACTTGAAAATAGCAGCTGAAACTGGAAGAAAAACACTAGAAAGTTAATACCAAAAGAGTCCACTGATACTGTACAAGGAGGGGATGTAGCTGGGACAGGGCTTCTGCGCTGGCCGCAAAATTCTGATCTCAGGCATAGCCAGATAACCTCTTCCTAACTCCTTAAAGCTGTACAAAATTAACTGATTGATTTAAAAATAAATTTTTAGAAATTACCATGGTTACTTGATGAAAAGCAGATCCTGTGCCCTACTCCAGACTTACGATATCAGAGAGGATGAGAACAAAGCCAAGGAATACTTAAGACGATTCAAGTTTCTGCGGGGGGGCGGGGGGAAACCTCATGATTGATATTACTTAAAATTATTTTTAAAAATCAACTGCGTTTTGGAGTGAATCATAAGTTTAGTCAGTACCAACCCTTCTTCCAATTTTCTCAAAGGAATTTTTGTCCAACAAAAGAGCGTCTATCTAGAGCCATCTCCCGATCTAGACTGACAGAGAGGGAGGACTGTTTCTGGGCGATGACTCACCAGAGCTCTCCACTCAGAAGGGCCGGGAAGGCCAGCAGAGTGAGGAGACATCCTGTTATGTAAGCCACAGCCAAGGACAGGCTCTCCCCAGGGAAGACAGGCTAACTTTAGGGGTGGGGGCACTTGCTTATGAGGCACCTCACACACTAGCAATGCCATCATCCACGTAGGAAGCTTTAGAGTCTAGAAAGTAGATTCTTCTCCTTCTCCTCCTCCTGTTCTGATGTGGGATAACAAAAACCTCTGGTCATAAAGGATGCATAATAGGAGGAAAATGAGGTTCAGCGAGGGAGGCCAGACGCACAGAAATGGGGGGAGGGAGGGGCTGGGGCTTTGACCCACATCTTTGCCTCGGGTTCTGCTACCCACCTACTGGGCTCCCCGCCGCCCCCCTGCCCCCCCACCCCTGCCCAGCCAACTCAAAGCCACAAAACCATCTTGCATTACCACGTTTTAGTTTGGATACACTAACTATGGAGACAGAAATTCTTAAGTACCCTATGTGCAACAATCTCCTAAACATTTAGTATTCTGGGTCTATTTCTTTCTCTGAAACAACTACCGAGTTGATTGATAATTTATGCAAGGATGATGTTCTGCTCATTTAAATCTAGGGGTACACACCTCTGCCCAATGTTGCCTCTAATTTTTCCTACCTCGTTTTCCTTGAAGGAGTCAAAACTTGGTGGATACAAAAGAGGAAGAGCAGCTAAAGCCTGAAGTGTAAAGATAAAGAGCCACTAAGGTCACCCGAATGTACCCATACTGCACTGTTCTATATAGTATGTTTCTCTACTAATAGACGATCAAATGTAAATCCTAATGTACACTCCATTTTACATGCAATATGGGTTAGTTACTGTTGCTATGGAAACCTTCACTTTTGCATTTACTGATTCTAATTCTGTGACATTTGCTGACTTTAGTACAATGTAAAGTTTATAAATATAACATAAAGGTTTGCGGGGAGTTTTTTTTTTAAGTATTCAATTTGCATAGATAATTCCATCACAAATCTCTAGGTACATTAGGAGGAAGGCATTAAACTGATGCCGGCTAACAGTAATCAGCAAACAACAGGCTATTTCTAGAAATAACTATGTCCATTGATCCCCAAAAATCTCCTTTCACTAACCAAATGTATACCATTGCATAAGCCTTCCAACCACGGATGCAGTGATAATTTCCCCGTATAGATTTGTAAAGTAATTTCATTTATTCAACACACTTTCGTATCTGTTACCTTATTTCCACCTTACCATCGACCCGGTGAGACAGACAACCGGACAGTTTTGAGGAAGAACTGACTTCGCTTTAGGGACTATAGTCGACCCTTGAACAACACAGGTTTGAACTCCATGGCGCCTCTTATGCACAGGTTATCTCCCATAAATACCGTCCAGTACTGTATATGTATTTTCTGTTCCTTATGATTTTCTTAATAACAGTTTCTTTTCTCTAACGTACTGGATTGGAAGGATACTATGTGTACTACATATTCTGTACAAAATACGTTAATCAACGGCTTATGTTATTAGCAAGGCTTCCAGTCAACAGTAGGCAATGAGTCAGTTTTGGGGGAGTCAAGATGTATATGTGCATTTTCAATTGCACGGGGGTCGGCGCCCCTAACCTCCGTGCGGTTCAAGGGTCAACTCTACTTCCGGCCCGGAGCAAACAATCCTTTGGCTTTCAATTGGAGCTTCATGGGGATCACCGAACAAATCACCCTCTTTTCCCTTTTTATTCCCAGTCTGAGTCATCCTTGCGTTTTTGAAAGCTAGCACAATTTCCACCCGTGGAATAAATGCCTCCTCTCTAAATGTCCCTGCATTGTTCTAATTCCTTGATTATTCTCACTTACCAGCCACAGAAACTAAGACCCATAATTATTATGCAAAAATATCAAAAGTCATCTAGCAATGAACGGGGACCATAAATGCATTGATAAAAGTTGATCGAACTGACATACAGTTATGACGTTCACCCAACACTTTTGAGGCATTCCCACAGGCAGGGGTGAAATGCTACCTCCCTGTTACAGTCACAAAGAAAGGAATGATTCTGCGAGTCTCCCCAAGGAAAGCCAGGATTCAGGGAGCTACGCACATACATATTTGAATATAAAAGAGAGCATGTACAGGAAGCATTTTAAGTGGTTCCATCAAAGCCTGTGCATGCAATGAAAGGAACAAATTTAACCAATATTTATTGAGCTTCTATATTGTGTCAGACACTGCTTAGCAATCTTAGAGCGGTGAAGTGTCTATAGTTGTACCTGAAGAAGGAAAGAGGGGGTGAAAGAAAACTATAATGCCATACTTAAGGCTTATAGCGGAAAGGAAGACAGGCCAACAAAATGGCAAATGGGTTTAAGAGAATCACAAGAGCTTTTCAAAGATAAGAGGCACTTGAAAGAAAACAGGACCACTAATCACCAAGAAGAAACAGGGAAATAACGAGACTCAAAAATGGGGAAGAGAATGAACTCAATCAATCTTTGCTTTAAAAAAAAAAAAAAAGAAAGAAAAAAGGCAAAGAATGTTGAAAAACTGGTAAGTAATAAAGATATCGTGAAAGTAGAAGGTAATCGAAAGCAAGTTGGGGGAGGAGCTTGGGAAATGCACAGCTCAGGGGAGGCGGATCAGGCTATGAAGGGGTTTGGCAGAACGGATGGACAGAGGATGCTGCTACAGCCATTTCAAGTGGGTTCTGCGAAGCAAGCAGAGTGGAAAACAGTAAACCATACACCGATTTACAGCTTGAGGACACAGGTACATGCCGTTGACAAGAACGGATAGAGATGAAACCTAAAAAGACTCCCTGCTCTTATCCCAGCCGAGAGACCTCTTCTGCTCAAAACCATCCATAGTCAATGCAGTGCACCAAGCACTGTCCCATCCGTGCTCATCTGTCCCCTCTCCTGGTGGCCCAGTGCACGGTCATCTTTTTCTTGGAAAAGTAAAATAGCTTTCTCTAGCCTATCTTCTTGCATCTGCTATTAAATGCTCCCAAATCGTTCTCCCCTCAGCAGCCTGAGCAATGTTTCCAAAATGCCATTCCAAAGGGGTGCCCTCTTTCAAACTCCATTCAAAGGAGGACACCTCCCGCTGATCTTAGCATAACTTTTTAAATTTTATTTATTTATTTATTTATTTATTTTTAAGGTTTTTTATTTTGAGAGAGAGAGAGAGAGAGTGGGTTAGGAGCAGAGAGAGAGAGAGAGAGAGAGAATCCCAAGCAGGCTCTGTGCAGGCCACCAATGCAGACAGAGTCCAATGAGGGACTCGAACTCACAAACCGTGAGATCATGACTTGAGCCAAAACCAAGAGTCAGATGCTTAACTGACTGAGCCACCCAGGTACCCCAGCATGATTTTTTTTTTAAAAAAAAAGCCAAAACCCTTAACATGTCTAACCACAGTCAAGCATGATCTGTCCCAACATGTATCTTTAGCTTCATGATGCTTCTACGATCTCCTCCCTGTACTCTGCACTCCAGACAACCTGCCCCCCCCCCCCGACTACCACAGGACCTTAACGCTTGCTGTTCCTCGTTTAAAATGCCTTCCTGGTGTCCCAAATCCCATTATTTTTTATTTCAGAGAGAGAGAGTGCAAGAGTGCACACAAGTAGAGGAGGGACAGAGAGATAGAGAGAACCTTAAGCAGGCTCTTCCTTCAGTGCGAGCCCAACACAAAGCTCAATTCCAAGACCCTGAGATCTTGATCTGAGCCCAAGTCAAGAGTCAGACGCTCAACCAACTGAGCCACCCAGACACCCCCCACGAATCCCATTTTTCTAATTGAATCTCATTTGTTCTTTTTTTTTATTTTTTCTTGTTTATTTATTTCTAAGAGAGAGAGAACACACACGTGAGCAGAGGAGGGGCAGACAGAGAGGGAGAGAGAGAATCCCAAGCATGCTCCACACACTATCAGCGCAGAGCCCCGGCACCAAGCCCCACTCAATCTCACGACTGACCAGGATCAAGACCCGAGCCCAAACCAAGAGTGAGACGCTGAACCGACTGAGCCACCCAGGCACCCCTGTTCTTTCAATCTTAGCTGAAACTTCACTTCCTCAAAGAAGGCTTTCCTTACTACTGCTCCCACCAGCACTGACCAGGTTTCTTTATATTATGCTTTCCAGAAACAAGCTTGATTTCTCTGATGCATTTATCACACTGTGTTATATAGTACACATTGTATTTTTTTTAAATGTTAATGTGATTTAATAGAACGACTGAATATAAAAAAGGAGTTGAGATACATATACAATAGAACACTAGAGGACATAAGACGTGCTACTTTTAATGCACTGCTTTTTTATTAAAAATTATTTTAGGGGCGCCTGGGTGGCGCAGTCGGTTAAGCGTCCGACTTCAGCCAGGTCACGATCTCGCGGTCCGTGAGTTCGAGCCCCGCGTCGGGCTCTGGGCTGATGGCTCAGAGCCTGGAGCCTGTTTCCGATTCTGTGTCTCCCTCTCTCTCTGACCCTCCCCCGTTCATGCTCTCTCTCTGTCCCAAAAATAAATAAACATTGAAAAAAAAATTAAAAAAAAAATTATTTTAGACTTCCAAAAAGACTGCAAAAATTGTAAGGTTCTTCTATAACCTTCGCCTACCTTCGCCTAATGTCAGTATCTTGTATATCTGTAGCACAATTGCTGCTACGAAGAAATTAGCATTGGTACAATACTATTGACTGAACCACACATTTTTATTCAAATTCTGCCAGTTTTCCCACTAATGTCCTTTACCTGCTCAGGATCCAAACCAGATTCCTACACAGGACTTAGTTATCTTGTTCCCTCAGTCTCCTCCAGTGAAGGACAGTTCCTCAGTCTTTCCTTGTCTTTCACATTTAACTATGCAAATCCAAATGTAATGTTGAGTTTTTAAAAACAAATGAAACGGCATAAGTGATAACATAGTCCACCAACCATGCGATGATAACTGTTTATACTGAATGAAACCTTATTGCTTGAATTATTTCTAATGTTCTTTCTGGTCTGGGAAGTTTGGTGTCAGTGTATGACAGATCCTGGGTTCCAAAGTATGTCAATCAGTGTCCAAATTCCAGATCTGTCCCCTGTGACCTTTATCACCACATAGTACACATTTTACACGTTATAACTGTATATCAATTTCTGTGATCATTTACTGGCTGTATACCTCCCTGACTTGGTTGTACGTTTCCTACAAGAAGGGCCTGTGTCTATTTTTATGCACCACCGTATGCTAAACATCCTGGCCCCTACTCAACATAAATACCATACTGAATGAGGAAATGAATAAGATTTTAATGGATCTGCTCAAGAATACGTTATGGTTCCTATCATTACAAAGTGAAATCCAAACTCCTCGGCCAAGCTTTCAAGGACCTTCCTTACCACTCTCTCTTATAGCTGAGAAGACAGACATTTAGCAGGAAAAAGCGTGATGGTTAATTCCATGGGTTAACTTGACCAGGCCATGGAATGCCAGATTATCTGGTTAAACATTATTGCTAGGTGTGTCTGGGAGGTGTTTCCAGAAGCGACTGGCGTTTCGGTTGGAAACCTGAGGAAAGCAGAGGCCCTCCCCAGTGTGAGCGGGTATCATCCAATTGGGTGAGAGCCTGAATAGAACAAAAAGGCAGAACATGGTCGAATAAACTTCCTGACTCATTGAGCTGGAATACTGATCTTCTCCCACCCTTGGTCCTCCCGGTTCTCAGGCTCCAAACTGGAATCTAGACCACTCGCCCTCTGACTCTCGGGTCTTCAAACCACATCACCAGCTTTCCAGAATCTGCAGCTTGTAGATGACAGATCATGGGACTTCTCAGCCTCCATAATCACATGAGCCAATACCTTCTAATAATAAATGTCTTCCTAGATAGATAGAGATACAGAGACAGACAGAGATAGAGATGAGAGAGAGAGAGGATGAGAGATATCCTAATAGTTCTATTTCTCTGTAGACCTCTGAATAATACTGAGTGGGCAGAGAAGGAAGGGTGTGCCGCTCAGAAACAAGAAGCAAATTTAACAAGTCTGTGAAGCCCCGTTCACACTGCATTCTGTGGACCATGGCACCCAAGCATGGGATGGATGAAAATGGTTTCTCTTTCAGACATGCTATCTCCTTCACACCTGCAGACACTTCCCCGAGCAGAAGTCAGGCAACTACATCCTCTTCCCACCCCATACCTGTTTGCTTGGTGGCACCTCAGGCCTTTGTTCCTTCCAGCTGGAAGGACTTCTTCCTCCAACAAATCCAAATGCTATAATTTTCTTACAGGACCGATTCAATTCCAACCTTCTCCGTGACACATAGCACAAACGCTCTACTGTAGTTATTATATTATAATGCCAGAAGACAATTTAGCACTTCTTTAAGTGTCCAATCAATATTTAGTAGAGATCAGTCAGATTCCAGGTCCTGTATTAGAGCCTGGATGATGAAGTTAGATAAAAACAGAGCTTCTCGTACCGTCGGGCAGTTTCCGCGCTGGAAAGAGACAACTGGCCGAGAGAATAGGAAGAGGGGGCTGAAATCCAAAACACTTTGCAAGGTAGTTTGGGGCCGGTGTCTGCCTGACAGGAAAACCAGAAAGCTTTCCATTTGTACAAAAGGACCGCAGGCTCACCCGGAGGAACACCTTTTACTAATTCACATAAACATGTCCTATGGGCTGCTGTGCCTGGAACGACAGACAGTGCTGTGTGGAACTTACAGCTACCTTGGGTTTAAAATTCTGAGCTTCTTGTTTCTCTCATATTTCTTATTTGGTCAAGAAAGGTCTACAGCATTTCTTCTGCACTTGGCCCTGTGCTCTGGGCCTCAGTTTCTTCATCTGTAAAGTGGGGCACTGTCTTGAGGGTCAGTAGAGTTGAGAAGTGAAGATCAACCGTGGACTTGGGTGCACCCGGGTTCAAGCCACCGTGTGATTCCTGCTCACTATGAAACCCTGCACAAAGTACTAAACCTCTCGCAGCCTCAGTTTTTTCATCTGAAAAATGGAAGTAATAATACTACCTATTACTAATATTATGATTACCTAATGATCCTACCAATACTATTGGTGTGCGGCTTGAGACAATGATGTAAAGCACTTAACTATGAGACTGGCATGAAGCAAACCCTCAATACATGTGCACTTGATTTTCATTGTTCCTGCTGCTGAATTTTGCGAGATTCTCAAAATTCTCATTAAGTCTCTGCCTTCAATTTTATGGATACCTAACCATTCAAGACTTTGCATGATTTGTTTCTTCCTAAATTTTTCTCAGTATTGTCTAGCTAGATGGTGGGAGGAGGGGGGATTTTTTTTTTTTTAAGATTCGCTAAGTAACACCCTAAAAGTTTCATGGAAATTTCTACATTCAACACCCTGGTAAGGATGAGGTTTTCTACCCTACACGCAGACATTTTCTCATGACCAAGGAAAAACAAAAGGATTATTTTTGCTATATCTTGGCCTTTAAGCAGACTTAGAGAGGTTGCCTTTTTTCTTTCTCTCTCATCGGAGGTTTGGATTCTAATAGGTTAAAAGGCCTGGTTGCAGCCATCACTTTAATGCTGCAGCCATCCCTTCGATTTGCTGCCATCACTTTCATTGCTGCAGCATCCCTTCAATCTGCAGCCATCACTTTAATGCCGCATGGCTTTATCTCCCTGGGTTTGGATGCTTAAGCAGCTCAATTCCTCTAAAGATCACCAAATACACAGCATTGTCAAAAAGTTAGTAAGAGTGCCCTAGATTAAAACTATGAACATTTGGGTCACAATTTACTACATATTATAAGCAACTTAGAGTGTGAACATGCACATGTATGAGTGCATGTGCGCACATGTATGCATGCATGTTTTATGCATGCTCCTGTGCATGTGTATGTGTGCACATATGTGTGTGTTACAATATTGCGGTTTCTGCTGGGACAACTTCTATTCTCACTGTTCTCAACAGTCTGGTCTTGCTCATCAGGAGTCACCATACACCCCTACACTGTAAGTAGATGTTTAACTGGCTGCCTTCCCCACTAGGCTATGAGCTTCCTGAGGGCAGGGTTTGCTTGTTGTCCTCCATCATTGAGCACGTAATTAAAAAAAAAAAAACTCAATCACTTATTGAGGGATGAATAAGCCAATGCAATCCCATCATAGACACTGCAGGGTGCCACAGTAAATGCTACGTCTTTAATGGTTTTAAAATCAAAGCCATCATAAAAGTAACAGCATTCTCTCTTTTCTCCTTTTCCCCTGCCTCCACTTAAAAAAAAATCACAGGAAATATAGAATGAGCACTGGAGACCGTTCCCCACTGTTTCTCTCCCCACCCCCCACTCTCCTGTTATACCAAGAGTATCTGGTATCCCTTCAAGGAGGTCTCCGGAGACCTGGTAACACTATATATATGGTTAAGCTCCTTGGAAATACAATGGACTGAATTAAGGTAGAGGTTTCTAACTGTAAATGTCTTGACATATTTTCCTTGCAGACAAATGCCTGGAAATATAATAAACTATATTTTAATGTTTATTTGTCTCAAATACAGGGTTTTTTTTTCAACAGACAAATGTGAAGTTTTGAGTCCAGAAAAAAACAGGTTTAAATCACCACCCAGCAAGCGGTTTTTAAAATAGTACACACAAGTGATCATTTCAAAGCAGTTTAATGCACTTAGCCAACAGGCATTAACAGTCTTTGCAGAATAACCTAACACCTTAAGCTTATTTTCTAGTCTTGGTTCAGATGAATTTTAACCTTTCTTAAAAAAAAAAAAAACAACTGACAGTACAGGGCACCCACTGATCTCTGTAATTTTAGTACATCCTGCATTTGCATTTTGTGGTTCTTTTATCATGACCGGAAAAAACAATCCCTGGACCTTCTTTCATGCACAGTTAAGACAATGGCGCTCACAGCATTTGGAGACGAAGTGTGGTTCTCCAGCTCCAGCCGGTTGGTGAGGAAAGGCAAGGCGTTGTGACTCAGCAAGCTCCCCTCAGCAATGAGGGTGGGAGAGAAAGAACAGGAGGCTTGACACAGAGTCAATAACACATTATTTACCTCGATTTTATTTTTAATGTGGTAGATTAAAAACAGAAGTAAATAGTCCACCTAATGGGAGTCAGAGACTCTGGGGCCGACAAAAGACACTTGCCATTCACATCTCGTCTACGCCAGAGCTGTCGGAAGAAGAATCAGCCTCAGGAAAGGGAAAGATTTATCCAAGGCCATAGGCTCATGTTTGGGGAGGAAAGTAGCTATGAGAAGAGTTCAGGAAACCCACCCCTAAAATGAGAACAGTCTACAGTCTCCGTGACATCGCATCAAATGCCATGGAGGGAAGGGAAGACTCGCTACCCAACACCGCCCCTGTCTTGGCAATTTACCTCCATGGTCCCACTGAGTGTTCAAGATGTGCCTGATGTTGATGGATTATTTCTAGCCTGCCACCTTGGAAACTGGGTTTCTGAGACTTATGTTCCCCGTCCTGGACGGGGTAGAATTTCAGATCTCTCCGTCTTGTCTGTCCCCACTCTGCCTTTTCACTTGACTAACTGCCACATCGCTATGGGGTCCTCTTGCCAGGCTGGCTACCACGTAAGGAGGTTTTCCCAGAAGGCATAGTGCATCACTTCCGGTTTCCCAAATCTGTCAAAGGCAGAGGGAAAAGTCAGGGCTGGAGACATGGGGACCCATCTTCTAAAATGACTGCTAAAAGTTCCATGAACCATATCATGGGCCTCACTGGTACACAAATAAAGTGGCCCTGGGCAAGTTACATAACCCTGGCTCACGGTAATTTTGCATCTTTAGAAAAAAATGCCATGAAAATCCATCCTTTGCTTCAGACACGCTGGGCTAAAAATATCTCCATCAGCCAGTAACTGTGTGTAATTTTTCCTTTGTGCATCTCCCCATTCACTGATTCCCTTCTCTCAGCAGACAAGTATGTTCCAAGACAGACCGCTAGTCCCCCCTCCACAAAGTGACCAGAGGGATCTTGCCCAAAAGCAGATCAAAGTGTTACACACACACACACACACATACACACACACACACAGGCAAAAAAACTACCTTTATCAGTTCCCTTTGTCCAATACGGTAGAAGCTAATGTTGGTTTAATCTCTACCATTTATCAGGTGCTAGTCTAGGGACCTGACCTATAAGCCTTATCTCATTAAATTCTCCAAAACAATCCTGTGAGGTGAGTACTATTGTGGTATCATTTTCCCAAAGAGAAAACCAAGGCACAAAGAAACTAAACAATCACATCAGGGTCCTGCTTGTACTTACCGTGTGAAGTCCAGGAAATAAATAGTCTCTCAACGATGAAGACCACACGTCCTGGCTCAGCACACCAAGGCCTTCACCATCAGAATCCCACTTCCTTTCCATGCTTATCTCCTACCACCCTCACCAACCCCACCCGACACGAATACATACATACTGACTTGACTCCCCAGACCCTGAGCCCCAGCCATGCCCAAATCCTCACCCTTCCTCAAACAGGATATCGCCTTTCAAAGCTCAATTTCTTTGCATGTGCTGTTCCTTCTGCCAAAACCTTCTTCCTGCCATTCTTTTCAGATTGGCAAATCCCCCTTCATCCCACAAGACCCTCCTTCCTACAGATCCTTACTGTGCCCTCGCTAAACTCCTTCCCTCTTCATCTCTAGGCCAGTAAATATCACATAAGGTAAGTGTCCAATATCCACTAAACAAATAAGCCATAGTAATGATAGTTAATACATACAGAAGAGAAACGCCATGCTAACCACTTTGTAAGAATGATCTCACTCAATCCTCATAAAAACCCAAAGACATAGTTTCTGTCATCATTCCTACATTACCCGGGAGGGCAACTGAGACACAGAAAGGTAAATTAATTCACTCAAGTTCATACAAATAGTAAGAAAAATAAGTCTGCATGACTCCAGAAGTTAATCATTTAATGCCAGTGCTGTGTTGGGGAGGGTATTGCACACCACGACATTGTAATAGAAGCATATGTGTATGAAGCTTATCTATAAAATGTATATTACCCGTATTAAAACAGTGATAACTCAGAATCTAGTTACAAAATGGCTGTCTCTGTGAAATGTGCCTTTAAAAAAAGACCACTATTGGCCACAGAGAATGTAAATTGTCATGAAGGATACAAACATGAATAAGATAGTACCTGACCCCAAGGATCTCTTCGATCCAGTGAAGAAAATAAGATAACATTGCATACAATTCATGACACAGCCCACTTTTTGAGATATCACTTTTCTCCTTGAATCGAATATATGTCCTTCAAACGGTGTCATAAATTAACTTGCTATAGCCCAGCCTACCGGTTCTAGATCAACACTAACTCTTAACATTAATTCAAGCTCCTTCTTCCCAGTATAAATTGTGCAAAATCTTTTGATTTATAAACCTTACACAAGGTTGCATGCCTGCTGCCTCTTGACTCAGAAAAAATACAAGAGAAAGAAAAACAGTCGGGGGGGGGGGGGGGGTGGGAAGGATCTGCCTTCAAGCAGGAGGGAAAATCATTCTTAAAAGGAGACACAGAGCCCTCAGTGAAGATTTCTGACTAGTATTACATGCTAATGGTAACCATAATAGTTACCACAGCTAAGTCCCTAGTACCAGTATCCTATCTCAGAACTGGGGGACAAGACAGATTGTTAAAAATTCTACTTCTTTGAGTTCAAATCATGACACAAAGGAGCCAGACAATTTTTTTAATATTTAGATGCTATCTTATGTTTCAAAACATAAGCATAAGTGTAAAGAATTCAGGGAATTCATAATATATTTGAAAAAGGTTTAAGAGCGTGGTGAAACGCTCCTAATGTTAGTTTAGAAAGCTGGATTCAAAAGGGCACCCACTATGCTCCTAAGCATGAAAAGGTTGATACACATGCTTGTGTGGATTCCATTTACATACATACATACATATGTTAACAGCCATTTTTGCTTGTATTTTAGAGAAAATGTGTATATGCCTCTTTGCACATTGTTGTCTTTATAAATACTTTATGTTAATAATGCACCATGTTTTTAAAATTAGAAAAATTAAATATATGTTTTAAAACATATACAATTTAATTTTAAATAAATTGGCAGAGAAAACAATCATAAATTCTAAATTCTTTTATTTTTTTTTAAATTTTTTAATGTTTATTTATTTTTGAGACAGAGAGACAGACAGAGCATGAACAGGGGAGGGTCAGAGAGAGAGAGGGAGACACAGAATCTGAAGCAGGCTCCAGGTTCCGAGCTGTCAGCACAGAGCCCGACATGAGGCTCGAACACACAGACCATGAGATCATGACCTGAGCCGAAGTCGGAAGCTCAACCAACTGAGCCACCCAAGCGCCCCAATTCTAAACTCTTTTAACATTTATTTATTTTTGAGAGACAGAGAGAAATACAGTGTGAGCGGGGGAGGGGCAGAGAGAGAGTGAGACACAGAATCCAAAGCAGGTTCCAGGCTCTGAGTTGTCAGTACAGAGCCTGATGCGGGGCTCGAACCCAAAAACCATGAGATGATGACCTGAGCCAAAGTCGGACGCTTAACCAACTGAGCCACCCAGGCGCCCCATAAAGTCTGCAGCAATGTAGACTAGTGATGTGTTTTTCAACATCAGCAGCATGATGTTAAAGACTGATACTATTTTAGCACAATCAGAAAACCGGAAAAGGTGAAAGGGATTTCAAACATACAAGTTTTTGTAGGGGGTGCCTGGGTGGCTCAGTGGGTTAAGCGTCGGACCCTTGATTTTGGCTCAGGTCATGACCTCCCGGTTCCTGAGTTGGCGCCCCATATCCAGCTCTGTGCTGATAGCGTGGAGCCTGCTTGGGATACTCTCTCAAAATAAATAAATAAACTTTAAAAAAAAAAAAAAAAGGAAATTTTTGTAAGATTGGTAGTAGTTGGTAAGATGGTGTTTAATGTGGCCAGTTCCTGGTTATTCTCAAGTAACCAGTGTTAAGATTTAGAAAACCTGAGACCATTTTACAGCACTTGGGAGCCCAGGTAAGCCCCGCCTATGCGTCGTTTCTGCACTTCCAAAGTCAGGAGCTATAGGGCTGGATGATCTTTCATGTCTATTCCAGCTCTGAAATTCTAGGATTCAGCTATTTTGAGAGTGGTAGTCTCCACCAAATGTTCTCCATCAGAACCTTTCAAAGGCAGGAGATATTCACCAACTGCTTCATTTCAGTTTTAGGCAAGAAATTTTAGTCAACTACAGGGTAATCATGGCTGAAATTATAAGGCAGAAGAAGACGTGTGTGTGTGTGTGTGTGTGTGCATTGCCAAAGGGTCAGCCTTGTTTATTAGTTTAGCTTTTGCTTGTCTACACAATTTTCAGTCTCAAGATAAAATCCTCGTGAGTCCTAAGAAATGACCCTATTGGGAAGCAAAATTTAACAAACACTACCCTCTCAAAAAAAAAAAAAAAAAATATATATATATATATATATATACACATATATGTGCAAATAGCTTAATGTTTGAGCTATGCAAGATACTTGACTAGAAAGATTTATAAAAAATATTAATGTGGAGATCTAAATAAAAATCGCAGGTGAGTTGGTCAAGGAGATGTAATGTAGGAAGCTATGCGTAGTTTAAAGAATTCAGTAAGGAAAAATCAAGGAAACTCTACCCTGGTATTAGTGGGACATACCAGCACATTGGAACGCCCAGGTGCATCTCTAAGGAAAGCAGAAGGAGGCAGCTTTCCTCCCCATCAACCTGAGCCCTGAGGCCAGAAGGATGCCGCATGGTGCCATTCAGCACATCGCCACTTCCACTCGTGTGCATTTTCACTGTGTTAGGGAGCAAGCCACAAGGTGTCACAGTGGATGATCAATTGGCAGGGCTGTTATCAGTCCAGACACGGAGGTGGCGCTTCCGGCTTTCAGCCCTTGCTGACACAGCTCCCTTGGAGAAGTCTGTGCGAAGCTGCGTGTTGAGAAGGGCGCCTCTTTGAAGGAGATGGCCAGTCAAGGCCAGCAGGTGTGTGCTCTCCATTTAGGTGGCCCTGCAAAGGCTCTCTGGCACAAGGGACCCTCTCAACATTCTGGTCTCTCCACTGAGTTCTTAGCCGGAGCAAATCCTGAACGTAGCTTCTTCCCAACAGAATGGAGGACATGTGTCCCACACTTCGGTCAGTCCTTAGTCCGAGACTACGGGTATGTCTCAGAGATCATTACAACCTGGATTTTGGGGGCGATCGCGGCCACCAGAAGGTATATGATTATCACGTGAGCACTACTGTATGGCACTGAAAAACCCTCGTCACGTTAGCATATATTGTGAGAATACCAAATCCACAAGTCTTATAACATCATAGCAAACTTTGCTCATTAAACGGAAATATGCTAGTACAAACCATGCGAAAAAAAAAATTTTTAAAGATACTTTCAGGAAGTCAAGCAGTGTTTCATTACTTACACTACTCGATTTGCTGATAGGATAGAGAATAAGGGCAACAGCTTATGATCATTATCTTGGTTCACATTTATCGAACACTTACTACACATAGAAATCCTCCCTTCCACGTGGGAGATGATTCCAAGCCCCCTAATGGATGCCTGAAATTGTGGATAGTACCAAACCCCATATTTACCACGTTTTCCCCTATCATACAGAACTATGATAAAGTGTAATTCCTAAATGAGGTCCAGAAAGAGATTAATAATAATTAACAAGACAATAAGACAGTTATAATAGTATGCGGGAATAAAAGTTATGTGAAGGTGCTCTCTCTGTCTCGAAATACCATAGCATCCTGTAGTCACTCTTCTTCCAGTGATGATGCCAGATGACAAAACGGCTATGTGATGAGGCGAAGGGAGGTGACAGACGCAGGCATTGCGATATAGTGTTAGCCTACTACTGACCTCCTGACGACATATCAGGAGGATCACCGGCTCCTGGACCTCAGTTGACGGCAGATAATTGAAACCGAGGAAAGCAATACTGCACACGGGGCGGGGGGTGGATTACTGTACCAGGCATTGTACGTGCCTTAGCCATTCCCCTCCCAACCTAACACTCAGGCTAAGAAAACAAACCCTCAGAAAAGTTAAGAAACTTTCCCTCAGATCACACAGCAGGCAAGACGCAAAGCCCGGGTTTGGATCCGGATCTGACTTGTTATCAGTCATACTTGAGTTCAGATCTTTACACTCCATGCATGTCCCTCTTGTTGCTCCAAAGGAACAGACACTGGTGCACATGTTTCCCAGCTGGAAGGTGCACACGTACACAAACACAATCTGATTGGGGCAAGGATCTCTCTCTCTCTGTGTCTATCTGTCTGTCTCTCATGCGCACACACACACGCACACAAACACATGACAGTTAGCAAACACAAAGTTATCATAAACCACAACATCATATACTGATATAACTTCTCTTATTTTCTGTTGGGCAAATCACTTCAAACAAGCTAATTAATGGCCCTGAAAGCCCTTTCCCAAAATGCAAAGTGCTCCGGGAAATGTAAGGTGTGGTCACGATTCATATCATAACTCATGGCTGTGGCCCCCTCGGCAGATCCAAAGAGAGATAAGTGGTAGATATATCAGATGAGGAAAAACACTAGGATAAGTATAAAGGTTTTTAATCAGAAGTCAGGAGACTCCGCACAGATTCGCACCACCACCCAGAAGGCAAGATTCTCAGGTCAATGCTTTCTTCACAGAAGAAATTCCCTCTTCAGCCTTCTTTTTTTCTGCAGGTCTGGCTGAGCATTCTATCAGTGAACATTCACCAGGCTATTAGGCTTACAGATTCTTTTCCAGCTGTAACTGTTGGTAAGACTCGAGGTAAACTCCAGTGTGAATCTGGGTAGTGTTAGTACAACTTAATTTCCTTTATTCAACTGATATATTTTGCATATCAACTATGCGCTATGGGGCATGGGGAGGTGCGGCGGGGAGGGGGGGCTGTGACTGACAACTCTGAACAAGACAAATGAGGCCCCTGCCCTCACACAGCTCATATTCTGGGGGAGAAAAGCAAACGCTTAAGAAATAAACTAGAAGCAAGAAAATATCAGCTTGCTGTCATTTCTGTGAAGAAAATGATCAGGCCATGTGATAGAAAGTGAGTGGGGTTAAGGGAGGGAATTTTAATTGAGGTGATCCAGGGCAGCTTTTCTGTGAAGGGCACATTTAAGATGGTCAGTAGAGGACCTACTAAGTGCTGGACGCTTACCCTTCGTGGTCATTGCTTTCTTTGAGATATTTAATTGATCACCTGCAAATAAAGTCAACATCAGGCCAAACTCTAATTCACATTAGGCCTGCTAATACTTCTATGGATTATTATGGAGGAACAGAGCTATCCCACCACCGAGGCCAAAGATGTTGAGCCGTGAATGAGCTCGAAGAGTTAATGGATCCAGAGATGGTCCCTGTGGCTGGAGTCCACGGAACATGTAGAAGGAGATGAGACGAGCCCTCGGGATCAATTGTATTCTCACAGCTAGAGCAAGGAGTTGGGAGCTGATGCTAGGTGTGAGGGAAAGCTAGAGAGTGATGTGATCGGATTTTCGCTTCAAAAATATCACTGCGGCTGCTTGCGGGGAACAGATTTTAAGATGGAGAGAGGCAGCAGGGAGCACAGTTGGGTGGCCCTCCAAACCCTGAAAAGAGTGGATGGGGTTGGGATGTCACCAGGACAGAGTACTCCCCACCTCTTCAGAGGGGTCTGTGAAATCTCTAACCCTGAGCCTCTGTTTTCATTTGGAAGGCTAACACTTCAAATTAGATTAGTCAAAAGTGGTGGTAAAGTGAGGGCAAGTCAGGGCCTCCAAAAGGGGTGGGGAGCCCTTCCCACCTGCCTTGGGAGAGAACACTGAAGGCAGGAGTTAGAAGATGGCGTCCCCAGGGATGCCGGGCTATGGACTCCGCCTCCCCGTCTCTGGGTTTCACTTTTATCTGTTAAAGGAGAACGAGAATGCATGCATGTCAGGCTTGGGGTGGATAAATGAGGAAACCCATCTTATGTCCGACAAGTGGCAGGCATTTACTGTAAAGACAGTGGCCTCACTGGGAGCCGAAGTAGGGGTGCAAGGGTAAGGAAGGAACGTCACCTCCCACAAAGAAACGCAGAGACACAGGGTGTGGAGACTGCCTCGTACAAGAGGATCAGGATCAAACTAGGTGGGTAGGAAGCCCCTGGACACCTTATTTTCTCTAAAATTCCTTTTATTTTTAATTTTTTTTATGTTTTTTTTTTTTTTGAGAGAGAGAGAGAGAGAGAGAGAGAAACAGGGGGACAGACTGTGAGCAGGGGATGGGGTAGAGAGAGAGGGAGACACAGAATCCAAAGCAGGTTCCGGGCTCTGAGCTGTCAGCCCAGAGCCCAACACAGGGCTCGAACCCACAAACCGGGAGATCATGATCTAAGTCGAAGTCAGACGCTTAACCCACTGAGCCACCCCGGGCACCTCTAAGATTCCTAATTGATGCAAAGGAAGCTAACACCAGGACCAACTCTGGCTGTAATTTAATCTCCTTATATTTTAATTGTTTAAGACAATTAAAACACCGTCTTCCACAGAGCCTGCCTGAGAAGACTCCAGCACAGGATGGAAACCTAACTATTTTTAAGTCAAAGAATTAAACTTTGAGGTGACTATGCATCACAGCCCACAACACTTTCAGTGACTCTTCAGAGAAGACCACTTCAATGAATACCGAGGACACTCATTCTTCCATAGGGAGTATCATTTTGGTTCTTTTTGTCAACAAACAGGGTGTATTTTCCACCTCTGGCATCATCCTTTGGGATTTCACATCATCCCTTTTGAAATCAGTCAAGAATTTGAGAGACAAGTGGTCAAGTCAAGTTACGTAGACGAGGTCCACTTTCCAGGCAGTGCCTAATAAATTTCTACAGGTGAAACCAAAGTCCTGGCTAGTATTTCTTATCGCAAGAGAGGTGTTACAGCAGCGAAGTTAACAGCACAATCTCTAAAACTAAACTACCATCTGTGTGACCTTCGACAATTTACTTAACCCTTTGTTTCCTCAGTAAAAATGCAGTTAGTAGTACCTACCTCATGAGGTAAGTGTAAGGATTACAGGCACTGACCCACAGAAAGCACTTAGCCCCATGTTCAACACATAGCGAGCACCCCAATGATGTTAACTATTATCATCCTGACGACCTTTCAGAAGGGTCTATACGTTTCAGTACATGGACACACCCAGAATACACTATGAACCTATCATGGCACTTCATTGTAAGACTTGGTTTGTATGTCTTCCTTCATTACCAAGTTGTAAGCTTTCAGAGGACAGAAAAATATTTTAATCACCTCTGTATTCCCAGATATTGTCATTGTCTAAAATACGGCAATTCTTGAAGAGATAACAGAATTTTGTTTTAAGTATTGATAGTTGCCTATGTCCAGATGCATGCTCCTACAATGTGAGTTTTTAAAAAAAAATCTAGGCTCAAACTGGTGGAAGGAAGGAAGGAAGGAAAAGAAAGAAAAAAGAGAAAGAAAGAAAGAAAGAGAAAGAAGGAAAGAAAGAAAAAGAGAAAGGAAGGAAGGAAGGGGAGAGAAAGAAAAAGAAAAGAAAGAAAGAAAGAAAGAAAGAAAGAAAGAAAGAGAGAGAGAGAAGAAAGAAAGAAAAAAAAACAGAAAGGGAAGCAAACAATATCTTTGTCAGATAATGACAAAGGTATATGTACTCTCCACATCAGTTGAACATTTTTTAAAGCTCTGTTTTCTGACACTTTAAAAAAGAGATTATTTTCCCAGATCAATTATATTTTTGAGACCCACCAACCAAATCCAAATAAGTTGATGAATCTTGTTCTTGACTATGGATAAAGTTGGATATTCAGGGTTGTTTGTTTTATGTTTTGTTGGCTTGTTCAGAAAGGAGGTGTTCTGTGTTTCTCGTGAAAAATGAGTTAATGTGGACAAATGTAATAAAAGGAGATTTATAGCCCTGTTCTCCATACAATTTAAATTAATTTCTTTCTGAAACCCAAACAAAAAGCTAGATGCATAAAAAATGCATACTGTTTTAAATCCTATATTATCATTTACACACCAAAAAGGGAGAGATTTAAATGTGCATTGATTTTAGACTGATAAGAATCTGTGTTGAATGGGAGTTGAGAGATTTTTTTTCTTCTTCTTCTTGGCCTCCCTACTAATAGTTAGTTTGCAGCAATTTTTAATTAAAAACAGTTCCCATCGCAAGAGCATGGGGGGAAAATAAAAAGACGTCAGGAAAATAAAGTCGGTATGAGTCCGGCAGTTTGTTTTCTGGGGCCATGCAGAGATTCTGAAAAATAAGAGAGTTTGGAAGTTCTCCTTTTTAAAACTGCACTTTTGGTTTCATTTCACATTTTCAAAACCGCTTTCCTTACCACTACCAACGCCCCCTCCCCCCACTCCTCACCAACCCCCTTCGGAAAAACTTGGAAAGTTCTGTGTTTAACACTGAAAATCATTCCTATGATGCGGAGCAACGGCAACGTTTCTTTCTAAATTTCTAGGGGAAAAAAAATCCAAGTTATCACAAAGTATTTCTCTTTTTTTTCTACCTATCCAAAATACCTAATCTCATTTTAACTAGACTCCGTCTGATCAGGGATATTCAGCTACCCCATGAATAAACATGATGTTACAACGGGAAACCCTGTGACTGAAGTATATAAAAATGTAACTGAAAGAGAAGAATGAGAGCCCCCCCCAGTCCCCTCCCACCCCCCCCCCAGGGAGTTTGAGAGAAGGACCAGAAGGGGTACAAGCAGCAGATTTAAATTTCAAGGTCTTCAAACATTTTTCACGTTCATATTAAAGCCTGTAAAACCAAAAACTGTAATTCTAATAAAAACCTTGTGTGTGTGGCTTCCAATTGTAATCACGGTTTTCTCTTTTGGAGTGGGATGTGTAATGTTGATAAAAGAAAGGGGGGGAGAAAAACCCTCGAAACAGAACAAATACATAATGGAACCCACACTTGCCTGGAGTTTGTGGTATTTTATTAAAAGGAGCGCATTGCCAACAGGAAAAAAATATATGTATATACTTAAAAACAGCTTTATTGCAATGCAGACGAGTTTGGCAGTTTGAATGAGGACAAAGTACAGAAAAGTTACCAACGATAAGGAGATTTTTATAACTTGATGAACTTTCTGAAATTCTAGAGGAATCCAACATCAGTGAAATCTTTTCTCGAAAAATGAAGGTCACTATCATGTGTTTCATATTTTACCTATATTTTCATTTCACGGAGCTCAGGAAGTGGGGGGAAAATGCTGTTTTTGTGATTACTGAAGCTTTTCGGAGAACAAATTCTGATATCTGTACACCATGTTTTTATAGCCTACCTGATCGCACTCTGTGTGCGATGCTAAACTAACTGTATAATTGTGCACTTGTGTCCCTCCTGGATACATTTGGGACAGCAAGACCATCCATGAATTTTGGAAGACACGGGTAAATCATGGTAGCCTACACAACGGAAAATGTCACCCCCTTCCTACTGCCTGGGAATTACTAGTGACCAACTGTGACGCAAATCTCAAAGAGTTTCTCTTCATTTCCTTTAAAAAGTGGGGGGGGGGGGGGGGTAGGGAGGATACCCACGCATTTCTTTACGAAATTCCACTGAGATTCTGATGTTGCAAATAAACTTTATTTCCCAGAACAGCCAATAGCATAGAAAACATATTCTTGTTGTTTTTGTTTGCTTTGTAATACACTCATATTCCTTTAAAAAGGTCCTATAATCTCTTAGAGACTTGCTTGCTTTTGCCACAAAGATTATGGATCTAAATTACATCATGGTGAAATAAATGTGGAGAGTGTGGGGAAGAGAGAGCACTTTTAGGGTGGGGGAAGCTGATGCCCAAAGCAGCTTCAGGGAACACCAGGCCCCCAAAGGCATCAGAATTAATTCTAAGGACCTAGTTCTCAAACTTTCTCTCCTCTTCCATGTAGTGATGCATCCACTGGCAAGTTAACAGATGTTTACTGAGTAACTACTATGTCCCAGGAACTTCAGGCTCCAAGTGCTACTTTAAACAAGGCTGGCAGGGTCTCTGCTTTCCGTGTTTTCTCCACTATCACCCCATTATTTCAGTGCCATTTGTGACTTTGAACCGAATACCCTGAACCAAGAAATAATGTCTGTGCTCCTCGTGCTGGCTTGCAACACTCTCTCATACAGAAGAAAACCAAACCCAGGACTTTTGCAGAATCTGAATTTTTAAGTTAGAGGGGTATTGCAAGGTAATTTTCAGATGAGGAACCGTGATATCTTTGCCAAATAGCTAGTAAGTGACAGAAACAAGTTAGGAACAGGAGAACTCCCAATCCAGTGCTCTCAAAACTGTAACTACTCAGCTTCTGATGGACTTCGATTTGATTTAATTGGAAGAAATGCACCAATCACTTGAGAGAATGCCCCAGGGAAGGGGTTGGGGGTCAGCTACTGGGGCAGAAGAGGTAAACCCCTTGCTTCCTTACCGCTATCTTTCCTTTCCATAAAAAGGAGGTTACTAGGAAATTTCTACAAACTCGATTACAATTTATTCATTCAACATTGATTTGCTACAATTTCTTTCTAACCAAATCTATGTTTAAAAAGGAATAGGGACTTGAGAGTATTACCCAGATTGTGTGTGTGTGTGTGTGTGTGTGTGTGTGTGTGTGGTGTAATGAGGAGTCAGTGAAATAGTACCATGTAATATAGGAGCAGGAACCAGAAGACAGGAGAAAGTGAGTCTCTTTTGTCCACAATGATTGAATGCATTGGTTAAGTTCCAAAAGTCACTCAATAATCTACTTGATTTTGTGTGTGAATAACCTGGTAACTCTTGCTGGGTATTATTGTATTTTATGTCAACTGTCTACAGGGCTCAGAACAACTTTATCATCAATAATCAATGTTGGTAAAGGCACAATGTAACTTTCTCACGAAAAGTTTTTTTTTTTCGAAGTATTTTCTTTTCCAATTACAAACTATGATCAAAATGTAGTATTTAATGTTAATATTTAAATGGCTAAGTAGAAATTATTTTGTTCTCTCCTTTTTACATATGAAATAAAAACAAATTTATGGCCTTGGGTTCATGACATCATTTACGGCTTGGCAAAGAGAAAAGAAGTGTCAGGGCAATTATTTGGAAAATTGTAAAAAAGATCTAATTAGTGGGGAAATGTTCGGGGTTGGCTCTAGAACATACCAGAAAACAGTTCACAGTGCTTTTTTGTCACAGAGAGGTTTTTAAAAAAATCTTTAAGATTTGTCAGAGCAAGCTTTTCTCTCCAGTTTCTTGAGCTATGAAGCTGTTTTTTTTTTCTACTCGGGGGAAAATCTTTAAAAGTAATACCCCATAATCCAAAAGGTAGGAGTTCCTGAGTTCAGCTCTCACAAAAGATAATGTGACATTTTTAAGAAACATACCACAAATGGGGGACTTTTCGAAGGTGTTCTCTCAAATGGGAAACAAATGTGGGACTTTTCTGCAACTGTAGATTTTTGTGAGGGCCAGGACACAGAAGTGCCCCCAGATTTTCTAGCTGTGACCTGGCCAAGTGATAATTTAGGAGCACAGGGGAACATAGACATCAGAGAAATCTGCCTGTTCTTCTGACCAAGGAGGACGGGAGAAAAACCTCATTCCACAACTTCTCAAAAACTTTCTAAAACGCGAGCTGGACACAGGTTATTTTTTTAAATCCTGTAGCTGTTCAAGAATTGAGTCTTCATGGCCCCTGTTCTCTTGTTTTCAACCAAGTATATTTTTAAGACCTTTTTTAACCTCAAATTTGTATAGCAATTAATGTGTGCCTGAACTACAAGACATTTTCTATCCCCCTAATTCTGATAAGCAGGCTATGACAACCAACAGCTCATGCAAGAATTTAAGAGTCCAACAAATAGTTGCAAAAACCTGAATGAAAGATACAAACTGTCACACACACACACACACACACACACACACACACACCACAACACACAGGAATATCATTTCCTGCCAACAGGTCGCCACCCTAAGCAAAACAGAGTTTACACTTCTGTAAAAGCTACTGGCTTCTGGGGAGAGAAACAGTATCATCAATTATATTTAACTTCTATGATGTATTAACATATAAAGAAAACAGCAGTACTAAAGACAACCCAGTTTTTTAAAAAAACATCAGTCCTTGTCCAGGAGTTAGCCAATCAGAAAGCAGGTCACATCTTGTTAGCTGTATTAAATGCATTAAACGTCATGAATTCTCCATGGCTCTGTTGACAATTTAAAGCAAGTGTGCTTTATTTTATCATACAACATTAACTGAGTCCCCTTCCAGAGCTGAGACTTAGTGTTCAATCTAAAATTCCACCAAGGCTATTTCCTTAAAGCTCTGTGCCATCAGCCCTCTGGGTATTTTGTACTCCGGCAGAGAAGACGGAATTCCCAGCGATTTCTACTTCCCAAAGTCACTTTGGTGCACCCATCACAAACTCCTTGTCAAAACACTTCAACACAAAGCCCCAACTTACAGGCAAATTGGACAGCCCAGCAGCCCAGCAGCAAGACCCGGCCAGGCTAGCCCAGAGAAAAAGTCAGCTGGCATTAAATATTTAAATTGCAGGAGGCAGTCTGGAGTTTTGCATTTACAAAGTTCTGAAAGTCCTGTTCTCTCGGCTCCCAGAGTTGCTGGCCGAGGAGGCAGAGGCTCACTCCCCCCTCTCAGGCTCAAGATTACAAATATGCAAAACTCAAGCTGACTTGAAGGCTGAGCCGGCTCCCGGGGAAGGTAGAGCTCCTTAGGAGACACTCCCAGCAGCGATAAGAGAAGTCGAGAACCCCCTTGCCCCAAGCAACTGGTTTCTGAATTTAACACGGAAATACACAAACAATGTGTCCCTCCAGGGCTAGTTCAGAAAAGTGTGTGGGCTTACCCTTCTCCCCCCTCCACCTCGATTTTGATGACTTTGAAAAGCAAATGCAGGTCAAAGCAGACTTCCTCTGGGATTTGTTAAAAATGTATTTTGCCAGATGCAAATGATCACAAAATCCCTTGGAATTATATCTCACGAAACACTAACGGGACTGACTCAGAGCCTGCAAACCCCAGAGTTCTGGAAGAAGAGCATTTCTGGAGCCCCGGCAGGCAAATCAAGTGCTGGGTTGTCTATTTCAAGATTCCGGCAGAAACTGTCCCCAGCTCCAAGAGTTGCTGTGCCTGGAAGCCCGGCGTTCAAACTAGTGGATTCATCCTGGCGCTCATTTCCACGTACGTGGTAGTATCTAGCGGGACACTTCCCACAGAATTCAGCCAGCAGCCCAGGAAAAGCCCATGCACAGTTTGAAAAAAACACACAAACATACACCCAAGGTTGGAGTACTTACCTCTGTGCGAGCCTGCAGCCTCTTGTTCATCTCATAGATTCGGTACTCTGGCTGTACCATGTATGGTGTATGTCTCCTATAAAATGGGCCGAAAGGAGAAGAATAGAAGGGGTCATGTGGTGTGCTGGACATCTTGCCTGCTTGTCGAAAATCAAGCTAAACAGAGTATCAGTAACGTCCATGCAGAGCACATGGGCTGTGTTCCTCACAGTACAAAGTAGACGCACGCACACGCTCACACACACACACACACACACACATACACACACAGAGGCAGGCAGGCAGGCAGGCTGAACACACTGGCTGGGAACTGCTGTTGGAGCCCTCTATAGCAGGAGAGGAGAGAGAGAGCGCGAGAGGAGGGAGGGAGGGAGGGAGGGAGGGAGGGAGGGAGGGAGGAAAGGAGGGAGGGAGGGAGCACGGGAGAGGAGGGAGAGGGAGAGAGCAGGAGCTTCAGAGAGGAAGGGAGGTTGGTAGGGAGGAAGGGAGGAAAGGAGGGAGGGAAGGAGGGAGGGAGGGAGTGAATGAGAGAGAGAGAGAGAGAGAGAGAGAGGGAGAGAGAGGAGGCTGGATGGCTTTAGGCACCACTGCTTGTTTTTAAAGAAGCAGTTTGTGGAGAGGTCATTTCCTGTCCACACTGTAGACTAGTTCAAAAATATAATTCTCCTCACAGTCTGACAGAAGTCTAAGGTTTGGTTTTAATTTTTTTCCTCCAGCCAGGACCCTTCACAACCTGATTGCTAAGCTTGTTAGCATATAGGTGGTTTAACCGCTGCCTGAGCCACTCACCCCTGACAGTCACACTGTTGTAATGTATCAGAAATGTGATTACCACAAAATACAGCAACACTGCACTGTGGTCCCCTGTATTAGAGCTGGTGATTCACTGGCAAGCCAAGATTTCCTTCTGCACTAATCTCCCCATATAGTTTTGGGTTTACTTGCTGTTGTTCCAAGGGCTTGTTACAGCCTTTGTATTTCCACCCCCTCCTCACCCCCACGCTCCCCAATCACCCCTCTTCCCAGCCCCTCCCTCTTCTCCCAAGGCTTCAGTTCAAGCAGGTTTAAGGGGGCCTGGGTTCAGGTTACGGAAGCATTTTCAGGTAAAACAATCATTCCGAATGTGGAATGCCGAGGATACACCCTTGGAGCAGTGGGCTTTTTTTTTTTTTTCCAAGAAGAAGAAAAAAAAAAAAAAAAAAAAAAAAAAAACCTCCCAAAGCCGACCTCCAAATAAGATAGGAAAAGCAACAAGGGGGAAACTCCCACAAAAATGACCGTGGAAAATTCAGTTGAGTAGGAAATTGCAGATAATTGAATGGCTCATCCCCAAATAACATGTCCAACTCTGATGGAGGCAAAGTCTTTATTTTCCAAGATTGGTCAAGAACATAAATCTTTTTGCAACCGAGGTACATGATAGCTGGAGGAAAACGGGCACAGCTCAAGGGAGGGGAAAGGATCTCTACAGAGAACTAAATGATCCATATGGCAATCCCACTCTACTGGACCCAATGATAACCAGACGTATACCCCTCAAACAAAGCCTAGATGCAAAAAATGTAAATGTATTGAGCTAAGACCTAGCTAGGTCTGTGGTATTAAGAAGAGAAAGCAGAGACCACCAAAAAGGGTGATGCATGCAAACCCCTGAATGTAAATGCATGCAAATGAGACATTTCTTCTTTTTAATAAGCAGATTAATTAACTTTCTGCCCCAATCATGGCTTGGGGTATCTCCAAGTCACTAGCCAACAGGGGATAAGGTATTGCTAATTCTGTAATTTACACTCTTTAAGAATACTCAGGAGCAGAAATACCCCCAAATTGCTGTCTCGATCAGCCCTTTGTCTTGATTGGAGGAGATACGTGTAGGGTCCACCCCAAACTTGTAGTGCAACTCAACACAGTAAAGTCCCTTGCCAGGATGAGATTAGGGGAGGCATTACACTCGGGCTGCTTGGAACTTGTTCGAGAAGACCCCAGGGCAGGCCAGCATGCTTAGTTTCAAGTTTCATTACAAATCCAAAAGCTGGACTAAATTTGCTGCAAGGTTTGTCAAAACACACAACCTTCTAAAGACGAGATTTCAAACAAATTTGGCTTGATTTATGTTTTGGAATGATGGCCACTGCAAAATCTAACGGTTCCTTGTGTTTAGATTCCCAAACTAAGGACGTTCCAAGAGTTTAGTGCCTGCCTGAGTTTGTGTTTACGTGGCTTTTTCGGAAAAAGAAGCAAAGTAACACCTAGCAGGCATGTGCAGCCCAATATGATAAAAAAAAAAAAAAAAAAGAAAGAAAGAAAGAAAGAAAGAAAGAGGAAAGGAAAGGAAAGGAAAGGAAAGGAAAGGAAAGGAAAGAAGGAAAGGAAAGGAAAAGGTCAAAGATCCATTTGGGGAAATTCTTTCTAATAGAAGGTAAAATTTTGCTCTCATTAATTCTTACAGACCATTCCAAGTTATCATTGGAAATATTGCTTCCTGTTAATACCTAAAGACTAAATGCAGAAAGATCCGAAACCTTATACTGCTTGGGCCACATAGCTTCTCATCTTTGCTGCATCAAGAGTCTGCACACTGGCCTCCCTGCTCAGATTCACAATTCTTTTCTGACTTGGGATTGGTCTTTGTCATTATCAGAATGCTGGCTGCAGAAAAGAAAAACTGCTCTTCCCTCATGGTTTCCCCTCACGGTTTCCCTGCCACCAGTAAGAAAATGTCCATACTCCTCGGTGAGGCACACAGGGCGCCTTAAGACCTGCACCCACTCCCTCTCTCTCTCTGTCTCCCTCTCTGTCTTTATCACACACACACACACACACACACACACACACACACACACCTTTTGTTTGTTTGTTTGCTTGTTATCCTTGGTCTTCCTAAACTTTACAATCCTGTTCCACACACATGTGCACATTGTACTTTTGGCCCTTGTTCACCTGTAAACTCTTACTCGACCTCTGTCCAATTAAATTATCACCTCCCCTCTGAATCTTTTTTCATTAATCCTTCATGAATTCATTTATTCCATGGGTATTTCATTCACGGTAGAAGGGGGCCCGGAGGACCGTAGCACTGGTCAGAGCACTTTTCAATTCTGGTTCCACCACCTGCCTGCCCTGGGAGCTTCGGCAGGTGACTGCATCTCTCTGTGCGTCTGTCACACTGTTTTCAAACCAGAGACAATGAGAGTAACAACCCATAAGATTGTTGCAAAGGATTAGATGAGATAACGCGCTGCAATGTACTAGAACCCAAACATATAGGGGCGCCTGGGTGGCTCAGTCGGTTAAGCACCCGACTCCTGATTTTGGCTCAGGTCACGATCTCACGGTTCGAGGGATCAAGCCCCGCATCGGGCTCTGTGCTGAGTGTGGAGCTTGCTTGGGATTCTCTGTCTCCCTCTCTCTCTGCCTCTCCCCGGCTTGCTCACACACACACACACACACACACACACTCTCTCTCTCTCTGTCTCAAAAATAAGTAAACTTAAAAAATATTTTTTAAAAAGCACCCACACATATAAATTCTCAAAAAATATTATTATTGTTAGGTACCTAACATACACTTAGGTGCTAGGGAACACCGGGAGGCCAACGTGGGTAGCAGACATGCTCCCTGTCCTCTTGTCCCTTGCAGTCCATTGAGGATGAGAAAGGACACAACTTCGGAGAACTAAAAAGCCTTTGGGAACCTAATTTCAAACTGTAGTGTGTGCTATGAAGGAAATACAGTGGTCTCCACCTTCTCCGGCTCCCTCTCTCCAACGATCTGACTGTATTGTACTCACCCCACTTGTGAAGATGTGAGGTGATAACATGCCAGCGAGATCAGATATGAAGGAGGTGAGTGACATAGGCATGTGACGCAGTACCAGCCTACTGTTGACATTCGTCGTCAGAAGGAGAAGCTTCTGCTTCCCGCTGGTACTTGAAACTCCAGAAAGCCAAACTGTGGAGAAGGGTGAGAGGGACTGCTGTAAACAAAAGGAAGGGACAGAAAACAATGTCCCCATCTCGGTCAACACTGGATCTTCTGTTTTCTTCCAGTGGAGAATTTACATGTCAACGTGCTCATTGCTCTCACTTATTAAGTCCTTACTATGTGGGAAGCACTATGCTCAGTGGAATACACAAATATTCTTTATTGATCTCGAAGTAAGCCTACGTGATTCGTTTGACTACTCTCCCCATTTTACAGATATGGAAACTGGGGCTTCAAGCTGCTACGAAACTTCTTCAAAGTCATACAGCTAGTAAGTCACGGGGGCAAAATCCTTCCGCACTTCGCGGCTCGACATCCAGGTCCACGTTCGTCTTTAGGGCATCTCTGTTCTTTGGCCTCGGTGGCTAGTGTGGCGCTGGGCCCCCCGCGGGTGCTCAAACCACACACACCTGAGTAAGTGGAGGAAAAGACAAGAGGATGACGTGTCTTCTTTGTCCTGCTTAATTGCAGGCACCCCTTGTCCCCCGCCCCCACTTCTACCCATTCTCCCTGAAGCCTGGCCTCATTACTTCCCCTTTTATTGCTGCTCCAAATCTTCCAGAATGTTCTCCCCAAATTGCAGGTATCTGCTTAACCCTTTGCACCATCCGGTCACCTGGCTGGTTTGGCCAGTTCCCTATTTCTTAAGGGACCAGCTATGACTCATGTTATTCTGGCCCAGGGCTGCGCATCAGTAAGAGAAAGGCTGTGCTCATGTGAAGGCTGCAGATCAACTCCTTCAGGAAACCGTAGAGAAATCCAACAGCCACGTTTGTATACCGTAAAAAAATGAACGAGTCTAACCCCTGTTGTGACAGTCCTGTTAGCCCCAGAGCCTGAGCCATGAGTTTACATATGATTTTGCATGATGTGTATTGAATCAACTCCAAAACTCTTCACACAGACATTCAAGACGATTTAAAAGCTGACCTGACCTTTACGCTAGGGACCTCCTCTTGCCATATTCACATTAGATTTAGCCCACAGAGTGTTTATTTTTCTTTTAATTTGGAATACTTGCCAACAGTTTACAAAAATAAAGAGTTTCGTAGGAAATTCAGATTTTCATCTTCTCTTGAAACCTCATGAGCTCTGGCCACCCTTGGCCCCATCCCATGTCGGCGGCGTGTGGTGGGACCTGATCTTTACTGCTTTTCCCTCGATCTCTTGATGGCCTTCTCCAGCCACTGTCCCTAATTTCCATTTATCCGCCTGATCCCTCTGGGTATTAAAGTCATCGTCCTTTTTAAAATCTACCCAACTGCACCCTCTCCAATTCCTTTTGCTCGCTTGTTTCAGAAAGCCGGTTTTCTTAGCACTCTCTGCTCCCCTCTCGGCCCTTCCTTACCTATCTCTGTGCCCCGAAGTGCTGAGCATACACCTTACTTGCAGAACTAATTCCCGCCTCCAGGGTCTTGACCACAGAGAAGCAGACTTGATCGTCTTTTAGAGGATGAACTTTGGAGCCTCACTGACTTAGTTTAAATCCAGAATCCTGCATCTAGCTGTGTGACCTTGGGCACTTAACTAACCTCTCTGCGCCTCTGTTTTCCCTTCTGTAAAAAGAGGCTTAGGGTACCTGAGTGGTTCAGTCGATTGAGCGTCTGACTTGAGTTCAGGTCATGATCTCATGGTTCCTGAGTTCAAACCCTGCATTGGCCTCACGGCTGTTAGTTCAGATCCTCCTTAAGATCTTCTGGGGCACCTGGAATTAGCAGTGGAGACAGGGCAGGAAAAACCTAAGGCATAATATAGTAGGCATCTGCAAACTGATGAATGAAATGCTATTCTACAAAGAGCCTCCAAGGAAGGAGGGATTCATTCAAATTAGTAAAATCAAGGAAGGCTTCACAGAGGAGTTGGCATTTGTATTTAACCTCAACATATCTTTCAGAGAGAAAGGCCACGCAAGCAGAGGAGACAGAACGGAAATGAACATGTCTGACACCAAGCAAAGTCAAGAAATATTGTGAAAGTAGAGACAGCAAAATGCTATCGAAGCCTGTTTCTAGAAGGTTTAAGTACCAGTGTAAGGAATGTGCGGTTTATTGCATGGATGGCAGGGAGTCAGAAAAAGGCAAGAAGAGTGCTTTCTTTTTCTTTTAATTTTTTTAACGTTTATCTACTTTTTTAAAACAGCCTTTAAATGTTTATTTACTTTTGAAAGAGAGAGAGAGAAACAGAGAATGAGTGGGGGAGGGGCAGAGAGAGAGGGAGACACAGAATCGGAAGCAGGCTCCAGGCTCCGAGCTGTCAGTACAGAGCCCAACGCGGGGCTCGAACTCACGGACCGCGAGATCGTGACCTGAGCCGAAGTCGGAAGCCTAACTGACTCAGTCACCCAGGCACCCCGAAAAGTGCCTTGTTTGAGCAAGATGCTTTGCAGGCACGAGGGGGATAAACTGGACTCAGACCCAAGAATTGAACTCTGCCCTGGGAAGTCGATTTCAGTCAAAGGCATCCCTCGCACACTTTGCTCAGAAACTTCTCTCTTGAACGTAGGAAACAGAAGAACCAGAGCAGAGGCTGAAAAACATCTCCTGTTGCTCTTGACTCTCCCTCGGAATGAAAATGACTGATGAGGCTGTGGGATTCCTAAAGGCCATCTTCTCATCGGTACCAGTCATCGTTGCCCAGGCCTTTAAAACTTACAAATGGAGTCAGTCCGTGGTTGAGGAGGGCATTGCTAACTACGCCAAGGAGCTTGGAAATCTGTCTCCACCCCACAGTTTTGAAGACATATTGAGTTTCCTTTCTTGTGGCGTCCACTGTCATTCTCTGATGTCCTCTTGACTCAACCAAATCTAATAAGTAATTGTAATGACCAAAGAAGGCCATAGCCACTGAAAACCCACTCATTTCTCAAGGATCAACAGTAAAATCCAACCCACAGCATGGGCCACCCAACACTCAACCGCTCCAGAAGTATTCGCCGAGGGCCCACTGTGTGCTGAAACCTCCTCTCTCAGATTCTGTGTGATCTGGCCCTTTCTTACCCTTCCAGCCACATCCAGACTCTGTTTCTTCCTGCCCTGCTCCTTCCACTGCATTTGCAGTACACAGCAAACTCATTCCTCCAAATTCTAGAACCGTCCTCTCTTCGTCGCTGCCATGACCACCTGTCTCTTCCTTAGCCTTCGTTCTCAGCTCAAGATGTTACCCCTTTGAGGAGGTCCTCCATAACCAAATGATCTAAAAACCCATCCGTGGCCATCACTTTCCGTCACTGAATTTTGTCTGTGAGGTCGCCAACACTGACCACTACTTGTAATCACGTCTGCATTTACTATTGACTTGGGTGTTGCCTGTGTTCACTACGAGATTGTAAATTCTAGAAGTGTGGGTGATGTGTTCATTTTATGCACCCATTCGCACTCAGAATTTGCTTGGCACATGTGGGTGCATGGTATATTTTTGTAGAACAAATGGATGAAAACTTATCAAAATGAGTAAGGACAGCTAGGAGAGCTGTCCTCGCAATTTGCCTCCCTAATTCCAGACCAGACTCTCCATTTAAGAAGGGTGTGTAAAACCTATTATGCATTCATTCATTTATTCGTTTGGAAAGCATGTATCGGGTCCTTACTCCACATCAGGTACGATGCTAGGTCCCGGACAAACAAAAATGGGCAAATTTTATAGTTTCAGCGACTCCCTTCCCAGGATCCAGTTACCTATGAGGACCTTTGTCGTCGTGAATTATTCAGTATCCAAAAGACCTCAGAGCTGCTGTTGAGATTTCTGTAGTCTATTTCCAACCCACGGGAGACCATGTTGGCCAAGGGTCAAAGACGCTGCACTCCGGATCCAGTTTTGTCACTCCCTCGCTGTGTAAACCAGATCTCACCAATTACCGTACCGCTGAAGTTAGCTTTCATTTCTTTATTTGTAAAATTTCATAGGGCCATTATGGGAATCAAGGAAGAACACCTCATAACAATAAGTAATCCCTTATATAGCTGTTATGAAATGCCAGGCATTATTCTAAGCAGTTTATAAATATTGACTTGTTTCGTCTTTACAGCAATCCCAGAAGATAAAAACTATTATTGTTCCTATTTTGTAGATGAGGAAGCGTAGGCCCAGGAAGGCTGAGTAACTTGCTCAAGGCTACCCAGTCAGTCACTGGGGGGTTGGGAGCTGGAGCCAGGCGGTCTGGCTTCTCTCTGTGCACACTGTCAGCCACCAGGGTCCACAGCCTTTGTCCATGTCTACACTAGGTTGTGACCTGCCGGAGAACAGAGAACAGACCTTCTCTAGCATACGGCCACATAGACCTGCAACATGTCAAGAAGAAACAAAAGTATAAATGAGAGGATACAACGTAACATTGGAGACGCTTTGTTTACAAGTAAAAGAAAAACCCCTCCGAATGCCATAAGCAAAAAAGAAAACAGAAGTGAATTTATTGGCTTATGTCATTGGAAAAGTTAGAAGCATCTGAGTTCAGGTACAATAGGATCCAGGGGCCCAAAGTAAGGCCCTGAAAGCTTTCCTCATTCACAGACAAGCTTTATCCGTATGGTGACTACAGGCAGGGCCGGGCTAACCTCTCCAAATTAGCCCAGCGGAAAGAAGTTTCCTCCATGGGAGTTTCAGTAAAAATGCCGGTGTTGAATCTCATTGCCTGATTTGGACATACATGCCCACATCTAAACCAATCACTGTGGCCAAGAGAGTTGGCCAGTGCTAGGTCAAAGGTTCACCCTTCCAGCCCCGGGCCAGAGTTCATCCTTCTAAAGCTGGGGGCCTGCCCAAACGTCAGGATCCTCACTAGAAGATAGGTGTAGTGGATTGAACGGTGTCCACCCAAAATATATCCTCAAGTCCTAACCCCCAGTACCTGTGAATGTGCCCTTATGTGTAAATCAGGTCTTCATGGATGTAGGCAAGTCAAAACGAGATCTTATTGGATTAGATTGGGTTTATGTCCAGTGGCTGGAGACACAAAGGCACAAAGAGGGAACACAGCCACGTGAAGAGGGAGGCACAAATGGTGACGTCATTAGAAGCCAAGGATCACCAAGGACTGCCAGAAACCACCAGAAGCTAAGAGGCAAGGAAGGATTCTTTGCCAGAGCCTTCAGAGGTAGCATGGTCCTGCCTTCTAGAACTCTGAAAGAATGCATTTCTGATGATTTAAGCCACCCACTTTGTGGTACGGAGTCCCTGGGACTTTACTAGACAGGAAATGGAGCTGGAATGCAAAGCCTGTGATATCCAAGCACAAAGATGCCTGCTTAGCTGAGTTGGAAGGAAGTGCAAGGAGACCCCGTTTGTCGTCTCTCCCTGTAATAATAATAACAATAACAGTCTCATTTACTGATTGCTTGCCAGTTGCCGTGCAAATGTAGACTGCTGCTTTACATGACATTACATCTTCAAATCTTATATCTTCGTAGTACCCCTGCTGAGTTAGCTATCTTTCCCTCTAGGCATGAAGGAGCTACCATACACAGAATATGGTCCTACTTCTGAAATTATGGGTAAGATCCCTGAAGGCAGCTTCTATATGTCACTAAACTTTATATGGCACCCTCCCCCCAAATCACACACACACAAGTGCACATGTGCATACACACCTGTGTCACAACACCAAGCTGTGTTTGCAGCAAATAAAACGGGTGGCAAATACTTCACAAATGAGGGGTGCCTGCCTGGGTGGCTCAGTCGATTCAATAAATT
This sequence comes from Leopardus geoffroyi, assembly GCF_018350155.1. NCBI lineage: Eukaryota > Metazoa > Chordata > Mammalia > Carnivora > Felidae > Leopardus > Leopardus geoffroyi. The sequence goes on along the minus strand of NC_059327.1, from coordinate 192,789,830 downwards.
CATTTTTTTTTTCTTTTTTGCCTATGGCATTTAGAGTAATTTTTCTTTTACTTGTAAACAAAGTCTCTAATGTTACATTGTATCCTCTCATTTATACTTCTGTTTCTTCTTGACAATACATGTTGCAGGTCTATGTGAGCGACTGACTCTTGGTTTCGGCTAGGTCATGATGTCACGGTTCATGAGTTCCAGCCCCACATCAGGCTCTGCACTGATAGCATGAAGCTTGCTTGGGATTCTCTCTCTCCGTCTCTGTCCATCTCCCGCTCGTTCTCTCTCTCTCTCTTTCTCTCAAGATAAATAAACGCTTTTTAAAAAGAAATCAGGGGCGCCTGGGTGGTTCGGTCGGTTGAGCGTCCGACTTTGGCTCAGGTCATGCTCTCATGGTCTGCGAGTTCGAGCCCCGCATCGGGTTCTGTGCCGACAGCTCAGAGCCTGGAGCCTGCTTCTGATTCTTTGTCTCCCTCTGTGTCAGAGAGACCCTACCCCGTTCATGCACTGTCTCTCTCTGTCTCAAAAATAAATAAACGTTAAAAAAAAAAAAGAAATAAAAAATACTTCACAAATGAATAAATAGCAATCTATGCTAGCTAAATGTCTCAACGGGTGCACCAATTTTTTTTTTCTACCATGCTAAAAATTACTGTCTGTGATAGCACGTTTTTCTCCTGCTCTGTTTTACCCCCCACCTTATTTTTAGTGCTGCCCAACCCCCAACCCAACCTGCCAGAACTAGCTTCACTCATCTGTATTTCAGCCCCGGGCCTCCTGCCTCCCTCTCCTCCCCTTGGAGCTTCCTTCACAGGGATACGCGCAGACCCCAGGACTCTGACAGGCACCCTGAAACCTGGAAGAAAGACAGCGTGGCCGCACAGCCTCCTAAGCCCGCCAAGGATGGACCTGTGTGGTGTAACTTGGACCTGGACAATCATTCGTGAACAAAGGAGCCCAGATGCCTGTGCCTGCTCAGAATTGACTTCTGAGTCCCTCTATTATTGAAACTGACATCGGAAGTGTGTGTGTGTGTTTCTTTCATAAAAGCCCTGTCCTAATCCAAGATCAAACAATTTATTTTGGAAAATAACTGTACATAATGGTACATTTTCTAGAACTGGCCAGGTTTCCCCCTGCCATTTGCCGTCGGCTTTGAAGTATTTAACAGCTAAGGTAACTTGAAGAAAGTCCCGTGTTCCCGAAAGCTGCACTTACTGCCTCTACTATTTGCTCGGGACTTATCACTTACCCACCGCCTTATCAGCCCACTTTTTGCTTTTATCTGCTTATTTCCCAAGTGGATTGTCATTACCTAGTTTTCGGCACTCCGTTTTTAAGACCTGTGGAGGGTTTCCTTACGTAAGTCGGCCTTAACTGATCTAACTGTCCCCTAGAGTTGATATTTGCATTATTTCCAATTTTTTCTCTAATACAACGATTCTTGAATGAATATTATCATATCTTTTTCCCCCGATTTATTGAGGTATAATTGACCAATAAACATTGTATCTATGTGAAGTGTACAATGTGATGATTTGATATATATACTCACTGTGAAAGGAGTCCCGCAATCAGGCTAATTAACACATCCATCACCTCACATGGTTACCTTTTGTGTGTGTGTGTGTGTGTGTGTGTGTGTGTGGCGATCCATATCTTTTGGACATCCACATTTATCCACAACAAACTCCTAAAAGTAAACTCATTTTGAGGCAAAGGGTATTTACTTTGTAAACCTTTAGTTGTCTGTTGCCAAGCTGCCCTCTAAATGAGTTGGATGGAGATAGGCCACCAGCAGTTATGACTTAGTTTTTATGTTAGGAGGCATGATTCATACTCATGAAGGAAGTTTTACATAATACTTCACGGTACGAAGAAAAGTGTGAAACGCACCTGGTTTTCTCCACGCACACAGGATGAGACAGGACCGAGGAGCTCGTCTCTGTGGGTGGATGTGTAGACCCCGCCCCCCCCCCACCGCCCAGCTGCGATGCCCCCTCTGAGAATTAGTGGAAGACCATCCATTGTGTAACATGCAGTTTTGGGGTTGACAGATCCCTGGCTCTTTTCTGATTTTTCACAATTATAAAAAAACGAGTCGAGGGGCACCTGGGTGGCGCAGTCGGTTAAGCGTCCGACTTCAGCCAGGTCACGATCTCGCGGTCCGTGAGTTCGAGCCCCGCGTCGGGCTCTGGGCTGATGGCTCAGAGCCTGGAGCCTGTTTCCGATTCTGTGTCTCCCTCTCTCTCTGCCCCTCCCCCGTTCATGCTCTGTCTCTCTCTGTCCCAAAAATAAATAAACGTTGAAAAAAAAAATTAAAAAAAAAAAAACAAAAAACGAGTCGATAATCATCCTTCAGGTCTAGATGTAAATGTCACTTTCTTAAGGGGCCTTCCCCAACTCCCCAGCCTACATTTCAACTTTTTCTTGGACTCTTTAACTGGACCTAAGAGGCCCTAAGCCCTCTGAATAGAAATTGACACCCCCACGGTCTCTTATACTTAGTACATCATGGCAAGCTACGTCTGCATGACCCTACTGATACGTACCGATCAGTTCCAAACATACTTGCCGTGAGATGTCTTGTCACGTACCACCTAATTTCAAAATGGATCGAGATTTTATATACACAATGCCCTGTATGCTCAGTTCAGTTGAATAAACATTTATTGGCATCAGGATGTATCAAGTCCTAGGCGAGAGTTAGGGACTGTGATGGTTAATTTTATGTATCAACTTGATTGGACCAGATATGTGGTCAGACATTTTTCTGTCTGTGAAGGTGTTTCTGGATGAGATTAATCTCATGTAAATTGGTAGATTGAGGAGAGCAGATTGCCCTCCCCGGTGTGGATGGGCCTCATCCAATCAGTTGAAGACCTAAAAAGAAAAAACGAGCCTCTCACAAGTAAGGAAGAATTTTTCCTGCGTTTAAATTGAAACTGAATTGGCTCTTCCTGGATCTCAAGCCAGGCTTCAGACTGGAGCTAAAACAATGGCTTTCTGAGTCTCCAGCTTGCTGACTGACCCACAGGTCTCAGGACTTGTCAGCCCTATAATCACATGAGCCAATTCCTTCTGATAAGTCCCTTATAGAGCTAGAGACAGAGACAGAGATGAATATCCTATTGGTTCTGTTTCTCTGGAGAATGAGACTAATACAGATTTTGGAATTAAGGGTGGTTCTTGAGGAACAGTTTTAAGGGTAAGTTTCCAAATTGTGGTTTCTGGAATTGAATCTCTAAGCCGATCAGATTTAAAGATTCTAATGACTATATTTAGGGTAGTAAAGCGAGCGCTGACGGTGCAAGGCATGATCTTATCTTGCAGCAGAAAGATGCACAATATCACCAGTGGGTACTCCTACTAACCCACTTACAAGAAGCAATGATCTGAGCGACTGTGTATATGACACTGTTAAACATTTCTGTCAAACTAACAAATATAATAAGATTGATCATTGCTTCTAATGTCACTGAAAAAAAAGCGGGGAAAGAAAGGGATGAGCTCAGCGGTGCAAATTCTCAGCTCCAGCACTGAGTAAATGACCTGAAAGCTTCTGTGTATGTTCTGGATTTCGTTGAGCCACAGGGCTGAGAATACTGCAAACCAAACCTGAGGCGGCATCCTGAGACTGGTTGAGTGACACCGCGGGTGAGCACCCAGCCTCATAGCCTGTTCATTGTGAAGGTGAGGACACTGGTTGGGAAGAAATGGAATCTTGAGAGATGCAAATGGGAATATGTGGTGGAACGCTGATGAGGCTGGGGACACTGAGCCCCTGAATTCTGCATAAGTCTTCTTTATTAGTGGAATAGTTCTTTCCACTCTGGACGTGAGCCGGCTTCTCCATCGGCCCAGGGGGGGTGGAAACAGCAGTGGCCTCCCCTGAGACAGCAGTTGTTAGGCAAGACAACAGTGATTCTCCTCGGAACCAACCCCACCACCTCTTTTTGCTTCTAGACCGATAACTAGACTCAAGTCCCAGAAGGCCCTTAAAGGAGAGGTACAAAGTGTGACCCATGGGGACATGCCTTAAGTTGCAAAAGAACTGCTTCAATTTTACAACTCTGGAAACATAAGCATAGATATTAAGGGTATGGGATAATGGTGGAAGGAACATAAAGTTGGATCAGACCACACTGGGCTCAGAGAAGAGATTCTGCATTTAATGCTGCAGCTTGAGGAGTTAGAAAGGCTGGAACAGTTTGGTTCATGGGCTGAAACACGGACCCCAAGAGAGCCCACAGTGTGGGAGGTGGAAATGCTGGACCTGCTTGTTTCATTGTAGATGGAGGGATTTGGAGGCTCACAGAGCCTGGGAGTAGATCTGTCATTTCAGACCTACTCACCAACTCTGCAGGGGGCAGGGGTGTGTCCACAAGACCTCTTTCACAATAACTGAAGTAAATCCGAGTGGAGCCTCAGCAACCTTGTAAAGCCCTGTGATCACTGGTCTCCATAGGCCTGACCTTGTGGTGGGAACTGCAGTCACTAAACTGGGAAACTTAAATTCAGTGGGAACAATTGGGTCGCAGGGTGGCAGGGGCCAAATGGAGGCGCTCAGTTGCCAAAGGCAAGGTGGATGTGGTTACCGTAATGGAAAACAGAGTCAAATCAGCAATCGGGATAGTTTGACTCACAGAGACCGTGAGCACTGACTAGGTGATCATGGTATTCCTGGAAGTAAAATAAATGGGAAGCCTGCTACGTTCTTACTTGACCCGTATAAGCAGAAAAGTTCTAGGTTAAGTAAAGAAAAGTATAACTTGATTCTTAAAAATTGGAAGTCATGGCTCTTGAATCAATTCTCAGACTTGAGCCAGGGTACAGACCCAAAACACCTTGAATGAGGGGGAGGTTGGGTCCCTTTGAAGAAAGATTGCAGTACAGTGCCGAAAATGTATACTGTTAATCTTTCTCCCAACCTTCCCCCAAAGGAACCTATGGTCTTCTATCTATAACTGTGCCTTGGGGAGGAAAAAAAAAATAATCAGGCCTTTTGGAAACTACTGGATACGGTCTCTGAACCAACACTGATTCCAGGAGACCCAAAACATCCTTATGGTGCACCAGTCAGAGCTGGCGCTCAGGGAGCGCAGGTGATCAATGGAGTTTTAGCTCGGGCCCCTCCCATACTGGGTCTCTGAGCCATCCCGTGACTATTTCCCCAGGTCTGAATGCATAATTGGAATACACATACCCACTAACAGGCAGAATCTCCACGCTGGTTCCCTGACCTGTGGATGAGGACTATGATGGTAGGACAGGCCAAGTAGAAATCGATAGAACTGCCTCTACCTAGAATCATAGTAAAAACAAAAGCGATACTGTATTCCTGGCGGGATGGCAGAGATTAGTGCCACCATCAAGGACCTGGAAGACGCAGGGGTGGTGATTCCCACCACATCCCCATTCAACTTGCATGTTTGGCCTGTGCAGAAGACAGATCTTAGAGAAAGACAGTGGATTATTGGAAGCCTAATCGGGTGGTGACTTCGACTGCAGCTGCTGTATCAGATCTAGTTTCCCTGCTTGAGCAAATGAACGCATGGTATGCACTGTTGATCTGGCAAATGCTTTTTTCTCTGTACTTGTCAATAAAGACCGTCAGAAACAGTTTGCCTTCAAATGACATGGCCAGCAATGCACCTTCACTGTCCCGCCTCAGGTGGACATGAGTTCTCCAGCCCTGTGCCATAATGTAGTTTGCAGGGGTCTCGACCGCCTTCCCTTCTATACAGCTTCACATTGGTCCGTTACACTGATGCAATCACGCTGATTGGTCCCAGTGAACAGGAAGTAGCAGCCACTCTGAATGGATTGGTAAAACATTTACATCTAAGATGGGAAATAAATACAACAAAAATTCGGGGGCCTTCTATCCCAGTGAGATTTCTAGCAATGCAGGGGTCTGGGACACGTGGAGATAGATTGTCACATCTGCTACAAAAAGGAGGCACAGTGCCTACTGGGGTCTTTGGATTTTAGAGGCACTGTATTCCTTATCTGCGTGTGTCATTCCGGCCCACTTAGCAAGTAACTCAAAAAGTCGATAGGTTTGACAAGATCCCAGAACAAAAGAAGGTTCTACGATAGGTCCAGGTTGCCATCAAGCTGCTCCGTCACTTGGGACATGTCATGCAGCAAATCTAATGGTGCCTGGAGTGGCAGTGGCAGACAGGAATGCAGTCTGGATCCTTTGGCAGTTCCCTTAAGGTGAATCGTAGCACAGGTCTTAAGATGGTCGAGCAAAGCTTTGCCGTCTTCTGAGAAGACAGCTCTTGGTCTGCTACAGGACCTTCACAGAGACTAAATGTTTAACCACAGGCCACCAAGTTCCCACGTGACCTGAACTACGCGTCATCAACTGGGGGTTACCTGATCCACCATGCCATAAAGTTGGGCATGCACAGCAGAGCTCCATCATCCAGTGGAGGCATGAAAATTGTATAGCATTCAAGCCCAAAGGAACAGAATATGCAAAGTCATAGAAGAATAAGTCAGTATTATGTACTGAGAAACTCAAATCCCTGAAGAATTATCAAGCATCAGGGTGCCTGGGTGACTCAGTTGGGTGAGCATCCGACTTCAGCTCAGGTTATGATCTCATGGTTTGTGGGTAGTTCGAGCCCCACATCAGGCTCCCTGCTGTCAGTGCAGAGCCTGCTTGGATCCTCTGTCCCTCTCTCTCTGCCCAAATAAAATAAACATTAAAAAAAAAAAAAAGCATATCTGCATCAAAGACTGTCCACACACTGGGATGCCTGGGTGGCTCATTCGGTTAAGCGTCTGACTTCAGCTCAGGTCACGATCTCACGGCCCCATCCATGAGTTCGAGTCCCACCTCAGGCTCTGTGCTGTCAGCTCAGAGCCTGGAGCCTGCCTCAGATTCTGTGTCTCCTTCTCTCTGCCCCTCCCATGCTCACACCCTGTCTCTCTCTCTCTGTCTCTCAAAAATAAGTAAACATAAAAAAATTATACATAAAAAAAGACTATCCACACACAGTCTCTGGTATGAAATAACAGAAGTGATATGCAAATAATATTACTTTAAATTAAATACTATTTTTTGTCCCATTGGTTAAGAAAAAATGTACGTTGCCTTATGGGTGATAGATGACTCAATTCGATGGCTCAAGCCATAGTCAGATGCTCACTCTGGTTGCAACTGGGCACTAAGTATTGAGAGTGAGAGAAAATAAATGCCCTCGAGGTGCTTACAAGATAATGTGTGTACCTAGAATGTGCTTCGCAGTGAGAACTGCTGATTGATCAGGATAAAAGCTGAGGATATTGGGAGTTCAGAGTAGTTCATTCCAATCTCCGGGAACTGGGAAGCCTTCCCTTAACAGTGAGCAAGACTCTACGGGTCATTTCTTATTGGGATCGCCCTATCACCCTCTTTAATTTATCTCCTCTGAAATGCCAACACCCTCTCCCTGAGACAGCTACACAAGACCTAGTCAAGAGTTGAAAAAAGGAATGAAGTGAGAGATCACTTGAAAATGTAAACAATAAAATTGAAAAATCCCCTAGATAGACCATATATTTTATATATCATATTTAAATAAAACTGAAGGTGCAATCTGTTAAGTCCATTTATAATTACAGTAATAATCATTATAGAAAATTTTGAAAATTAAAAAAAAAATTAGAAGACAAAAAAGAGGAAATTCTATCACCCGGGAAAATGATTACTAACATTTTGGCATATTACGTCCTAGTTTAGGCACACATAGACTATTTTTTTAATATGCTTGTGGTAATATTATAAATAAAATTTTGTAATTTTTAACTTAATATTATATATATATAATTTACATAAGTATATATATTATATGAATATATATATGAAACCATTTTCTCATATCATTAATCTTAAAAACATAGTTTTAAATAACTGCATGATATTTTAGTTTAAGGGGGTACCACAATGGATATAACCATTTTCCTATTGTTGGATTTTTAGGAAAATTTCCAATTTTTTGCTCTTTTGAAAAATACTGTGATGAATATTCATTTCATTCATTCAGTACTGTTTCTTAATACCTCCTTTAGAGATACCATAGGCCAGGTTTTCTGAGAGGCAGACACAAGACAGGATTAGAAATTCAAGAGATTGTTTTAGGGGAAGTGCCTGCAGGAAAACAGGAAGAAGCTGGGCAGGCTGGGAGCATCTGCCATCAAGATGCAGATCTAACGTCTACAAAAAAAGAGGGAAAGGAAGGAAGGTTGGGTAGAAGAATATTACACAGGCAGTTCCTAGAAAATGCCAGAAATCTAATGGGGAGTACTCAGGCCAACGTTGTCCATCAGAGGGGTCCTGCATTTTCTTGTAGAAGCATCCTGCCTAAGAATCCCTGCTGAGTTCAGCCATTGGGGGTGGCAGCCCATGGCAAGAGTGGCCTCAGCTGGGCCACAATGGTGGATTTCAGAGAGCAGCACCATTCGGGATGTCAGTCAATTACGCTCCCGGCATTCGAAGACCTGGGAGGCGCACTTTTGTGACCACCATGGGAGAGATTCCCATGAATGGGATTCTAAGTTCTAAGACAGAACCAATTTTAAGGCTTTTGAACAATATTAAAAATTCTTTCCTACTCGATAAACATTCTAACAATTATGAGTACAAAAAATGATTTTTAATTAAAAATCTCCACTCTGTCTCTAATCTTGGGACTATCTGCTCCTTCCCAGGGTCTCCTTTCTTGACTGTGTCCTTCGTACCTCCTGGGCGAATCTTTGCAGTAATCTTCTGACCGTGCTCTCCACTTCTAGGCACCTCATTTTATAATCTATTCTACACTCCATTGCCAGAATAATTCTACTAAGGCTCAATTCTGACCTACCACATCCCTGTTCAGAAGTCTTCTAAGGGTCAAAGGAATAGAACTTCAGTATGGAATTTCCACAGTATAGTATAACCCAGATTCCCCCAAAGATTGCTAATTATCGAATGCATTTGTTTCCTAGGGATGTGTACCATATGGGCATGCATTTGTATACATAAATATATAAAAATTATTTATAGTACATTACACACACACACACACACACACACACACACACACACACACAGAGTTCTGGAGGCTAGAAATCCAAAAGCAAGGTATAGACAGGGTTGGCTTTGGAGCAGAGTGCTCCTACGGAGAATCTGTCTCCTGCCGCTCTCTCTCCTAGTTTCTGTAGCCCCAGGTGTAACTTGGCTTGTTAATACATCTCTCCAATCTTTGTCTTCACATGGTGTTCTCCCTGTGTGTCTCTGCCTTCATGTGGCTATCTTCTCATAAGGACACCAGTCGTATTGGATTAGGGGCCCACCCTATTCCAGTATCACCTCATCTTACTTTAGTTATATCTGCAATAATAATATTTCCAAGGACACTTTCTGAGGTATTGGGGGTTAGGACTTAAACCTCTCTTTTTTCAGGGATGGACACAATTCAACCTATAATACTGGGATCTTCTAGAAAGTCTTCCCAGGGAGTAGTAAGAAAGATTATCACATAGGTTTTAAGTAAAGCTAAATGTATTCCATTTGAAGGGCTGTACTTTTTTCTAAGATCATGTCCTTCTTAGCTTTTTAGTATTGAGATGTTCTTTGTTTTAGCAAATGACACTGACAGTAAACAATATGGGATTTGTAAAGGACAAAATGAAAAGCTGACAACTTGTGAAACCCATTTTTGAAATTTTACTTATTCAAATAAAAATGGACTCCAAAATCTTCTGCTTATACGGCCCAATTAGGAAAACCAATCTAATGAGTGACCACAAAAAATGTGTTTTGTTTATTTTTTATTTATACCTGAACACTAACTATTCACAGCATAGAAATTTTAAAAGATTAGATAAAGTTAAAACAAATAACACTATTAATGATAATTTGGGAGAAATCTTACTAAGGCTATTATAAATAAATGCCTAGCGATAACAATAGGTTTGATCATTCTTCAGTATTTGGTAGATCATAGTTTAACACAGGGATATAGTATTTAAAAACTAGATTTTAAGTACAATTTATTTATATATTTGATTATCATAGGTGTCAGAACTGAAAAATTACCTTGGAAAAGTTCATATCGTGCAATATGTACGTACTCAAAAAGAGGTTTATGGTTATTGATAATGGACATATAAATTTATAGCTTAAATAGCTTTCAAATTTGGAGTTGGGCATATCAGCAGCTTTACAATTTTTTGGGTTTTTTTTTATGTTTATTTATTTTTGAAAGAGAGAGTGTGAGCAAGGGAGGGGCAGAGAGAGAGGGAGACACAGAATCCAAAGCAGGATCTAGGCTCTGAACTACCAGCACACAGCCCGACACAGAGATCAAATTCACCAACCATGAGATCATGACCTGAGCCGAAATCAGAAGCTTAATTGACTGAGCCACCCAGGCACCCTAGCAGTTTTATCATTTTTAAACCCTATATATGTATCTTGATTTATAGATTCAAAGAAAGCAAAAGTGAAAATCCAATTAAATATTAATAAGCCTAAACCCCTCTCTTATAGTTTGATAAAATTAGAAAATCACCATTAGGCGAATACCACAGCAATTATTGTTGCAAGAAGGGGCTAGTGGTGCAGGTTAACTCAGTGACCAAAGATAGGATGAGAACGGGCTATATGCAGAGTTTCAAACTCTCTCCCCATCATAAGCTTAATTGTTGAAAAAAAAAATACTGAATACAGTGGACCTAGCAGGTGCCATCGTAACCAAGTGATCAAAGTCAGCATTACCCATAACAAGACACATTGACATCATGTGCATACGGTATGATATGATGTAATGAGAGGGGCACATCGCTTCTGTGAAGTTCTTGCCAAAACTTCATGACCTCAGTCATATCAGAAGAAAATATCAGACGAACCGAAACTGAGGGACATTCTACAAAGTGACCACTAGCTTTCAAAGATGAAAAACAAAGACCGAGGTACTCTTATAGATTGGACAAGACTAAAGATGACAATTAAATCAATGTGGAATCCTGAATTGGACCCAGGACCAGGAAAAAAGGATGTTAGTAGAAAAATCAAACTTCAAGCTAGGTCTGTGTATTAGTTGATAGTACTGTATCGGCGTTAGTTTCCTGGTTTAGATCGATTACGTGAGATGCAGCGTTAGAAGAAGCTGGGTAAAGCACATAGGAGAACTCTCTGTACCATTTTTGCAACTTTTATGTAAGTCTAAAATTTTTTCTAAATAAAAAAAAATTAAATACACTAATAGAATTTGTAATATTACCTTCCTGGCGGATCCTCTTGCCCAGTCTATGTCAGACATCTTGCTCTGTAGAGTCCTCAAACCGTACCAAGCTGTACTTGAGAAATTCACTCAACAGATGTTGATTCTCATCAACAGAAACTCACTCTGCAGTTATTTGAGGGCCTAGCGTGTGTACAGGTAAGTGATGTCCGCGGGTGTTGAATTCAACGCTATCATTACCAACCTACCTCTCTTTCCAGGTGGCTAAACTCCTCCCTCAGCTGTGTGACGATTCCAAATTCATCTGGCCAAAAACCCAGAGAAGGAGGACAGATACTATACTCTTATGTTCCTTTTACAGTTGAAGAAACAAATTCCAAGATTTTAGGCATGTCTGCTGCAGACTAAAGGGATATTTGCTCTCACCCTTCTCTTTAGCCATGTCTCCAAGTTTAGTGTTTACAAAAACATCTCCCTTTGAGGAATCCATCACGTCGCCCAGGCTGAGTTGTCTGTCTCAGCCTCAGGGCTGAGTTGAAGACTGGGTTGAATGTGTTCTCACCCAAGAACAGTCTCCACAAGCAGGTTGCTGTGATCATTAATTTCATGTGTCACTTTGACTGGACCAGGGGATACCCAGATATTTGGTCCAACATTATTCCGGGCATTTCTTCAAGAGTGTTTGTGGAAAAGATTATCATTAAATTGGTGGACTTTGAGTAAAACAGATTGTCTTCCATTAGGTGAGTGGGCCTCATCCAATCAGTCAAAGGACTAAAACAAAAACAAAAACAACCCCCCCCCCAAACCTGACCACCCCCAAGTAAGAGAAAATTCTCCAACAGACTGCCTTCAGACTTCATCTGCAACATCAACTCTTCTTGCCTGACAGGGCTATAAATATACGTATTAGTCAGGGTTCTCCAGAGAAACAGAACCAATGGGATCTATATCTATATCTTTATATCTACATCTATATATCTCCTATTGGTTGTTTCTGGAAAACTCTAATACAGTTGTCTTATGGTATTTTTGATATGAGTGGGTTCTCTTGTCACTTCTCTCACTCCCCAAAGTCATTTAGGGAACAAGCCAAAAGGCAGCATAGTTGAGGTATTTCCCAGACTGATTATAATTATCACACGATATTGATTGACTTTGAAGCTTCTACTTGAAAATGTAAAATACGCTCATGGATGCCAGGAAATGGCTAGAGTGCAGGCGAAAGTTTTTTAAATACAAGCTCCTCTCGGCCTATCAGAAACATATAGACTGACTGCTAGCAATGTTTAACTGAAGTATACTCATGTTTTTGCTTTATTTAAAAAGAAAACGTAAGAAGATAATAATAATAATAAAAAGAAAACTTGTGGGTGCCTGGGTGGCTCAGCCAGTTGAGCGTCTGACTCTTGGTTTTCACTCAGGTCATGATTTCAGCTCCGATCATGACCTCACGGTTCATGGGATCAAACAAACCCCACATCAGGCTCTGCTCTCCCTCTGCCCCTCCCCCACTCCTGAGCACGTGCTCTTACGCGCTCTCTCTCAAATAAAAAAAATATATATATATATTTTTTTTAATTAAAAAAAGGAAACTGTGGTTGCCATTAACTCTCCTAGTTCCAGGATGTATATGGGTTACCACCTGTCTCCCAGTCATTGAGTAACTTTAATTTTGCCTTTGGAGTATTCATCATAGCTGTGTATTTTCTAAGCCAAGTTAAAATTTTGACATCCCTTTTAGTCACCGCGTAAATGACGACAGTGTTGTCTTAGAATTCCGCAACATGTCAAGCCGCAGTAGTCAATGTGGTCAGTGACCCAGATCTTAGATCACATTCCCCTGCGAGGAATATGTTCTTTTGAGTCTAAAATGTTGAAGATATTTCTCTTTTGCCGTCACAGTCTTCATATCAGCAACTTTGTCCCAACTTCTGCTATGTTAAAATCTAAGACATAATCCCAATTGTTTTGCTGTATGTGAATTTTGATGCATGTGTTTCAATAGTTTTAAAAATAAGCTCGTCATCTACTGGCACCTAACCTGATTGCACGTTTTTCTCTCCAACGCATTTCCTGTAAGAAAATTTGACCCACCCATTTTTGCCATTTACAGGATTCTGCTTAAGGTAATGGTGAAATTGAATAATTACCCAAGATCCAGGTGATGGAGTTTGGAAGGTAGTGGCCTGAGGGTTCCTGCTTTGGAAGCTTAGATAGTGACTCAAGGGGAAGGGGGTGGTGGCCTCCACAGGGTGGCATTGTCAGTACATAGTAAACAGGAAGTGACCCACCCACCCCCATATCTGGAAGAGGATTGCCTATTTAGAATTAAATACCGAAAACAAACAAACAAACATAATCCAACAGATTAACTGAGTGCATATAGGGAAAGACTGTCAATAAAAAAAGGAGCATTGACCACAGGATGAAAG